>NW_019525224.1:1466263-1524932 GCF_002814215.2 Seriola lalandi dorsalis
GAACAATGTCTCAAAGTAGTGTTTAACATGAATTTATAGAATTAGACATAAAATAACTGCATTGAAAATACAAATAGGCACTGAAAATGTATTACAAAATGAACATGTAATGTAAAAAATAAATGGAAAACCAAAGATCCCTCTGCATCCCACAGACTTTTTGTAGCCTCATTGTTTGAGCGATATACTCCTGCTAAAATCAACAGACCTATGTAGGCTTGGGGGTCTACCAGGTCGATTTCTCTCCAGGTGTCCCCAAACACACGCTTCCCCTCCAGGTTTGTCATCTCCAATATCCATCCAATATCTCCAATTCCCTCAATGGACTCTGGTAAAAAGAGTTGGAAGCTGGACTTGATGTCATCCACACGAGATGTCGCATACCGTGTTGGCCCTGGCGTCATCTTTATGATGTTTTCCACTCTCGCTCTACTTCCTCTTTCCTGGGGGGATGAAGACCAGAGCAAGTGTCCACTCTTGGACTGGAATGTCTCCTCAGGTGCCTCTCCCTCTCCATCTGTTCCTCAATGTGTGGATCAAAATCTGTGTTGCCTTCCACTTCTGAGACATACTCCTCTATCTCTGGTTCAGTTTCAGTGCCCTCTTCATCATGTCCAAAAACCCTGGACCAGACCCTCTTCGACAGAGAACCGCTTGGTCAGTCGCCTACTCATTGTGCTCAGAGTAAAAGGAGTACAAGGCAAACATCAAGCTATATATATGGGGTCTGTGTGAAGATGATACATTGATTAGTCTGGAAGGTGCGGTTCACGTGGGGGATAGGCACATAAGCGCGGGAAAGAGATGTGTACCCGTAAAAGACATTGTTCAGTCTGAAATGTGAGTGAGTGAGTTTGTGAGTGAGTGAGTTGGGGTGGTGTGTATGGGGATGTTTTCTGTCTGATGGATGAATATAGTCTGGATACCCATTCATTTCCTATGGCGGTCACTTTTGACCGGGAACACCACAGGTGTAACAAGGTTGATTAAAACACTCAAAATTCAATGAAAGAGGTGATCATCACTTTTATATGTTCAAGTGCATAGTGTGGAGGATATCATAAGGCCTTGAGGCAATCAGATGTAAAACACAATATTTATGAGTGTTTTAAGTTGTAAATCGGTCAGATTTGACCCGAACACGACAGGAAGGTTAAGGTACTAAATATTTTTTCCCTTTGATCAACTCATATTTTACTTTTGCTCTGTGCATATGTATGGGATGCGTACGTGGTGTGTGTGTGTTTGTGTGTTTGTGTGTAAAGGGCAGACAGTTCAAGGGGAATTTGATCCTACAGCCCCCCATGGGGCAGCAGACATGCTCTGTTAAAAAGGACATCTACCCCTGTAAGAGATTTCATTTTGCATTAAAACAGATGCGAGTGGTTCAGAATTTTCAATAAATGATTTAAAGGCCATAATGCCATTTCAGATGTCTCATCAATGTGCCTATATGCTATATAAATACATCAGATTCGAGACTAACTCATATTATGATGAAGCACATTTCATCACTTGGAACCAAATGAAGTATGTGCCACTAAAACTGCTCTGAAATGACCAGAAAATGACTGTAGGATCATGTGTCCTGCTGTCACTGAGCTCCTTGTTATTTGCTGAGCATGCTGGGATCTTGTTCCACCAGGACTTATATTTGCGACTCCCTCACTCCTCTCAACATACTCACTGCCTCAACAAAATGAAGCAAGCAAGAGCCTCCTTTTAACCTTCTACGAGAAGGAATGCATGGTCAATTCATATTAGTGTGTGCTTTATCCGCCACTAAACAATTTTTGACATAAGGCCACATGCTTTCTGTCACAAATCATATACTGGTGGTGTGGAAGAAAGAGGACCCCTGCACTTTCTAGGAAGGTTCACACAACTGATGTCGTGCCCTGGTCCTAAAGCAGGTCAGTTCAGCAGCAACTTTTTTGAAAATCCTGATAAAATAATGCTTTTAAAGCATGAAACAGGTGTGTGAAATGTCTTGAAATGGCCATAAAGATGTATACTGAAACAATTTGAATTAGTAAATCAGAATATATGGTAAAGGTGCTTGTAGAGTTTGTGACTTTTTTTCAGTAAAGGGCAGTTGTCCTGCAGCAGGTGTACAGTTATCATTTTGCTAGTCCACCTATTTGTTTTCAGTTAATGCCAATAATATTTGTATGTATTATAATGAAGGCAAATATAAATGCATACAATTTTATGCTTAATTGCTCCATTATGAAAAGCAATGAATTGGGCATAAACATCTAATAGAATTGAGTATAAACCTTTATGAAGACTGTAAAAAAAAGAAACTGAAATCTGCATCACTTGAAGCACTGCTTTGCTGAGCTATATCCTGAAATGCACAGCATCCTTCAGCAACTGAGTGAGAAGATTCCTTAACAAACTCTACTGTTCTTTCCTGCCTCAAAACAATTCCATTGTTTGCAGCTTCTCTGTTTTCACACTGATTAAAACTGTGTGGTCATTCTAAAACAGAGGAGTGGAGACTAATGGTTGAATATAGTCTAATTGACATCTTATCAACAAAGTTAAACAGGACTTTGGTCTAATCATCAGTCAGCCAACAGTTAAAACAGAATTCACTCTAACAAGTACGGTTATATTAATAGAAGCGAAATTAGAGTCTTTTGAGCTTCAGTATTATGACGCTGGGATAGCAGCCTGCACTGGGACAGTGGCCATTTGTACAGGTACAGAAACAAAACTGATCTACATAGTTTTTAGTAGTTGCAGTGGAGTAAATACTAGTTTTACTCAATGCTGAGTAATATATCATTTATACTTTGTGTACTAATATTTTTAAACTAACTCTGGCATGTTGGGTGCAATAAACAGCAAAGCCTTTAAATACAGTTTACAAGGATTCACAATTCTTTCAAAGTGTCTTCTCAGAGAAAACCATTTCTGCACCTTTACGTGTTTTAGTTTTTGTCACAGCTAAAATCCTTGGAATGTTCAGCCAGTTCTTCTTCGTCCTACAGTGATTAGTTTGTTTCTCTCACACATATCTTTAGTTGACTTTGTCATGGTGGTGAAGAGTAAGACTGACCTTTGAATTGCTTTTAACTCATAGATTGTGCCATGGATCATGTGCTGAACATCGCTGATCATTACTTCTTCACTCCATACGTTTACCCGGCCTTGTGGCCTGAGGATGAAGCTCTGCGCCAGATTATCAGCCTGTGGGTGGTGACCAATCTGGGAGCACAGCTGATTTACCTGGGCTTTGGTGCTCTTAACTTCTACTACGTGTTTGACCATAAGCTCATGAAACATCCACAGTTTATTAAGGTACGCTGTTTAATGGATGAGGCTCTGTATTCACAGACCAGTTTATAGTCAATGAACTGACTGGGGGTTTGAACTAGTAGTAACTGTGACTGTCCTGTCTCTGTTATTTAAGATAACATTAAACCTCCTAACCACTCCAAAGCAAACTTCCTCCAGATACTAACTTTATGTCTTTGATCCAATAACAGAACCAGGTAAGAAAAGAGATACAACTAGGAACTGTCTCTATCTTCTGGATGAGCTTTCCCACAGTAGCCCTTTTCTTCTGGGAGGTCAGGGGACACAGCAAACTTTACGACAACATCAACAAATCTTCCCTAGGTACAAAAAAAAAAAGTTACTTACAACCTTAAAAGTGAGGCCATGGTTCATGTAAACATTGATTGAAATTCAAAATTAAGTTACTCAAAAGTTTTTCCAACACAAAAAACATGATTAACTGACTTAATTGAATCCTGCCATGAATCCAGAATTTCTGATATGATAAACATTTTGAAACATAATTGGTCTTTATGACTCATTTGTTTCTGTTTCAGGCTGGCCGGGAGTGTTCCAGAGCATTGCTGGATTTTTGTTCTTTACTGACATGTGCATCTACTGGATACACCGGGGCATGCACCATAAGAGCATTTACAAGGTGAGGGTGGGGTAAATTTGGAAGTATTTTTGGGAAGTCAGGGCTCGACATTTGAATTACAAATCAATAAATGAAATCCCTAACTGTACATTTCTAAAACATCTATTTGTTAGATGGATCACTTAGGATGTTCAAATTTCATAAAGGTTATAGAATGTGACTCTTTCACTCCATCATAATTACTTATCTTAATTTACTCTAAATGAATGAGTCCCCTGTTTGCATGGTGTCTTTTTCACTAAAATAGTCTTAATATTCAGACCACTTGTGTTTCTTCCCTTCAGCACTTACATAAGCAGCATCACATATTCAAGATCCCTACACCATTTGCCAGCCATGCCTTCCACCCACTTGACGGCTTCCTGCAGAGCTTACCCTACCACGTCTACCCATTCATCTTCCCCCTTCACAAGGTGGTTGTCTGACTGTCACTCTTTACTAAATATCTTCATGTTAGATCTGAGGTTTGAGGAGAAAAAAATATTGCAAATTATGAGCGCACAATCTTAACTCACTGCACTGATTTAAACTTTAATTGAAATATGAGGACAAATGTGGACACATTTTGATGACACAGGTCAAAAAGTACATCATTAACAAGGTATAAGCTCTGTCACTTATCTGTTAAGTGTTATAAAATGACATTTGGAATATTTACATTACAGGTGGTCTACCTCTCACTCTTTGTCTTTGTCAACATCTGGACCATTTCCATACATGATGGAGACTACCGTATACCCAGCCCTCTGATATATCTGATCAACGGTGCTGCTCACCACGTAGACCATCACCTCTACTTCAACTACAACTATGGACAGTACTTCACGCTCTGGGATCACCTGGGGGGCTCCTACCGACATCCCTCAGTTCTTCTGGGGAAGGGGTCACATGACCATGTCCGCAAGCTCATGGCATAGGCCGCAGAGACACAATGATGATGGGAGCTGCAGCCAGGATATTATTTTCTCATTGCAACCTCTCAAGGAGGTTTCCAGAGAGGCCTGGAGCCAAGAGACTGTTGCTTCAGTTACACCAACAGCCATCTAAGCATAGATCTGACAGCCACAGGAAGAGATAATATGTAATTTTCAAAAGCAAAGTTATGCATGTCATGACATTTTCCTTCGAGTGTTTAGAATAATATGGTTAGATGCAGTGCCTCATGATAAGAAGGCAGGGAACGAGGTCAAAACAATCCACATTTAAGTATAGTATAGGTGAATAGCAATTGATTTTGTAGGCCTTTTTGTCCTGTTGTAATACAGTCTTAGTAGTTGTGAGATGAAGTGTAGAGTTGTTTGGAAGTGGCTGCAACCTGCGTTATAAGTCTTTCAGCTTCCAGTGCTCGGTGTGTTTTCATGAAGGCTCTGCAGGGCGAGGTCTGTCCACTTCATCTCTTGTTCTTTTACAGACTCTGTGGATCCACCATTGTCCTGCTCAGCCTCAGGCAGCTCACTCTATCAGAGAACAGAGAAGACAAGATGCCATGAAAATGAGGAGCAAGAGGCTCACGAGTTACATCCATCTCAGATCACTATATTTTTTATTAGTATGATGGTATAGCAGTATGATGTTATTGAGATAAAAGCAGAGAGAATGCAAAGCCAGGATCACAAATGTCATGGATGTTCCTTGTGCACTTCATCAAATTTATCAATTGTCTAATTTCTGTACTGTGTCCTATTTAAGCCTTTCAGCCTAAAACATTAGGGAGTACCATCATACCAGCTGGAAAACAATATTTGAACTCCTCTACTCAAAACTTTCGTAAACCGATTACAGATTGGGTTTGTTTTGTGCACACTAAACATTATTAAGACCAATAAACTCCCATATAAGCTGAACTAACAGTAGTTTAAAAAAAACAACAAAAAACATCTCCTTAATGAAAACCAAATCTATGTGCAATACGTCGATGAGAAATCCCTGCACCTGACCGTAAACAAACTCTGTGAACGTTTGTTCATGCTAATGCTAACAATAATCTGTATAGCGCCATAGCACCAGTGTACCAGTGGGATGGTGACATCTTCATATGGCAGCTTATCTTCCCTCCAGGCATCATCAGTGAGGTCAAGGACTCTCCCATCTCTTTGGATTTCACTGTCCATCTTCTGAGCAGGACCCCAGGTCGAGCTGCTCACGTCTTCTCCTCTGACCGAGTTAGCCTCAAGCTAACCGCTTCACACGTCACACTGTGGAAGAAGGTGTAGGCAGCCTGTCAGAGTCCACCGCTACACTTACAAATCTACTTACAGTTAGCCAAAACAAATAATAAGAAAGCAACAGTAGCACGCGGGCCGCCAAAGTCTCTGAACAACGCGGTTAGAGTTTTGATTTGTTCAGAATTCTTTAGCCGTTTGAAATGAGTAGACGCGGTAGTTGTGCGTAAACAGTTGACGCTTAGTGATGATGCAAACCGATGATACCTTCATGTGCCGTGGTAACATTCCGGATTACATATAAAACACGATTCGGTTGTGTCGGTTAATGTGAGTTATAACCAATGTACAAATAGCTCCATGAAAGTCAGAATTTGTAATTGTCGATTTTAAAAATCAATCAAACTACAATCAAAATTATGTTGTTAATGTATTGTAAATCCCACACAGTGAATGATTCCACCGAATGCATGTTGACTCCACGACAACCAAGCAAACTCTACAAGATTCTGATGAAGACAGTGAGCTGAAAGGTCAGATAAAAAGCCTGAGGAAATTTATTTTGTTGCACTACTGTTGAGAATGAATTCGGCTGGCCATCCCACGTAATGTTTCACGGTTTCCATAGTAACCAGACGCTTTTTCTCCGAGACGTGCTCTGGCTAACACGCTTTTTATTGCATTTGAAGGTAACTATATGAATATATGGATAATTAGCTCAGCTACGCTTAGTTCAATATTTTAGCATAAAATAACCGTTGATATTTCACCGTAGACACTTTTTATTATAAATTAGCTTGGTTTTGTGTAATCTCGCACCGAAGCTTCAGTTCATTAATTCTGATATCATTTTCTTTTTTACTGCAAGGATGTCAGCCTCTCAAGAAGAGCAGGTAAAAAACACAAAAACCTGTGCTAGCCCTGGAAACCCAGTTTTCTCCTGCATGATGACTCCAGCAGTTAAAGGTGTACTGCCAACGTCGTGGGCAAAGCCCCAGAATCCTCTGTACAGGACCACTTCCAGCGACTATGGTCTTCGCTCTCCAACCTTTGAAAGCTCACCGTGTACCTTCCACCCTAAATCACAAAGATTCTCTGAGGACCTGGGCAAGAGTGGGATGTATTGTGACAACTCCTTCAATACAGCCCTAGACAGAAGCAGAGTGTATGACTGTCCGATTTTAAAGCACACCATTTAAATGTTTAGTTGACTTAGTGAAAAACGTTTGGTTATGTGTTTTGATCCATGAGGTCTCTTATTGTAGATCAGTCTATGTAAAATGGTGTAAACAGACAAAGAATACCTATTCAATGTATGGACAACTATCTCATTTGATGATGAGCTAAAACCCTTTTATTTCAGCATTAAGTATGCAGGTCAGAGCATGTAAGCCTGTTCATTCTTTCAACTTTATGAGAAATGATATGTTTTGAGCATCAGCCATTTAAAACCTGATAATATTAGTGAATTTAGTGTTTATTCCCTGACTATAGGGAAAGAACATATGTATATAGATATATTTTGTTGTGGTCTGTCACATTTGTTTCACTTCATATTGTGGATGCTTTTATTTACCCAGTTATTTTATTAAATAATATCATCAAATCAAACCAGCCTAAAGTTGTTAAACCACTTTAATGGACTACGGCCTGGAATATGGACCTGGATCCTGCTGTCACTGAGCCCACCTTCAGCTTCTCTCTGCTGTATCATTCTGATTCCCTGATCTGAAAGACCTTGAGTTAATGTTATTATTTTCGTGTCAATAAATGTTAATAAAAGAAATTTAATATCATTAGAGTGAATGTTCTTCTATTGGCCTAATATTCAGTTCAGAGTAGTGAAGACGTTTACTTGGCCTTGTGGATCCATGACTGCTCAGTTAAAGTAGCACATATTATTATTGTCTGGATTTAAATGTAGATTTGTCATCTAAACATTAAATCTGTGAACTCTACTCCTGCATAGTGTAACAAAAATCGGTTTCAAGATTTGTGATGCTGTTTATGCCAAATTCATTCCCCACCTATCTCATGTAAATTCAAAATAGTAACATCAGACAATTTTTGCCTCTCTTTATGTAACAGTAGTGAAAAGTTTGGGCAGTGCAGACTCTGGAAATTTCCCTGAGGGAGCATGTCCCCTGAATATCGAATGAACTTTGGGCTAAGCCTCAAATGTTTACAATGTCTGGCCCCGCCCCTGGTGTAATGTAACTACTTTCAGCTCCATGCTGCATATTCATCTCATATAGACTAATGTTGTTGTTGTTGTTGTTGATTTTCTTTTTGCTTCTCACGATCTTAATTCTGAAGCTGTCTTCTTTTGGGGATGTAGAACTGATTTCCTTTAATGTTTTTTCTGTCATAAAACAATACATATACAAGGTACAGAAACATAAATCTACACAAATCAAAACTAAATATTATAGATAACGTAATACATAATAGATAATGAAAGAGAGAGAGAGAGAGAGAAGAGAGAGAGAGAGAAATAAAGTTTTTGTTTTATAGTATATGGTCTTGAGTATATGGTCTGAATGTTGACGTTGTCCTCAACAGATATCCTCTTCCCTCCTTCGTCAGCGTCGCCTCCGCATCCACAGTTAATGATGGCCAGCCTTTTAACGTTAGCTGCTAACGCTACGGAACTTAGCAGGCAGCTAGCAGTGTCGCGTCTTTAAATGTGTAAGAGGTCCCAGCTAACCGTCATATGAATGTGATGTTTTAGACTTCAGCAAAGGTGTGTTGCGGAATATAGGCGGGTCACATAAATGTGCCCCTATACTTCACCTGTCTTTGGGTCGCACGTTTAGTTCATGGCTAGTCATGTTAGCTAACTTGTGTGTCGTTCGACGGTGGAATCAGAGGAGTGTCCAGCTAACCGGCTAACAGCTAGCGTAAGCTAGTTAGCTACTACAGAACGCAGCTAGTTAGCTGCCTGTTCTGTCAGTTACTTTTTTCTGGCTCGCATGCGTTTGAATGCTGTTGTTTTTCAAGTTGTAGCATCGTAAGTATGCGTCAATGTTAAAATTAAACAATTATAGTGTACTAATGAAATGATACGTGCGAGTTTGTGAGACTTGGTTTTCATTTTGAACTACTAACGTTACAATGCTTGTTTGGTGGGTGGCTAGATTCCTAGCCAGCTAACCGAAAAGCTCTTGTTTATCAATATTACAAAAACATTTATTATAATGAGATCATTGTTAATACACTGTAACTTTCTACTTAAACAGCACAACTCTAGATTAAAACAGCAAGACGTCGTATAGTAGCTACTTTGCTTGAGAGATGAACAGCTAATGTTGATTTTCTTTCTAGTTTTCATTCTTTTATCACATGTATCACTTCCGCTAGTTTTGAGCTTAGCTGGCAGATTATTGTCAGCTGTTAAACTTTATATGGGATGTAAGGGCAGAGTTTTACTTTTTGTGTTTTGTTTGTGTTGCTTCCACAGCTGTGCAGCTGGACCTGAATCTTGCTGTCTATGATGCTTAGAGCCTGTCTCCTTGCATCAGCTGACCCCTCCTGATTCATTTAACAAGCCATATATTACTGCTCCAGAACCAATCCCACATCTGTGCTTGGCAACAGTATGATCATTTACGCTGACCCCACCCAGCCCACTGGGGCAAGAGTCCCCCAAAATCAAGCTCTCCCAATGATATGATAGTAGCCACCTGGATCACTTTCTGTGCCTGCAGGAGCCTTGCAAGGGTTCTGCTCTTCCCTTCCTCAAGCTCCCTTCCTTCATTCTGGGAGACCCTTGCCAGTGTGGTCTCCAGCACTGGAACAATGGGTAACAGCTGTGTGTGCCGGGAGGATAGTGACTTGGAGGACCATCACCATGGATCATCGAGGGCACCCCGAGGACAAGCTAGGCGGGTGGATCATGGTACAGGTGTAGGTGCTGACGCTGGAGAGGCTCGTAGCAGTCGGCCTAGGGACCCAGTCAGACCGCCACGACGAGGGCGAGGGCCTCATGAGCCACGACGGAAGAAGCAGAATGTGGATGGCCTGGTGCTGGACACACTGGCTGTTATCAGGACACTTGTAGACAAGTAAGTCTAATAATGCTATTAATAATATAAGGTTGAGGATGGAATGAAGAGTCAGAGTGGTCTGTGAAGTTTTTTTAAATTAATATTCTAAACTTTCAAAAACAGTATCTGTTGAGTTCTGACAGTGTCTCAGGTAATTAAAAAAAATTCTTGAAACAGGATCATAAGGACATTCTGTCCATTAAAAGTTTAAAAACTTTAAAAAATATATTATTGTCATTTACATGTAGATACTTCTATGCTTAAAGTCGTACAATGTGTAGCAGCAATAGGCCAGAAGCAGTGCCCTGGTAAAGTAATCAATATGTACCAGCCTATTCAGTAAGTGTGTTGTCTCAGAATATTTGAACCTTCTTGATTCCTTTGTTTGTTTTCATACAGTGAGTTATATATCAACATGAGGGTTGTAATTCTGTCAGCTAGAGCAGTGGGGATCAATTGCCACAATCACACATCACACACACACACACACACACACACACACACACACGCACACACACACACCTCCACATTAGCTGCCCAAACTCAAACTCAGTCAAACACATGCTCACTTGAATCAGAAAAACATGGAGGTCTCCCAGAAGGAGCATCACATCAGGTTGTTTATGGTCACTGACACATAAACGTCGCATTCACAGGTTTGACAAAGGTGGTTCAAGGAGTAATGGTTACAAAGTAAAGTCATGCCTGGAGATGAGTCAGTTGTTTTTCTTTGGAACAAATAGTAGCACAGTACAATGTATTGTGCAGAGAACCCACAGGGAAAATCACAAAGATGTTCTACTTTCACTTTGATTGTCTGTGTTATTGAGAAACTACCAATGATACAATATGTGAGCCAAATGTATTTAAGCTGAAATATCAATAGTTTTTTTTTTTTTTTAATAAATGTATCATTATAGCTATAGCATTGTGGAGTGTGGGAACAGTGCAATCATTGTTATTAGGGACACACTCCATACTTTTTGCTTTGCTGGGTGGCATCTGTCTGGTTGATAATGCCAGTGCAGTTATTAAAAAAGATATCCACGTTCATAACCAGGACTTCTTGTATAACTGAAAGATAATACCAAAATGCATAATTGCAGGTTATTTGTGTAATAATTCAGTAACTTCACAAAACACCTGCCTAAAACATAAAAATGTAAAGGCTGTGGGAAAGAATGATCAATCAAGGGGACAAAATAACTTAACTGACTTTTTTCATCTGAGCTAACAAAAAAAAACAGACAGATTCATTCTTTTAACAGAACTTTTCTCTGTTATTAAATTGGTGTGACAACTTTGTGCAAGTCAGTTTTCTCTCTTTGTTTGGTGATGACTTGCTGCAATGATATAGCTGTGTTGTGATGTGTTGCTTGCTTCAGTGCTGATCTTCCTCTTTCACTGAACTATCATTGTCTTCTGAGAAAAGCTGTTCAGTGGAACCCCTTTGGAGGTTTTCATCAGCATGGGTTTGGCTGGCTTTGAGAACAAAATATGGGCAGGATGTTGAGTGTGGTACGTTTCAGAAAATTTAATTGACATGTAAAATTAAAATGAATCAATGTTAAAATAGGTTGATGTAAATTATTGGCACTGTAGTCTGTCATGTTTGTCAGGTTAATAGTCTGATCCTATTAGTGACAGCAGGAGCTTAATAGTATGCCCAAGGTTTCTCAGCCTCCCTTAAAGAAACCCTGTCTATATTCCAGGCTGGTGAGGAAAAAAAGCAGTGGACAGAAAACAGAAAAATCAGAGGTTAAAATCCAATGCAGTACAACTAACCCCACAAAAATTAAAATCCATTGTGCAACTTCTGATGTTCGTTTTTATTGACTTTCTGTCAGCGAGATGTTGATTTAACAGGTCATTTTTGAAACTGTAGTTTGTAGTGTTGTATTGGTCATGGTACTAAAACATTTAGCTTTTTATGCAGTAAGTCGATCAACTGGAAAGCAGTTTTCAGCTTGTGATGAGCCATGACAAGCAACAGTCATAGCAGCAGCATCATCAACGCCACCCAGTGAAGTAAATCCGTCACAATTATATGCTTACATTCTTCTCTGTGGAATAACATTACTGTCCATAGCCATTACTGGAATAATGGAAACCCAAAGGCTGAGTCGTTTGTTGTCAGACGCAGTGATCACAGGGTTATAAACACTTTATTTACTGGTTGAATGGTCTTACTGAAAAGCACCATGTCTATTTTTGTAAAACATGCACATAAATGAGCGCACATATCACTAAATGCAGTTTTGAGTTTGTGATGTTTAACAGTCAGGTAAACACTCCTAAACCAGGCTGTTATCATATTGTGTGGTCTGTTTTGTTTTTCAGTGACCAAGAGCCCCCTTACTCCATGATCACTTTGCATGAGATGGCAGAGACGGGTAAGGAAAAAAAATGAAATACTCATTCACACGCTGAGTGTGCACTTGCCAGACAGTATTTTATCCATATAGCAAATGAAACAAAATTATAAATCAGTTTTTTTTTAAAATAGGGAAAAGGTATGAACATTAGCTCTACTCAAAAACAGTAATTTGACAAGGTGGCTAATGTTGTATCCACCAACTGAACCGTGTTTTAATTGATTTTAGTCACTTGTATAACTCCTTGGACATGAGGTTAAGTTCAGTGTTTCTTAAGGTTGAAATGAAACTAACTCAGTTTGACATATTTAGAGCTGTGTTCTGTTATTAATAAGAAACACAATTTTAAGGACCAAAATGTACAAATCCTACACAAGTAGGACAGGTAGATTTGGATGAGGTGTAAAAGAGGCCATTTATGTCAAGAGAAAACCTTCACTGAACAAAGGAGGGGGGCTGCAACACCACCTATCTGCTGGTTACAATCTTGCTGTAATATTGCTGCCATAGCATTTTTCCAACACATCCACTGGCCATGCTCAGGGGAACATTACATCACCTGGGGAAGGGACATGGTCACGACTTACACTGCCAACATAAACTTTGTCTAAATAGGATTTAAATATTCCTCTTTGGGATTTGCTAGTTTTTGCAGCAAGCTAAAAGCATCACAGAGTTGTTGTATTCTTTTGTTGGACAGTGACCGAAAAGTCTGTTTCTTATTTGGGTTTTTGTCTATTCTGTGGATGTTTGTGTGTGTTTTTGGTTTGTTGTGTGTGCTTTCTCGTGCATATGGTAAATTATGCTTTCATGCTGTGTGTGTAAGAGAGAGTGGTTGGCTATGCTAATGTGGTAGCTTGTGTTTGGGCCTTGTGTCTTGCACATATGGTGTTTGATGCTCACATGGTGTGGTGTTGTGTGGCTTGACAACAGCCAAGTTGGGTATTAGCTTGCAGATACTGAACCCTGAAGGCAGCCAAGCAGCAAGTCAGTCAGCCCAGCCAGTCACTTTCTGTTTGACATGTGCTATCACGTTACATTATTCATAAGCAAGTTGGCTTTCATCAGTGATAGGGTTATGGAGAGAGTGTTTGTTACTGAGTCATCTAATGGACAGGAAACGGGTGTTTTTGCATTTGAACTGCATCCAATACTCATAGTCCAGGAGACTGTATCAAAAAGAAATTTCAACACATTTCAATTACCTTTGAGTTGTCTGGTTTATCATGAAGAAAACTGCCAAAGAAGAGAAACATCTGTCTGAAGACACAATGTAGATATAATATAACATAGATATAATGTTGAAGTGTTATCCAGTCTTCAATAACAACTGTGGCAAGAAGATAAAGTATCAATAGGGTTTTCCCAAACACTGTCCCTGACACATTTTATTATTTTGACCAATGTGAAAATTATCCTCCATCTGTGGAAATAAGTTACTGTTGAAGGTACCCTAAGTGTTTTGTCATATGTTTTTTGCATAAGTGAAAACAGACTCAAGGGTATTGTTTAAGACCTCCAAAAGCATGCGCGACTACTGAAATGGGTGGTATATCATGCAGGCATGATATGCACTTTAGGCATTGGGTTAATAAAGATATAATAGCTTACTCCACTTTAACTAGTAATAATGGCTTTTAAACACCTTTCGACAAACATCGTTGGAGAATTGTCTTGCTGCACCCATTTCATTCTCTTATTGTGGGAAAAAACTATCTGGCTTTTTTGCATTTCTTAAAACCAATCCCAATTATCTTGGGTGTTGCTGAACTCAGGATGGGGCGACTGTGTACTACTGCAAAGTAGTGTGTGAGGGGAACTTGAACATGCTAAATCCAAGCAAAGAAAACACCTCACTGCAGCTATGAGTGTTGACTATGTGATTGCATGATCCAAATCCTGATCAAAACTTGACATTTTCAGTGTGTAGGTTGTTAGCTCGGAGGTTGTTGTTGTTGTTTCCCATAGCGAAGGGGATTTTGAGAACAGTAACGGACAGGGGAAGCAGACTACATATATGTAGGCCATTGAAAGACCTTTTTCCTGTTCAAGTATAATATTGTCCATTTGAAATGCACTAAAGGACAAAAACATGTTAATTATTAAGACAACAGGAAGTAAATTTTTTAAATTTTCTTATGCAGCAGCCACAGTGGTCTTTCATACAGTTGTATGTAACAGGATTTTTATGAATGGTCAGATGAATTCAGTGAGTTGAACCTCAAATCAAAGTCAAAACTTTCTTCTTTCCTTTCTTAGATGATGGTTGGCTGGAGGTCGTCCAGTCCCTGATTCGAGTGATCCCATTGGACGATCCGCTTGGCCCTGCAGTGATCACCCTTCTATTGGATGAGTGTCCCCTGCCCACCAAGGTTTGTGTGTGTGTGTGTGTGTGTGTGTGTGTGTGTGTGTGTGTGCGTGCGTGCGTGCGAGAGAGAGAGAGATAAAGAGCAAGGCTGGATTACCTGTTGGGCAAACTGGGCACCAGATCCTGAGGAGCCCCAAAGGCTGCAGGTTCATTCATTTCCATTGGTTTTGGCAATTTAATGTTTTATATGCAGCTCTGTGTGTGTATTTATGTACGTACAGGGACATAGCTTGAAATTCTGTCATCTGCTTTCCACCCCCTTTTTTTAACCCCACTTGTTTATTTCCCTTTAGACAAATAAAATCTGGTTAGGTTGATACCAGCTGATCCTGGTTTCTGGTGCAGCAGTGATACTGTGTCCCTGTTAAATTTAATTTTCTTGATGTGCTATCTCTGGCTTACAATCACCTCTGTCTTTTCCTGCCAGCAATAGTAAGAATGTGTGTATGGGTGCATCTGTACATACGCCCCTCTGTATTTTGCCCCACACTTGACTTTATTACCTGGTATTATGACCTGTGTTGTAGATTTATTCATCACAAATGTTTGGATTTTGAAATCTTGACATATTTCATCTCTCCATCCTTCCCAACATTGGGATTGTTTCATAGAAACTGTGTGTGTATGTGACTGTCGTTGAAGTAACTGGTCCAAATCCTCTCCCCAGGATGCTCTCCAGAAACTCTCTGATATGTTGAGTCTGAGTTCGGCTGTAGCACAACAGGACGCTCTAAACCCTGCTAAACACAGAAACACCACAGCTGTCCTGGGATGCCTGGCAGAGAAACTGGCTGGTATAGTTCATGTTTACACACACACATATTCTTGATCTTCACTGCTTCCATTGGCTTGTTACTTGCTCACTGTGATCATGCAGACAGTCCAACACACTCACACACTGACTGCAAACAACTAATTAGAAGAACACAACATTTGTCAAATTACAAGGCCTTTTGTTTGGGGGTAATTTTTTTTTACTATTTTTACTACTTACCCAGAGTCTTTATGAATCTCTACATACAGATTAAACTATTTTAGCTCAGTGACTCAATATTCTTAGTCAATAAGCAGCTCATCTCAATGGCAGGAAAAAATAAATACTTTAAATACTTTGTCCTCATAACAGGACCAGCCAGTATCGGACTATTGAGCCCTGGAACCCTTGAGTACCTTCTAGAGAGCCTGGTGAGCAAACATATACACACACAACCACTTGTGACAGTTGCACCTTTTGTCGTTCTTCAGCACATTCAACTTGAAATAAAGTCCACACACTGACGACAGTTTTCTTTCCTCCAGAGTTCTGAGGCCCACCCTACTGTCATGCTGTTTGCTCTCATCGCTTTGGAGAAGTTCTCCCAGACCAGTAGGTTCACTCTCTGTATCATAAAGCCATTTCAAAATCAAGATTAATGATGAGACAGGTGAACACAAGTGAATTCCTTGGAAACGATACAAAAATAAGAACGAAAGTGACCTTATCAAAGCATTAAGCAGAAATGCTGTTAACCGTTTCCATGACAACAGGCCTGTCCAGTGTTTCAGCTTTAATTTACTTCTACTACCTCGTGGCACTTTCATTAGTTTTATATACGATATTATGCTGTGAGACAGAGACAGGATGGGCTGCACTTCTGACCTAACAAGTTAGTCTTCAGCTGCCACCAGCTAAGGGTTTCAGTCAGTTGCAACTTCTTCTTTACAATGTTTTAAAATTTTTGTTCATTGTGTATGTTTATTCATTTAGTCATTCCTCATCAAATTCACTTCTTCCTCTCAGGTGAGAACAAACTGACAGTGTCCGAGTCTTGTATCAGCAATCGACTTGGTGTCCTGGAGTCGTGGGCGGAGCATCCCGACTACCTGAAGAGGCAGGTTGGATTCTGTTCACAGTGGAGCCTTGACAACCTGTGTGAGTTGCCCCATATTTTCAACATCGTATGTTTGTGTAGGATCAAAAATTGAAAAGTCAGCGTCAGTGTCAGTCTGTTTAACTAGTTAAATGTGTGTGTGAGTCGGTGAAGAAAGAAATTTGCTTTGTCATCCCCTGTCCAGTTCTTAAGGAGGGTCGTCAGTTCACTTACGAGAAGGTCAACCTCACTAATATCAACGCCATGCTCAACAGCAACGATGTCAGCGAGTACCTCAAGATTTCCCCCACTGGACTAGAGGTTAGTCTGTGTGTAGTCTTATGACAATAGCCACATTTATTAGAATTCAGGGATG
Organism: Seriola lalandi dorsalis; assembly: GCF_002814215.2. Classification (NCBI taxonomy): domain Eukaryota; kingdom Metazoa; phylum Chordata; class Actinopteri; order Carangiformes; family Carangidae; genus Seriola; species Seriola lalandi. The sequence continues at coordinate 1,483,387 of NW_019525224.1, forward strand.
TTCATGCGATCAGTAGCAGATCTGCTCATTCAGTACTTATTGATGTTTTAATATTTTATATTCATTAACCTAATGTAAATGTTTTTCTCAAGTGTATATATAAAATCTGAATAACTCATTAATGCTTTCTTCCTCCTTTTGCTCTCGTCATCAGGCACGATGTGATGCCTCGTCCTTTGAGAGCGTGCGTTGTACTTTCTGCGTGGATTCAGGCGTTTGGTACTACGAGGTGACCGTCATTACATCAGGCGTGATGCAAATCGGATGGGCCACCAAGGACAGCAAGTTCCTCAACCATGTAATCCTCTTCAGTGTGTTTACCGTTCAACCTTTGCACATTTCGGTTCCCTGCAGCCACATACTTAAGCATTTTGTGTATGTGTGTGTTACAGGAGGGTTATGGAATAGGAGATGATGAATATTCATGTGCCTATGATGGCTGCAGGCAGCTCATCTGGTACAACGCTCGCAGTAAACCTCACTCTCACCCCTGCTGGAAAGAGGGTAAGCACTAAACACACATAAACACACACTGTTATTACTCAGGACTACTATTATTTTCAATGTACAAGAGAGGGACACTTCACTTTAAATGTCAGATTCATTTGTTTAGAAATAGATATATTGTCTTTGGTGTCTCTGAAGTGCTTTGTGATTTTGGTGCCCACATGCTGCTGTCATCGCCAGCATTCAGGCTCTGATTTACCTCCCACATGGAGGGATAATAGAAATACTAGCATGTCAATAATTTATTCTTCTGCATGTGTTTGTCCTGTTTAGGAGATGCCATTGGCTTCCTGTTGGACCTCAGTAAGAAGCAGATGATCTTCTATCTGAATGGACATCAGCTGCTACCAGAGAAACAGGTCTTCTCATCAGCCACGTAAGTCAGCGCGACTTGTGAATTTCTGTTACCTTTTCTACAGTTTTTGTTTTATGGCTCTAGTTTCAGTGGAAAGACCCCATCATTCATTTCCCTCCTCTTCTTCTGTTCTTGATTTTTCCCTCTTTCCTTCCTTCTTTGCTTCTTTTCTCTCTTCCTTCCTTTGTCTGTCCATCTTCTCTCAACTAAACCCCATTTTTTTTCTTTCACCTATGTCTCTGACAGGTCGGGTTTCTTCGCTGCTGCCAGCTTTATGTCATACCAGCAGTGTGAGTTTAACTTTGGGGCCAAGCCTTTCCGTCACCCACCCTCTGTCAAGTTCAGCACCTTCAATGACTTTGCTTCACTGATGCCCAGTGAAAAGATCATCCTACCCAGGTACGAAGTGAAACTGGTCCTCGAAGTGAATCATTTGTTTGCATACGGTGTTCAACACGTAGGTATGACTTTATACAAACATGACTCATCGTTTTGGGTTGCTTGTGTGTACATAGAGCATTTTCATCACTATTAGATTTGTTGGTTACATTAAAGCAACTCTTTAGACTTTTTGTAAATATGATGACTTGAAAAAGACTTTATTTAGAAAAATTAAATGTAATGAAATAAACAGGCTAACATGCAGTGGAGTTGTGCATCACCTTTATAGTCTAATGTTGTACTATACCACAGACCTTTCTTACGGGTTATGTCTCTTCAATGTAGGGTTTCTAGTCAACTGTGGCAGTGACCCAGGATCCACAATACTCCACCAATATGAAATGTGCCTATTAATGATACTTACCTGTGTTTAACATGACAAAATGTCAGCCATGTGACGCGTCTGTGGCCGTGTGAAAAACACCATCTTTGTGGAGATTTTGTTGACTTTTGTGTTTTTGCCCAAACCCTTATGCAATCGAGTGTCTTAACTCAGATATCGCAACTGATATTTATCTACTTATTAAGAAATTGGTCATTGGACTGTTATGATATACAGTATAAGAATTTGAATAAAGTGTGACATACCATTCAGCAGGAAATGTAGCTATCATGGGCTTTCATTTCTGTACACAGAAGAAACAAGATTAAATACATGTCTGTAAGTGGAAATATATTTATCTGTTTTTGTGTGTATGTTTGTTCCCAGACACCGGCGTCTGGCCTTACTAAAGCAGGTTAGCATCCGAGACAACTGCTGCACGCTGTGTTGTGACGTCATGGCTGACACGGAGCTGCGGCCCTGTGGACATGGGTATGTGTGCATCTGATTTATGTTCTTAGAAATCTTTGCAAATTTATTAAAAATCAAAAACTGAAATCTCTCTTCTTTTTTTCTTTTTTTCTTTTTTTTTCCTTCAAAAAACCCTTTGCTGAGCCACTCCAAATTGTAGTCAGCTGCATCCTGTTTGGTTGCTTTAATAGTTTAATAGTGTTTAGACCTTGATCAGAGTCCACCTCTGGCAAATTTAACTGATTGGACATAATTTAAAAACTCACACACACCTGTGTATGAAAGTTCCCATAATAAATGCTGCATGTCACGGACGTGAGTGAGAGTTCATGTGACCGGAGACTGAGGTGATGGTTCACAATAATGGGATACACTGCCCAACTCCTGGTGTGCAAAGCGTGTTGAAATTTACCCAAGAAGACTTGAAGCTGTAATTGCTGCTTCTACAAAGTACTGAATGTTGGGTCTTTAGTAAATGACATTTCAGTTTTTTGATTTTTACTAAATTTACAAAAAATTCTAAAAACATGTTTTCACTTTGTCGTGAGTGTAGATTCATGGATACTTTTGTCCATATACAATCAAGCTAGTTTTCTCTGTCCAGCATTTTCTATGAATGGATAATAAAATCTTCCTTTATGTTGTGTTTTCATCCATCTTCTTACAGTGGTATGTGTATGGAGTGTGCCTTACAGTTAGAGACGTGCCCCCTGTGCCGCCAGGACATCCAGACCCGAGTCAGACTCATTGCACATGTCTCCTGACACACTTCCTGCCCCTCCTCTAGTAAGGAGAGACACACAAGCCCTACAGCCTCCTCCTCCTCCTCTAATCCCCTCTCACCCAGCAGGGCTGTGAGGGCAGTGCCACAAAGCTGTGATGATGCCAGGACTGTAAGTTCTGGTCAGAAGAGGCGAAGATGGAGAGGTGGAGGGAAGAAAGAGAGGAAATGAGAGGAGGGGAATCAAACCACAGCTTGATCCCAAGGAGCATTCCCTCATTTACCTATATCTTCTCTTTTGTATCCTTCTGACAACTCACTGCAGAAGCTGGGCCAAGAATCATCAACTTTCTACAGACAGTATGTTTTTCAGACAAAAAGAGCATACATGAGGAGCAGAAAAAATGTTACCAGATTACCAACAGCACCAGCTTCTTATCTGCAAGCCCCTGCATAGAGTTATCAGACATCCTTTCAGATACAAGGATCCCACTGCGCTTTCAGAGGCCCAGAGGCTTCTACTATTTAATCCCATCACTGTCATGCACATGTCTGCAAATCTGAAAGGGCTGGGTAGCTGAAAAAGGACACAGCTTGTAGTACAGTATTAAACTTAAGGTACAGATTAATTTGAGATGTGTCACACTGTCATGTTTTCGGGTATAGATATACAATTTGTTGTTCTCGAGGTAGCATTTTCATTCTCTTTTCTCAAGGTTGTACCAAAACCTATCCATTGATCAGCTTCACTGTCTGTACTGATTGATCGCCCAGTGGTAGGGTTTCCCATTAGAAAAAGATGCCAGAGTTTGCGCCCGGTGTCAGAGAACTTTAAAGTTGCAGGATTCCTCCTAGAGTTCAGTTCTGTGATTCAATTTACAAAAGATGCTATACATTAAATCAGATGTCATACAAGAGAGAAAGTTAATGACAATGCTTGTTTTACAACTAGTAGAAAATGACATACTTGAATCTTTATTAGGACTTACCTGATCTTCAGCATGGCTGACCCTGCTGCTTTTTGTGCTGTATTGTCTTTGCTCAGATGTTGATCTTTCCTCAAGTCTCAGTCATGTATGTCACAACTACAACAAATAAATACACAGGGATTCGAATTTACATAAAGTTATATTAATGCTTATGTTTGAGGAGCCAGTGAGGGGGAAGTACACAACTCAGTTTTCACCACCACCCTCTTGACTCTGTTTTGGATTGCTTGATTGCAGCTGTATAACTAAGTCTTAATTTTTGTTTGTGATTACAAACACATGCGTCTGTATTAAGATGCCTATTTTCAATCCAGAAGATGTGATATAATTATGCATTTTAAATGATGGTGAACACTGATGTAGAAAATTGGCTGAGAAGTACAACAGCTTTTGTTGATTGAGATTGTTTTATCAGCAGATCAGTAAATCCTTAAAAACATATGCAAAATGTTTACGTGAATTGTCTTTCCTCAGTATCAGTTTACTAAATATCCTAGGGTGTCTGTTAAGATGATGTCATTTTGGGTCTGATTTGGCAGTGAAATACTTAATCCAAATAAGCAAAGAAACTACCCACAGCACAGTGACATGACCTAAACTGTTTGGGCTTCAGCACAGAAAAAAGAGGGTTTATGTTTCATTTGCTAAAAATCACATTATTCTTGGTGTGATTTATTGCATACAGTATTGACCCTGTCAAAATAGATTGAAGTTGTATCTCCCAGATGACTGGTTCAGACTGAGAAACGTTTCCCTTTGTGCTTTATATAACAGCACATCTCTGTTCTCTCAAGTTGCCATTTCTCCATCTCTCTCCCTACGTCTTCAACCTTGTGTTTTCCACCTGTCTTTCTGTCTATCCTTTACTTGAAGCATCTCTGGGTTGACTGAATGATATTTGTCTTTTGGAAACAGGTGACAAAATGAATTTATGAGAGATTGAGATTCAAGAAAAATTCTATTTGTACAATTTAAAAAAAACAAACAAAAAAACAACCCAAAAAAAAATCTTCAAATTAAAACACTGAATAATTTTTATTTCTCTTGGTCAAATAGTTTATGAAAGAGTTCTTACTCCACCAGATTGCATGAACAAGATCTGTAAAATCGTTCAGACTATACTGGAATAATTTATTAAAGATAACATGCATCTCTCAGTACGACAAATGACTGGCTGTTTCCCATTTGCTACCTTGTATTTCCTGGAGCACCTTATACATTTAGGTGAGAGAAATTATATGGTTGTCTCCACGGTTGGAGATGAACTTCAGATTGTAAAGAATAAGTTGTGAGCTGTATTTAAAACATCTATAAAGGAATTTTGCCCCAGAGTTCCCAAAGATGTGATTTATTGAAGAATTGTTGTTTCCTGGATTGTGATATTTGTAATAAATGTATGGTCATGTGATTTTTTTTTTTTTTTGTATGACTGAATTCTGCTTATTTACATCTCAAATATCCTTTTATTATCATCATAAATCCTTAAAATCTCAATGTTCTGTTCGCTTTTTTTACTTGACTACTTTACTGTATCTACACAGACCTTTAAATAACAGTCGATCTCAACCGAGGTAGATACCAATACTTTTACTGGAAACTATTTTTTTTTCCCATTTAAGTGAAGCTAAAGCACACAAAGCAGGGGAACTCGAATAATTGACCTACAGTATTTTGTCTCATTTCTATAATCTCTCTAATGTCCTTAGATAGGAACCAACTTGCACAGATTTTGTTCCACCGGATGGGACGGAAAGGTGCACACATGTTCGCCGTTTCCTTGGTAACAACATTACGTCCAATATTTACCATCCGCGTCAACGACTCATTGAAACGACATGGACATCCAGGAACGAAGTAATGAAATTAAATGTATTTAACTAACATTAATGTAGCTTAGGAAACGTGTAAATCAACACGTTTACAGAGGAAAAATATGAAATATAGCTAATACTATACAGTCCGTATTCATCTAACGCTACATGTGTTTAGCTAATGTTAGCTAACATTTACTTAGCCGGTCAGCTACCTAACGTTATTTTTCAGCAACGACCAAAACTTGTTTGGTTTCACGGGCAGCTTTGTGACTGAACGTCAGTATTGCGTTTGTTGTCAAATGTTGCACTTATCAGCTAGCTCATTTGTTTTATATACAGTGTATGGTTTTGTCCAACGGATAACGCAACTAAAACATGCGTGTTCAAATGTTGCTTCCCCCCCTCGTTCTCTAGATGTTCGGAGCTGTGGAGAGAACATTGTAGAAATGGTTGATATGGACGAAGAAAACTTTGCTATTTCCAGGTGGGTTGTCTGAATCTGCTTTAAAGCCCGAGTCGAGTCTTAAGTCTGTCAAGTCAAGTCAGATCCAGAGTACTGCAAGGAAAAGTTACTGTCTTTGTTATTTTATTTTTTATTTTTTGACTCGACTACCAATTCAAAACTTGAGAGTGGGGCTTTGCTTTCACTCAATCGACAGGTTTACATCAAGCACACACTGGCTCTGTGTTAATGTAATAACAATTGGTGTTGTGAGTCAAACTCTTCTACCTTTTAAGTGATATGATCTTTATCTCATGCTTTTCTCCCTCCAGTTCTTCTGCTGCTGATGCCGCTTTTGATGCTGTTATTGGCTGCATAGAGGACATCATCATGGGTAGGACTAATGATGAATCCACTCTTTTTTGATGTTTTATTGTACTTTGTCAGTCTTTTCTAAACAGTTATACAGAGTTTCAGTCATACTGTTTGTTAATTCTTCAACCTGACTGAGAAGGGATTGTCATTGTCTTATTTTGTAAAACACATATCTCAAACTATGATATTACTTTATGTGGGTATGACAGAAAAGATATTTTTATAAAGGCCTATATGCTAGACCAGCTGAGGACTTCACTGTTTCACCAGTTAATAGTGAAGATATGTAATGCTCTACCTGTCCATTACTTATTTTTTAGAGGAAGAGTTTCAGCATCTTCAGCAGAGCTTTATGGAGAAACACTATCTTGAGTTTGATGACTCTGATGAGAACAAACTCAGCTACACACTCATCTTCAATGAATATGTAAGTTTTTGGGCAAACTATTATCTGATTTATATAACCTTGTCTAAGTGTAGTACACAGTTACCCTCAGTAATATGACAGTATATCATTTCATATATAATTTCAACCAACAGTTCGTTCAGAGATTATAACTTTTTACTGAACTTCTGTAATACTAGGGAGATGCACTACGATCAAATTCATATTAACTCATGTACATTGTGTAGGTTGACCTGCTGGAGAAACACCTGGAGCAGCAGCTGATGGAGAGGATCCCCGGCTTTAACATGAACACTTTCACAGAGCTGCTCATGTAAGATGTGACAGCACAACTCTTTCCTGAAGCCATTTCATTCTGTCTGTTTTCCTCCTCGAGCAACTCAGTCACTTAAATTTAGTTGGTGGCATTAATGGTGTCACTGGCAAGAACCAGTCAGCTCACACATTGGTTTGTATGATGCACCTGTTGCTCTTAACAAATATTATTTTGCATCACGCCACTAGGTGGCACACCAGTACATTTAAAATATGATGAGATTCACAGTATGTCTCTTTCATCTGCAGGCAGCACAAAGACGAGGTCCCAGGTGACATCTTTGACATGCTGCTGACGTTCACTGACTTCATGGCCTTCAAGGAGATGTTTCTGGAATACAAAGCTGTGAGTTGTCTGGAAGCCTGGGAAATCTTTAAACCTCATTTCCCTAAGCATCCCAACACAACTGATTTTTGAGCAGGATTTTCTCTCTCATCAAATTGGCATAATAACAGTTGATGCTATATTCCATAATTGTGAATGAGTCTTTGTGGGCTCATAGTTTTGACTAATTACATCCAATATGTGAAGATTGAATGTGAATTAAATCAGTGTGCTTACAAGTCCAGGAGGCAAAGACGACAATAGCAGTGAATTATTTGATGTTGATTGATTGATCATGATTTGATTTGATGATCATGTCCTAAGCTTCTGTTTTACACCACATGAGCACCAGACTGCCCGTAGTGCTGTAAGGGAATCACCTGTCATACTAAGAAAAATATATGTACTGTTTTGTAGCACAAAGATAGCAAATATAAACATAGCCTTAGCATAGGTCAACTAAAATACACTGTTAAAATATACATCAACTGTTGTATGAACTTCAATAATAGTACAATATATAATAACAGCATAAACAATTAAACAAACTAATATGTGCTTAACTGGCTTGAACACGGCTCCTAATTGTAATGGCAACTTTCTTTCACAGATGTATCATTGAAAGTCAAGCCCACTACCTGCTATGTGTGTGTGTGTGTGTGTTTGTGTGAAGTGTTTTGTTTTAATACCATCTCTATGCATCTGTGTGTTTCTAGGAGAAGGAGGGCCGAGGTCTGGACCTGAGTCAGGGACTGGTGGTTACATCTCTGATTCCTGATGCCTCCAAACACACCAGCTCCACTGAATCACAGTGACACTCAAAAAGTCAAACACTTGAATTGCCTCTTCCTTCATGTGTTCATGTAAAGTTTTATCCATGGGCCTTCAGAAAATTGTCAGCTTGTGGTCAGTGGTGTTTGTGACTTTTTTACCCTGATGGCGAGATTCAGGATGCACTCTTCGTCGAAATATAAATCTACAGCCTGTGCACAAATAGCCCATAATGGCAAATTCATAATGCATTCCTGTGTTTTATGTGGCGGGCGGGATGGTATTTGCATTCAGGAGCCTCTCTGTAGTCAAAGAGTGAAGATGGAAGGTTTTGACTTCTTTCTACTCCCCAACAATTGCATTGGACATATGACTACTTGAAATATTCTCATCTCTTGAACTGGGATTTGAAAGTTCAATTCGATTTGAATTGACTTAGGCCCAATCCTAATTTTACAACCATCCTCTTATTCACATGCAATCTTATTAAGATTAAGCATTTATGAGTTCTGCTTGGTTGGGGAGAAGGATTCCAATATTCTGGTGCTTGTACGAGGCCAATATTTGTGATTTCCTTCATGAAAAGCATCAACAGATCCCTCAGTAAGTAGGGAAAGCATTTGGTATGACTGAATGTTTGACTCTGCTCTCTTTGCATGGTATGTTTTTTTCAGAAAGAAAGAATATAGCAGAACTAATATGTTTTTTGAAGTTTCAAATTAATTTGTTAGTTTGAAAACTAATTGGTTTTGAGTGTTGTGCCTGTGAAAGTGATTTTTAATGTATATAGTGATTGTGTGTGCGTGTGCTTGTGTTCTGCGATCAGAAATAAGATCTACAGTATAGTTTTCAGTACAATGTCAAAGTGTTTTCTACTTGTCTTGATATGGCAGTTTTAACTGTAAGAGTATATTTATGTCACTGCTGAAGTTCTGTTGATGTCAAATTTGTTTAGTAAAAAGATATTTTCAAATAAACAGGTAAAAGCCTCACACTGAAATCACCAAGTGCTTTATTAGAACATAAGTGCTTGGTTTAGCACTAACAATAGAATTTCACTAGTATTCAAACTCTTGGTACAAAAACACAATATATTTCATAAAGGTACATACAGTACAACAGGAGTTGAGCAGTGTGTGATATGAATCAGAAAAATATGTTGCACACTTTTTCCACATCTCTACGAGTCGCTAGTGGACTAACATTTGAATCATTAAAGGAGTCAATAATGTCCTGCAGAAACACTGCCAGCTTCAAGAAATGTTTGATTCATACTGTATATTTTGCAATCTATGTATGTATATTTTTATATTCATCATTGTTTTGGCTTCCTCAGTGAAATTATTTGGGTTCTATCTGAGCGCATGATTATAGTCTGGATATTCAATAGAGGAAATCAAAACAGATTTCTGCTGGACAGATACTACGGAAACATTCATTCCTCACACCCTCCTCCATTACCATGTCAGTTTATGAGAGCAACACCATACTCTGTAAACAAAAAATACAAAACAAACTTTGAATAGTTACTTTTCCAACCTTAGACATAATACACTCCCTAGTCCACACAAGGTATGTTTAAAATCAAAGTCTTTGGTGTCAAAGATTGTAGCCAGGATCTTGTTAGATTGTCCTCTTAAGCCCCACATTCACAAAGGGGCAGAGTCCTTTTCCATTTCATGATGCAAATCTGATTTATATGTCACTGACTGCCCAAGGCCACATCATGTTTTTCCCCTTTTATTGCTGTGAAGCAAAAATAATTGTTGCCACAAAATCTAGTAGTTACAAGTAATTTTAACCATGTCCACTGGTTTAAAATTGAAATATTGTGTTATCTTTGAAACCTATATGTATTCAAAATGCTTTACACTGCAAATTTAAGTTAAGTCCTACTTTAGGCAAGTAAATCTGAAAGATTATTATGCAAGTTTTAAACTCAGACATATGAAAAGACCCTGCATGCATGCTGTTTCCTGTTTATAGACATGAGGTAATTTTGCCAAAACTAATGTCATATCAAAGTTGGTCCCATTGTGTAAAACATTTGTATATTTTACAAAAAAATCCTATATTAACATTCTCTGTGAAAATGAACAAACGTACTACTTACTGAACTATTTACTATACTACTTCTGATACTAATTACTAATTACTATTATTAATACTATTTACAATAGTGTTATCAAATATATTATTTTAGGAAGGCCTGAATGTGAGGCCTCAATGCAGTCCATCAGATCCCCTTCAAAGAAGTATTGTGTTGATATTGTGTTGCTGAGATACAGTATCAATATTCACATTTATGTGGATAACCCAGTGTTGATATTCAACTTATTACCATAATGTAAAGGTAAAAGTCTCTTGAGTTTTACAGAAAAGTAATGTGTGGATATCTTCTGTCTGGATTAGATTTCATCTTATTGTTAATACTGGGGTGAGGCTGAGGTCAGGGTTTGGGTTACCAGAGTCAGCAGTAATAGTCAAGTGACACTAGACTATCCGAATAACTACAGTATCTTGAGGGAAAGAAAACAAACTTTTCCCAAAGCAGCATCACATGTTCTAGTCCTAGGTCGGCACCGTGCTGGTGGCAGCGTTTCCTCCATCTCCCTTCCAGTCCAAATAGGAGAAGAAAGCACTGACACCGTACGCCAGGGTCACCGCAGCACCAAAGAACTGGGCAGACAGACAGACAGAGACATCGACAGGAAGTGAAAAGGGGAAAGGAGAGACAATTACACCTCTTAAATGACTTCATGAAGCACAGCAAAGGTCTGATATAATCTATAGCTGACATAGATCAAGGATACATTTACATCTTTATCTATTCACATCTATACAGATTCCAGGTACTTGTTATTTTACATCTTTAATAATGCACTAATAGGTAATTATCCACAGTAAAAGCATCTTAGCCTGTGTGTCTGAAAGTAAGTAAAATGCAACTGATAAGAGTGTGTGATGGGACAGGGCAGGGCCGTGTATGTGTGTGAGTGTGAAATTGTGCTAAATGCTACTGTAGCTGTAGACCAGAATGGACTTCAGCCTGTGGAAGAGACTATAAAATGGCATATTGAGCCTGCATTTCCTGACACTGACCATCTATAGTGTATAATATTTGGTCTCTCTCTCTCTCTCTATCTCACACACACACACACACATAGCTCCTGTGCATCCACTTCACACCTTAAATATATATTTATATTTAAAACTGAACAATGACGCCTTTAAACAGCAGAGGTGAGGAGCAAGTGGCAACTGTGGTTCAAAGGTAACAAAAGCACATGACAAGGTTTTCTGCCATGTGAGAAATTTTAATGATAAGAAAACCTCACCCTCTTCCATCTTACTCTGCCTCTCCCACTCCAAGTACATACACCCAGAACTTTTGTGTATGTACTTGCCACAGCCTGATAAGTAAACATATAGAAATACACCTCGCCAAACAGTGAGAGGGAAGGAGGGAGGGTCAAACATGTAAAAATGCACCCAGTGTTCAAACACTGGATGAACAGTATCAACAGACATATCACAGTGTGATCTTAGAGTGCTTTCTTGCATCTTTAACCAGTTCTTTGTCAGTGTGAGGGGTGTCAGGCGTCTTACTGCAGCGGCTGCCATATGTCCGTAGAAGTACAAAAAGCGGTAAGGGTGGACAGATGCTGCGTTGGCCAGGAAGGCAGTTAGATAGAGGACCGTGGCTATGCCGTTATATGCCATCACCTAGTACAAGAGGAGAAACGTTAGCCACATTTCCACAGAGCTTTTCCTTTCTATCCTGGAGCCCCTATGAGTCCAGGTTTAGTGATTTCACATATTTGTCAGTGTTATTCTTCCTGATTTGAAGTGGAAAGCAGAGTTAAACTCTTCATAAATAAAAATGGATGCCAAAGATGTCTTTTACAAACTTTGATTGCTGCTATACATTTTAGACTGAAATCAAGTTTTCAGGGGCCTAAAGGCCAGAAACTGCTACATAGAGGCACATTTGATCTACTTTCTGTATAAACAAATAAAATAAACGACAAGTCTCAAAATTTATATATTCATCCTTTCTCCCTTTCCCTCTCCCTCCTTACCGTCAGAGGCCAGGGGACAGAAGTGAGTTTTCGCTGGACGCTGAACAGGATCATGAAGAAGAGGATGGTGGTGAGGATCCACAGGGTGACTGCCACAAACATCACCCAGCCATATGCCGGCGCCCCAGTATAGGGGGTGCCGGCTATCAATGCCCAATGGAGCAGACCTAGACACTAGAGACGTGAAATGAGGAGGTCACTGAAAAGGTGCTGGAAGTAAAAAAAATCATATCAATCATATCATTTTCTATAAATCATGGTCCATGTAAAATAGGGAGATTAACCACATTCTCGATGAAGGCCTTGTTTGTTTACAGTACAAGTGTGAAATTTAAGCCTAAAGCTCCCAACTCTGCCTCTGTGTCTCTCTGCCTCTGTCCCATCAGAAAGAACATGAAAGGACAGTCTGTTCGGTATGCAGAGATCATATTTCACTTTTTACACACCTGACACACACATACAAACAGTGGGCACCACCTTAACAAAGATAGCTGTTATGACCTTGAGGACCTGTAGATAACTTCAGTTTCCTGATTAAATCAGTAAAATGTTACTGTGATCCACAACTTGAATCAAGCATTTTGTTGTCTGCATTCATCTGCATTTCATCTTTATCAATATCACTAGGTCACTGAGGGTTATCACGTAATTACTAGTTCACGAATGAATTTGAACTAAAACTTATGAATTTGAATTACTTTATCATCTGATGGTAATAGTATATACTATAAGTATGTAAGGTAACATTTAGTTATCAGGTCAACTGATTTTCATGTCAATAATCCTTCTTGGAAACTTCACCCTCTTCACAACTTATTGTTAAATGCAGGTATGAAAAAGATACACACACACACACACACACACACACACACACACACACACACACACACACACACACACACACATTGGAAATCCAGCAAAGGTATGTTTACTGAAGATCATACCAAAGGTCCACAAAAACAAGCCAACCCTGTCAAATACTAGTATAGCAGTGGGAACCTATAGCATACAAGCCTTTAAATAAACTGAGACTGTCATTTTTATTAGCAAAATACGCTTAACATCTTACATTGTTAGGGATTTTTGTTTCTACCTAAGTTTGACTTAAAGCAGACTAAATATATTAAGTAGGTTACATACTGTAAATCATTGAAATTAAACTGATGCCCATTTTTCACAATTGCTATAAAGTTTTATTTACCATGCTGTCATTGTGTAATTATGAAAATGGTGCTGTAATTTAAATATTAATCCAGATTCACTGAAATCTGCCACAGGCTAGCTAAGAAAAATGAGTGTGAAAAGTCAAACCAAGTAAATCAGCTCTTTGAAACAGTCCTCTCACTCTGGATAAGACTTTGCTTGGAATTAAGTTTGACAAATCAGATGGGTAAGACATTTTAACACTACCACCAGAACCAAATCTGCACAAAACTATATTATATTATATTATATTATATTATATTATATTATATTATATTATATTATATTATATTATATGTTGATGTCACTGTTAGTTTACTGCTTTACAATTGGTGTGTTAAAAAATAAATTCAAACAACTGTGTTTTATGACGAAACTTACTCTGGTTTATTATTTTGAGAAAACGCCCCCTGCTTATTAACCTTACGAAGACGAAACTACTAATTTATGTATGGGTACCAAAGCTCTGGGCGTGAAGACTAACTCACAAGTCACTGGAAAAACGTGCATGGAAAGCATGGACACAGAAAACCCAAACACTCATTGTAGCTGATGGCGATATGCTTGAATCTTTGGGCCGACTTTGGGGTCAGGGAGGGGGGATGACGCGCAGCAATCACCACGGATCGGGCTCAAACCCGGGCCGGTGCGGTTGGGACTGAGCCTTCATGGTACACGCCCTACCAGATGAGCCACCTGGATATTCTTTAATTAGATTTCTTATTATCGGCTAATTAACGGGGCGATTTTCTGAACGTAGTTTCTTGCCGGGAGCTTCAGCCGTCGTTGCGTTTACAAGAAAATTGGTTATAATACGCCCCCTGAGCGGCGCCACGTCTTCCGGGCAGATTGGAGGCTACAGTGAGTTGCTACCAGAAAGTGAGGACACGGCTGGTTAGCATGCTAACTTCAGTAAAAGAAAAGACGTGGTAGAGACAAGAGTGAACATTGACGTTGCTTTCCGCTGCTGGAGACAACTCTTGGCGAGTAAAGTAATGAAGTTTGATGCTGAACTCGCAACGTTTCCTCTAGACTGGTAAGTCAACAGCTGCTAATGCTAACGCTAATTATGCTATTAGCAATAGCAGAACTACTCACAAATAGCTTCTTTAAAGAAGTAGGCAAAGTTTCGTTAAACTTGACCAGATTTAATAAACCATTTGAATACAACACTAGTAAATTACTGCTGACCTTTGCCTAGATGGCCCTATTACGACAACACCATCAAAAGCCAATGAAGCTTACAACTCATAAAGCATGAAGGGGTGGCAAATGTTTAACAGTCATATACAGAATGAACACCAACAGTGGCCCCTCTGTCCTTGAAGGCTATATAGGTTCAGTTTATTAATGATATGGTCATGAAGGGACAGACCTCCAGGGGACAAAGGTCTTCTGCACCTGTCATCCAGCCAGTCACATGTCCTCTGTGTGGACAGAGTCTAGTTCAAATATATCTCCAAAAGAGGGAAATTAGTTTGAGCTGATGCTCAGTACCGTTTTTCTGATTACTTCTGTGCTCCATTTAATCCCACAACCAAGTATCAGAGCAAACATAACAAACCTGCCCTGCTGACTCTCGTAAATTAAATTTCATTTTCAGCTCTCAGCTCCATACCAGTCCCTGGAGCGGCCAGACACGACGGTGTGCACACAGCAAAGCCTAAAGGCAGTGGCGTTGACCAGTGACAGGTATGTTTTTGTTGATAGATAGCCAGTGTCATTTATGATGCACAGACTGGAGCTTGTTGGGACAAATTTAAATTCCTGTGGCACAAGATTAAGAGTGCAGATATACAAATATCTTTATCTGGTGCTGCTGTAATGTCGACTGCAGTACCATGAGATTATAAAAGCGTGGTTGGCCTTTAACTCATCCTTGATAAGGAATATAACGGGGTGTATATTTAGCAAACTGGTCTATGACTGATCCTGAGATACCCACACTCTGTCCACATGAGTTCTTAAACTTTTTTTTGACATACTAGTGCAGCTCTTACATGAGAGTAAAATATGACAATTGCTTAGGGCTAATATTATTAAATTAGGACAAATGCACAAAACAACAAGCAAATACTGCGATCAAGGAGTTACAGGATATGTCTATATGATATTTTTCTTACCGTCAACAAAAAATACAAAAGTAAAACTGAAAAAACTAAGTACTGCCTGTGCAGCCAAAACCTGGTTTATCTTAGTTGTCTATGCCATAGAACTTCACTGTTGTTCAACAGCTATTAAAAACAATAGGCAACATGTTCCTTCTTTATGATGAACATGGGCTCTGTAGTTTATTTTGACTCAATCGCAGATAGACCATCCTGCTGCCACAAACACACTCTAGAGCACCAAATGTGTATTTATCCACAACTTAATCTAGTCTTCAGCAAATTAACTATTTCCTTCTGTTTGAGTAACATTTGCTAAAAAAACAACAGTGACCAGCTGTTTTAAGAAAGGTTGAGAGCCACAAACAGGGGTAGGAACTCAGAACGTACTCTGAAATCGACTAACTCGTTGTTGGTTTTAGTCTTTTCATCGGTTTTGTTGATAATAATGTTAATAACTGTTAATTGTTAATAATCTGTAAATTAAGATACTGGTGGTTTCATTCGTAATGTGCTCGAGCTCAACACACACAGAATAGAAAAGAACAGAGTAGAGCTGAAAACAAGTTTGTTTTGAATAGAGTAAAAACAGAGCAACTCTGGATGTGTCACGTACTATTTCAGCAATCATGAGGATGGCTGGGATACTTCGGATAAAGGACATGTCCATCATGGTGGTGACATTAGCGGTCAGCCCTCGGAGGCTGTTGCCCCCCTGCTGAGAGCTGTTGGAGTTGGGGGAGCTGGTCTCTGTGGTAACTTTGGACGGGAAGTCTGCCATGTTCTTGCAGCTTATTTGAAGTTGGGTGTCTCGGAAACAGCCGTGCTGACAACAAACTCCTTCAGGCTGTGATGAACGCTCAGAACGAAAGTCTTAGAAGAAACTTTTTCCTCCTACAGCAGTTTTTACTCCTTAGAACATACCTGAATTACGGGATTCAGTAACTAGTGACTACATCAACTTCTGGCTTCAGCAAAGAGCAAATCTTCAAATTAAAGTTCAGTAATGTCCAAAACCCAAATATTTCAAAAACATAAATCTACAAAGTCTTAATTGTTAAAAAAAAGAAAAAAGAAAAAAGAAAAACAGTCCAAAGAGGAGCCCTCCGGTGAAATCTCCAGGTTCAGATATTCAGTAGTTAGTCTCCACCTGCACTGACAGGTGTCTAATGGTGGTGGTGTGTGAGTCTCTCTCTCTCTCTCTCGCTCTCTCACACGCACACAGTTAATGTTTCGTCATCCTATCTCTATTTGTTCTCCCTCTTTTACCAACTCTATCTCCCACTGCCACCTCCCATATGGCTCCGAGACCTTTTACCTGAGTGACTCATTAATGTGTTTGAAAAGCGGGAGGAAGAAGGAGGTGGAGGGAGAAAAATAAAGGGCTCTGTAAGGCCCTCTCGCTGTGGATACTTTTGTACGTGCATACCAGTCCTTCACATGTATCTTGATAAGACAAAAAGGTGATGTGCTGCTGCAGCGAGTTTAATAAATGACACATAAGATCTGAGCAGATGTTGTAAATGTTTAACTCAAAAGTGAGGGAAAGGTTTTTGTGCTGGTGTGTGAAAGTAAAACTGGTTGACTGTTAATAACACAGAGAACAAGATGCTATTTTTGCTGTTCTCTGGGGGTGGAAACTTTTAAGCAAAAATTTTAGTAGAGGAAAGTGACTAAGTATATTTACTTAAATACTGTACTTAAGTACAGTCTTAATAAATAATTGTGCTTTACTTTAGTGTTTACATTTTACATACATTTATACTTCAATTTCACTACATTTCAGAGGCAAATATTGTACTTTTTGTGCCACTGCATATATTTCAAAGCTATAGTTACTTTTCAGACTAAGATTTTACACTCAAATAAATGATCAGCTCATAAAGTATGACATGGTATCGAAAGGTTACCTACTAAACGAACAAACAAGGAAAGGAAAAAATGTTGTAATTGTTATTACCATAATACTGTAACAATATTACCATAAAGTACAAGAAGTGGATGATAGTGCAATATTTATTTGTTTTAAGCTTATTTTATTTTCATTCTTTATGGTGATATTAATGTATTCTACATTGACATAAAGTTCAGTTTCCTGGGTGGCCAACAACTGTTGTACTGTAACAGTCATGTGTATTCATGTGTACAATGTATTTGTTTAGGAAAAAAAAAAAGTTATTGTCAGAAGTGGGATTCGAACCCACGCCTCCAGAGGAGACTGCGACCTGAACGCAGCGCCTTAGACCGCTCGGCCATCCTGACATATAAATCCATGTAAATCAACCACTGTATTTATAGATATAGTTTGTTGTTTGCATTAATTGACGTCTTGGTATTCTCACTATTCGGCTACGGTAATTGAACGTTACACGGAAGACAGTGTTTACGTCTTTTTGGCTCCGCGGCAGCAGTACAGCCTCGAGACGTGGATCTCTTGCGCCCTCTGGTGTTACAAATACCTACCGACAACTTAAGTCGGTTTCAACATTAACGTGACTTATGAACACAATACCCGTAAATACACAGAAAGGAGTGAAAACAACGGATTGTGGAAAAAACTATGTTTCGACCGATCACAGCGACCTATACAAAACCTTGTCACGCAGATTCCGTAGTAGGGGAATGAGATTTACAAAAACAACGAATTTTTTTCATGCACTCTTTACTATACTTTACTTACGGTTGAAGTAGTTGTTCTACATCCACTTTATGCTTGTTTATAACCGTACTACTGCGTTTCAGAGGGAAAATGGTACTTTTTACTGAGCAAGCTGAGCAGCGAGTCCCCGGTTCGACTCCCGGCTGGACCGCTAACTACGTGTCAGTTCTTCCACTCCTTTTCCCGTGTATCCTGTCACGTAACACTTTCACTATCTAATAAAAACATAAAATTCCTGCAATAATAAAAACGATTAAAAAAAAGTAAAACTATTTTCACAAAAGAGCAAAGATTAGAGAACAAAAATATTCATGTAAAACTACTTTTTTCGCTCAATCCCTAGATTGGGAACCACTGGACTCCACAACAGTACAATGCTACTCATGTATTCATTTAATTCTGTAGTATTAACAAATGTCATATATAACATTACAGGGAACTTTTAATGCAGAACAAATAATTTTACTTTTGTAACTGAAAGGTTTTGCAAGTGATCGTCACCGCCACTAGATGTCGCACTAGACCATACTACCACCATCTCACACCAAAGCTAATGTTTTATCCACCACACATCTAGCCACCCTACTGCCACTTGGAACAATGTGAATTGTGATTTCGCCTCTCTTATATATCATCAACTAAGCACAATTAATACCTGAACCTGTGAACAATGTTAAAATCAACACAATGTGGACTTAAGGCATTTTTCTGAACTGATGTGTTTAAAATGTTGCTTACACTGACACAACGTTTTTTAAATAAATAATTTTTCACACTATACTCAGTGAAACATAAAGTTACGACTCACATTCAAGATTGGTGTAATTTGTCTGACAGAGCTCAGAAACGACCTTCTCTGCATGCTTTATTGATCTGGAGTTGTGCAAGTTCTGGCCCTTTCTCACAACTGCTAATGATGATGAAGAAGGATACCTCTATGACTCTGTGGAGTTCAACCAGTACAACCATCACTTTTTTCTACATTATTTTTTTAATGTTTTTTCCTTTTAAAATCATTAGGAAACTAAGTAACACAGAAAACAGGTTCTGTACATTTTTGACCTCTCAAAAATGAAACAAAAAAGTCCTGACTCAATTTACAAAGATGACTTAATCTGGTGGTTTACACAGCGATCTTACTTAATTCTCACTAATAGGACAAGGCAGTTTCTACTTCCGGAAATGATGAATGATAATGACAGTTCAAGTTCAGAGTGTGACTCAATAGTTGTGTCAGCTGATCACTCTCCAACAGATGAATTTAGTGTCCTTAAAGGTTTGACTGATTATTGGAAATGCGGTTCCCTTCTTGGAAAAGAAGTGAAAGTAAAGCAAAGTAATAATGAACAGTAACCACAACCCTATGGAGCTCAACATCTCCAACACTGAAACCTCAAGCAACTGATTATAGATTTAAAGGGCAATTAATATCAATTATATAACTATAATATATAACATACATCTATATATTTTTATGTTTTAAGCACATAATGAATGTTAAACATGAGTGAACTGACTGCTTAGTGTCATAGGTTAATGTGCACCTGAACTCCATGTCAGGAAAAGTGAAGACCATCAGACAGCATATCAGTGAAAAGTAAAAGTGTTGTACTTTTTACACTCCACAACATAAGTGATGTAGACATTAATGCATCATAATTATAATCCATCAATATCATATATATGTTAAATTATTCTGAACTTGGTCATTCTGCATAATGAGTACTTTTACTTTTCAAACTTTAAGTATCTTTTGATGGTAATGCTTTTACTCAAGTACAATTTTGGAAGCAGGATACTTACTTGCAACATAGTTTTACGACACTGTGGTGCGGTGACTTTCTACTATTGAATCACACACACACACACACACACACACACACACACACACACACACACATATGTGTGACATAAGGTCATGGCCTACTACTCATACTGTATATTCAGCCTATTTCCCAAAGAAGCATAAGGAAACATTGCTTTACATCATCGTTAGTTTCACAACAGAGCTACTATATCTACGTAACTATACTGTAATGTGCTAATCTTATCACTTTCATTATTCACTAGGGCGAAAAAGGTAATTTCCCCTTTTATTAATTTTGTCATACTAAGAGATTTCCTATTTACGTGGCAATTTTCTCTTTAAGTCACATTGTGTAGCCTAGATTACAGTAATATACATGTAGTTTGGTATACTGTATGTATTGTACTTAGAGGTTGCTTTAGATTCAGAAATAAATCATATGTAAAGAATAGAAATGTGCATTATGTGATGCTTCAACCAAACACACTCAGATAATCACACACACATAGACCTACAGAGGACAATAGGGTTTTGGTAAGTGATTTCAGTGGTCACAGAGGAAGATGTGGTGTAGTGAGTGACTGTTTTAGGATGACTGTGTGTCAGATACGCTCACTGAGCACTTTATTAGGAACACCATACTAGTACTGGGTAGAGCCTCCTTTTGATTCTGAGATTCTGGTACTACAGGTTTGTCAGCTGCATATTGATGTTCTACAACATCCCTAAGCTGTTCTACTGGATTCAGAGAAACTGAACTCATTGTCATGTTCATGAAACCAGTTTGAGATGACTTTTACTTTGTGACATGGATCATTATCATGCTGGAAGCAGCCCTTAGAAACTGTGGCCATGAGAGGATGCACATGGTCGGCAAAAATACTAAGAAAGGCGGTGTCATTCAAACCATGATTGATTGGTATTAAGGGGCCCAAAGTGTGCCAAGGAAATATTTCCCCACACCATTACACCACCACCACCAGCCTGGACTTTTAGCGCAAGGCAGATTGGGTCTATGGAGTCATGCTCTTGACACAAAATTCTGACTTAACCATCTGCATGCCTCAGCAGAAATCCTGGCCATTCTCTTCTGGCCTCTCTCATCAAAAAGGTCTTTCTGTTTGCAGAAATGCCGCTCACTGGAAGTTTTTGATTTTTGTACCATTCTGAGTAAAAACTCTAGAGACTGTTGTGTGTGAAAATCCCCGGGGAGCAGCAGCATAATATTTTTACCCCATTCTGATGTTTGATGTGAACCAGCTTACGTGTATTTGTATGATGTGATGCACTGCACTGCTGGCATGTGATTGGCTGATTGGATAATTGCATGAACAAGCAGGTGTACAGGTGTTGCTATTGTTCCTAGTAAGCTGCTTGGTGAGTCCCACACATGAAGAATATTCTGTACAGTTTAAAATTATATTGCAGATAGTCAACCCAAAGCATATGTCAGACATCAGTGTTAATGACATGTCAGACCAAAAGCAGACCTGTGAAAAAATCTTTATTGAAAGCAGACTGTGCATAGTTTCATATCAGCATGAACACACCAAATTATTATAAAAAAGAATAAATATTAGGATAAAAAAAAAAAAAAGGTAGCTTCTTCCAATCATGATTTATGTATTTTAAATAGTGCAAAAAGATAATTAAGAAACAAAACATACAACAACAGATTTTCTTTGATCTGATACTTTTTAACAGTAACAAATATATAGAATAATGTGCTACTCCCCTCACATTATCTCACAGTTTAGGATGTGTTGGGTTCAGAGAACTCTTAAGTATTAAAATCCAGAAAACATAAATCTCTTGCGGACAACCACAGTTGTGACTCCCTTCACGTCCTTCAGCCTATCGGAGTCAAAATCCACCAGGAGCTTCCTCACCCCGGCCCTCATAGGCTTGAATGACAGCTTGACAGAAACCTTCTGGCCTGGAGAAATATCACCACTGATAGAGAAAAGAGAGAGAAATAGATAAATGCTTGGGTTTGCTTTACTCAGTTTTTGTGGTCCTGTCATGAACTGAAATTTTAGTCTGTAGCCATTACTACACAAAACCATCGACTTTTAATTCTAATATGTGTAATATATGCAGTGATGTAAGGAGTTTGTAGTGTATATTGCTTGTCACTTCTATGCATATGCCTAAGCACTTACTCAACACGGATCTCAGAGGCAGACAGTAGCCCGGCCCCCTCCACAGTGAACACACCACCCTTCAGTGGGAATGGTAGAGGATTGGTGAAGAAGATGTGGGCTGTCACTTGTTCACTTACAACAGCCTTCCCAGGCACCTGGAGAAAGAGGAGCCAGCTCAGTGTTGTATGGAGGCAAACAGTGTAGGACATTACAGTAGAGGTCATCACAAGTCCACCTATCATTTAGAAAGGCCAAATCTGTTCAACCTCCTTCATAGTCTGACTACGACCTCTCTGAGTGTACCCACCTCTACGAAGAGACTAGGTTTGCTCATTGTGATGTTGGCCATGGTCATGATGGGTTCGCTCTCCCCTGGAGCCTCTAAGAATGCTTTCACTCTGATCAGATTGTGCTCAGAGACACACTTGACGTAGTCGTTGTAGTGCAGACGCATCACTTCCTTGTGGGCTGAACACACACACACACACACACACACATATTCAAGGTTAAACAATAAAGTGGTACATGATGGTGCTAAAAATAAAAAGAACAGTAAAAAGTCTGCACCCTAGGTGTTGGTGGGTTTATTTTAGCTACTCACTTTGGTTAGCTGGCACAGTCACACTGGTCGTCTGCCTCTGGCACTCCCCCCGATTGAGAGAATTGTAAGTCACAGCTATGGCCAGAATGGTCAGCTCAGCATTGGCGTCTTCGCTTCCTTCATTCTTCACCTGCGGACAGAAGGGATTCATCATCAAAGAGGAAAATACAATCTACACCCAGCAGCAGCCCCAGCTCACTGTGTGAATTAATTTACTCCTTTATCATTTCATTCATCCATCCATTCATTCATTCAGCTACAGTCTGACGCTCCATACCTCAACAATCACATCAAAGTCTGTCCCAAATACAGGCTTAGCATGCTTGATTGACAGCTGCAGTTTGGCTGGTTCTGTGCTGTCATCACTGACTCGGCGCCCTGCTTTCTCGAACACCTCTCTCTCTTTCTTGGAACCTGTGGAGAAGTCGTTGGTACATGAGAACTAATCGTAACCATCAGTCTAAGTGGATGATTATGAGTAGATATTATACAAATTCAACAGTGGGGGAAATTACAGGACACTGGAGCAATTATGAGATTTAACAGGAGGAGGCTTCATAGTGTTTGTAAACTGAACTAAATAAATGTGATTATGGTCAGTTAGGATTTTTTGTTATTATTATGGCTGTTGTAAATCTGTGCAATCATAGACCCTTATCTATCTACTCCACTGTTTGTGACTTTCCAACTAACCTTCAGGATATTTGTATTGAAGAGTGACATCTTCTCTTCGGTTGCCGTAGACGCTTTTGGTGCTGATATTCATCCCCACACCACTCTCATTCACTTTGATCTGTAACAATATAGACAGTCATCATTGTCATCGCTGTGGCCATCGTCATCTTTATAAAAGGTCAAGGATCTTCATTTAAAGGGGCTATTTCTACGTTTTCTCTGTTGCCACACTTGGTTTCTTGCCAGAAGTGGGTGCTGGTGATTATTGCTTGACAAGAGCTTTGGCCATTAATGCATTTACAGGACGAGGTTATAATATGCCCTCTTAGCAGCGCTATGCCTTCAGGGCAGATTGGAGGCTACATTGATATCCGAAAGTGACCAGATGGACCAGGGATAGCTGGTTAGCCTTTTACCTTCAGTAGAAGAAAAGACACGGTCGAGACAAGAGTTAACATTGGCGCTGCTTTCCACTGCTGGAGACTCTCTTGGCGAGTAAAGGAATGAAGTTTGATGCTGAACTTGTAACGTATCTACTAGACTGGTAAGTAAATAGCTTTTACTGCTAACTCTGGCTATGTAGCAATAGCAAAACTTACAAATAGCTCCTTTAAGAAAATATGAAATTCAGCTGTGAATCTAATTCTAAACCAATTAATTTATTTCTGTTTAATCAGTCACCTTCTGCCGCTGGCCATCTGGTTTGACCATCCAATAGACGATGTCAGCGTTCACCTCAGCGAAGACAAACGGAGCATCGTACTTCACTCTCAGATTTCCCTCCTTAATGGCTGTCACTGGACATGGGCCACAGCAGAACTCACCTGAAGAGCAAAAATTCATTCAGTTTGATTTTCAGGCTAACGGGCAACGCCAGTCACCGTTCATTCCAACATTTTACAAATTATACTGTAGGTTACCAAAGAAAACCAGCAGTGACAGTCCTGAGAACAGTTTAGAAGAAAAAAAGTCAGACATGATAAATGTACCATCACTCAGTTCTTGAGGAGTGGGGTCCAGAACCTGCCAGCCGTCATTCCCTTTGGGGAGATCATCTCTCGTCATCCAGGACTCCACCCAACAGTGGAAGTTCCTACAATCACAAGGAGAGGAGAGAATATTAGATGATGTCACGTCTTCTACTAAATCTTATTTTAAATCCTTGTGCGTGTGTGTATATGTTCCTACCAGCTACTGTCCCTCCCGCCAATGCTCTCCAGTTTTTCATTCAGCAGGAAGTCTACAGAGAGGTTTCCATCAACATCATGGGCTGAGGCGAAGTTAGTGATGAGGCGTGTTGGGATTCCCAGACAGCGCAGCACTGTGAAGATAATAGCAAAACTTAAGACACCTCCTTTCCTTTCTGCTGGTATATTTTGGGATCCTTGAGTCATGCAGCAGTCAAATCTGTGAAAGCCTCACCTGTGCAGGCGACACCAGCAAACACCCAGCACTGGCCATATTTGACCGCCCTGACTCCGGTCTTGCTCCACTGCTGGAGGATAGGCACGCTGCCGGTCCATCGGTACGGTGCAACTCCGTCAGAGTATGGCTCACTCCAGCGACCAGCCAACACACCCCTGTCACCATTAGCGTTCACCTGGATAGGTAGAGGCAACATGTTTCATATATCTCCTGAGATATTTTCTTTTATGAGTTGGTCACTTGACAGTCAAACAGTAGGACAAGTATCATGATTTATCTAGGGATAAAATTTCAGTTTCTGTTGAAATGTGTTTAAATGTTTACACTAACTCTACAGCACACTTCTATTATTTATTCTAAAAAAAATCTATATATAAGATCTGCTGGAAACGTGAGGGTATTTCATCCAAATGCTTTTCCTTGTACTATTGTCAGTATTGTTTTAGAAGCGAGTGTAAGAGATCGTCACCATTGCAGTGATCGTCCTGCCGACATAGATGGGGTCAGATCTCTTCTCAATGTCCATCTGTGAATTCCTCAGGGCGTCCTTGGAGTTGTCCAGAACTTCAAAACAGATGTCCATCACGTAGTCCTCAAACTGACAGAGACAGAAGCAGGAATATTGAAAGATATCAAGAGAGAGGAACAAAGAAAAGAAAGACTTCTCTCAACCAATATTTTTTTAAAAACAGATTTCAAATCACATCCGTTTCCCATTGGTCGGTATCTGTCTGTGAGTCTCTGTTACACCACCTCCTGTCTGCTTATCTACCATCTATTGGTTTGCTTGTCTGGCACACACTGCCTCCCTGTTTGTCTTCCTCTCTTTCCTCCCAGCGAGCTGCGAAGGGACAAGCCCTTGTTTGTGTGGTTTGGTAACATTCTGACACCTCCTGTCCAGAAGTTTCCTCCATCCAACAAACAGATTTCCTGATCAAGCCAAAGCCACAGCGCTGTCACACTGCTGTGACAATTCACACAGGCCACCTACTGGCCTGATAGACGTGGACATGTTCAACTCAACTGTTTGTGTGTGTGTGTGTGTGTGTGTGTGAGATACCTGTCCATAATTCCAGGGAATGCTTTTGATGTTATTCTCGGCCCCCATGTAAATGACTCCATCTTCATTCATGATATACTCCTGAAGCAGACTCTCATCAGGGAGGTACACATCATCATCTGATATACACACATGCACACACAGAAGACATAACGTTAACATTTAACACAGATTCAAGAGCAAAATGAATGCAGAGGTTTAGTGTCCTCGATGCTCTACATTAGAAAATCTAGAGATCTACTGTCACGTCCACAGGAAAAGGAGAAGCCAAAGTGCGGATGCAACAACATAAATTCTGAATCAGCTAATATGAATTCTTTGCCCGTCAATTAGAAAAACACAACGCTGTAGTTCTGTGAGAAATTCCATCATTTGGTGTTTTGATGATGCGGGTGGAAAATGCTGTCCCACACTGACAAGTCTCCCGTAAACACAGTTAAATTGATATGTAGTGATAGGGACCTGTTGTATGGTTTATATACACAGGTGAGAGGATGAAGGTAAAAAAGTTGAATCATTGAGAAAACACCTCCAGTTTGTTTTTGTTTTTGTTTATGCTGAGCGATTGAATCAAGACAAACTAAAAAAATGCACAAGCTGCATGATGAAGTTGAAAAGCTGCAGTATGTGAACACAGGTAGTCTGACCTCCTGGAGAAGGCAGAGCGAAGGCACTTTGATGTGTCTTTTAC
Source organism: Seriola lalandi dorsalis (assembly GCF_002814215.2). Classification (NCBI taxonomy): domain Eukaryota; kingdom Metazoa; phylum Chordata; class Actinopteri; order Carangiformes; family Carangidae; genus Seriola; species Seriola lalandi. Next base: position 1,510,096 of record NW_019525224.1, read on the forward strand.
CTTTGCACCATGGGTTAAAGAGCAGGTGGAATCCAATTTTGTCAGTCTCCTCTAAAATGTGTCCGTCCGGTGACACGATCAACGCAGCCAGACGGTACTGGCCAATGATGGCATCCGCTGGACTGTGCAGAGTCAGCAGTATTTCATCCTGCGCTCCCTGCTGGTTAAACCACCACTTTTCTCCAGCCTCACTCTCCTTCTGAACCTTGATCACCACCTCGTCTTTCTTACCTGAAGAAACATAAAAAAAACCATTATATAATTTATAAAATAGATTGATGAACCATCATTTCATCATCTTGCTGTTTATCTGGCTCAGCATCACTGTATCAGCAGTGCACAAACCAGGGGCTGGTTCTTCAGAAATACTGTTCAAATCAGCATGATGTCTCAGAATGAATTTAGTGCTCCGTGTCATAAAAATAAAGGAAATACATTTTGCCACCATGAATTAAATAGATATCATATTTGCAAGCCTCTTTGTCCTGCTGTAGCTATAGGAATTCAAAGGACATATAGTATAACCTTATATTTATTATTTATATTTATTAAGAGAACAGTACACCAGTCCACAAGAGTTGCTAAACAGCTAACATAGAAGGGTCTGATGGACTGTAGCTTCGTAAAGCTCAAATGAGAGATTACTGAATAATCATTTTTGTGTTAAAACTCTTTCCTGCTGTTTTTTCTCCAGCTGTTTGTGAGTACAGAGACATAATTGAGCAGAGTTTAACGTTACAGAGATACATCACATAAATTATTTGTGAATGAGTTAAAACAGATTGTTACTATACAGTGTAAACAAGAGGCTGCCATTGAGAAGTGGCATCAGAATACTATCATGATAATAATAGATAAAAAAAAAATTCGACCCAAACAGTATCTTCCAGGTTGGGCTGTACTCACCAAGGTGCAGCACCAGTTCCAGGTGGTGTTCAGAGGGCAGAGAGTCAGAGCATTGCAAAGTTATGGAGAAGGGTTGACCCCTGCGCACAATCAAGCGCTCCCGATCAATCTCCCTGGTGCGGTGAGCCAAGTTGTTCTCATGACTTCTCAGATCCACATTAGTAATCAAACCTAACATAACCAAAAGGGGACAAAGTTCACCAATCAGCAGTCTTCAGTATTGCTTAATAAAAGACTGGAAGTCATGGAAGAATTTCATCCATGTTGTGACATTACACAGAGTTGACAGAGAGCAGCATTGTGGTCACAAGTTAGGCTGAACATTATGATCGAGTTGATTTCAGTACATGTGTTCTCTTTAAAGAAAAAGTTCAACATAATACACTTATTTGCTTTCTGGCCAAGAGTTAAATGAGAAGATCAATACAACTCTGTGCTGTCAATTTCTGACTTGCCTGTTTGACTATCCTGATACATGTCCTAGCCAGGCTCAAAAGCTGTCCTTGTATTTGTTGCAGGAATTACGATGGGTCATATCACAACCATGTGTCAGGTCATATATCAGCACATCAGCACATCGTTCACACAGAACATAATCTCCCAAAAAGTTTTGTACTAGATAGATAAATAGATAGATAGATAGATAGATAGATAGAAACTTACCCGTGTCGTTGGCCATCACAAATCTTTTTCGTCTCTTCTCGTCTCTTAAAGGTTGCTCCTTCACGCTCTTCTTCTCATGCTCAGTGTCCATCACAGTTGTGTATTTATGCAGCACAAGATTGGCCCTCCCACCTCTATGACACATACACTCACCCCAAAATACACACTCACTCCACCACACCTCCCTCTGTGACCTCTGACGTCACTTACCAAAAAACCTGCAGTCCTCATGAGTGTATGGATCCACGTGTGTGTTTGCAATGTGTGAGTGAGTGAGTTTAAAGTGAGTTTCTCATCCCTTCTGTGACACTGGGGCGTTTGTTGCTGTATCTGTAAAGGGGTGGTTGTTGCTGGTGTTTGTGCATGCACGTCTCTCTCTCTCTCTCTCTGTTCTGTCACTTAAAAAGTAATATCTCGTCATATTTTGTCTTATTAAACTCTTACTAATGTAAAAACGGAAATACCAATGAAACTTGTTACATCAGAGCGATTTGAACTAGTGACCCTCATTTTGCAACGTCATTACCAAACTGTTTCTGAAGAGAGAGAGGTCATGATTCTTATTTCCGCTGTATGTAGAAATTTTCAGAACGAGAGGACAGACATGGATGAAGCACCCAGATGTGGTTAGACTTAAGTTTTCATATAGTTTTCTTCTAATGTGCAAGAAAAATGAAAGTGAAAGTGCAATTATGTTAAATAAAGGCCAGATAAATGTATTTTCCTCTGAATTCTCAGTGTTTTATGTGCTATTTTAAAGGCTGTGCCCGATAGGGGTGGGCGATACCATAATATGTCTTTTTGATCCGATACCAAGTAATAAAGGGCCGGAATCTCCTGATGCCGATACCGAAACTTTTTATTTTTAAAAGCAGATTATGTATCGTCATGTAGGGGAGAGCAGTGTCATGATTATATATGCATCATGCATCAGTATATGCATCATCAATCGGATAAATCTTATTACATTTTAATGGGCACTAAATGATTTGCCAAATGTTATCAATCATCTTAAGGAAGGTAGAATAGAAACCTGTGACACGTGGGTTTGATTCCCAACTGAAGCGTGTGTGTGTAGCAAGTGAAGCAGAACAAAAAGGGGCCTCATCTCTTTAAAATAATTTTTGGACATTTTCTGTCTTTTCCTAGTGCAATAGTGACAGTGAGAGAGGCGATGTTATGCAGAAAATGGCACAGGCTGGATCTGAACCTGTGCTGCTGAGGTAAAGACTGAACTTGAATGGTATGCGCCCAATCAGGTGAACCACTTTTGGAACCGCACAGGTGCACTACGCTGAGCGTTAGAGCATAATTTGTAGATTAGTTTCTAACCCTAGAATATTATGGATCTGATATGAATTTGATTTTCTATTTGGACTATGATCTTATAAAATGGTGTTTAATAGTGTACTAGGATCTACTATTTGGTTTGTAATGAGAGAATAGATTACAGCAACATTTATGTGTGTGCTAGTTTACTGTCTAATAAAGAACATTATTTCTACTTTTGTCTAATTTGATAGAAAATACAGTGTGTTATGTACTATTTAGTGTATGTTACCTTAAATGAAGTGCAACCAATATTCCTATGAATGTACCCCCATAAACTCTTAACAGACTTATTGTAATATTTCTGTGGAAACCTGAAGGTGAACGTTAAGTTCAAGTTGTAATATTCCAACGAACCCAAAGACCTGTGAGTCTTTAGGTGAAAATGTCATGAACTACATTGAGGAAGCATGAGGTTAATTGTCATGTCTCAAATACTGAGTCACATTTCAGGCTAAGTCTTACAGGGAAAACACATATGACAAAATCACTATCACTTAAGTTATTAATACACTAACTAACAGCCACCTCCTCTCTGGCTCTCTATCAAGGCCACTGCAAATCCGTTTCCCAATTCTTTATAATGTTGCCATTATCAGTGGGACGTTTCTTCATCAGTTACAGTCAGTGCATCGGAGTGATGTTTGCTCAGCTGCTTTCTCTGAAATTCAGGAAAGTTTTAAGTGATTAAATCTTGTAAAATTACCGAATAAAGCAATTTCATATATAAAACCTTTGTTTCTGCGGCACTATGCGGCAGACACCAGATGTCGGGGAGGGGCTGGGAGCTGAGCTGTTGCAACATTTGCTCCTTTTGTTTTTATAATAGAAATGATGATAGATCCATATATATATAGTATATAGTTAAAAACAAAAAGTGTATTGTAAAAATGTGGTTAAAAACTGGACAAAAAGTAAATTTTGACCGTTTCTGGCAGTCACTCGTAATGGTGACGTGTGCTCAAAGGGGATATGACGCTACTGACAGGTGACCAAATAAAATTAAAATGACACATTTCTGTAGGTTTAAAAATTGAAGGAATTATTTGGGATAATGTAACAATAATAATATATAACATATGTCTAGGTGTTTTTAGACATTTTAATGTGGAATATTTACATATAATACCTTTTTAGAAAGAAACCGGCACACTTTGAACAGTGTTGGAGCAGTGACTGGTTCAGTACTCAGTTTATCTTTGGTTTGTAATTCCTCTTTTTGAGGCATGAAATGTAAATCATGTATGTACAGGCAGATGTTCAAACTGGACTGTTTGCAAACTGAGAGAAACAGAATCTGTCTGTGCGACTTGAGAGCTTACTGCATTGTGTTACATATCTCAGTGCCCACAGATAGCTGGTGAGGGCAGCTGTATTGTCTCGCTCAGAGCGGGAAACAGGAAGATAATGAGGTCTGTGGCAGAAAGATAGAACTGAGAAAACACACACACAAACTAACACACACATACAATGAATCCAGTACAGTAAAGAACACAGATGATGAACACAATCACCTGTCCACACATAAACAGACATTAAATATTCTGGAGGTTTGTCCCTATCTGGCTATAATGATGACGTACACTGACACATCCGGATGTTTTATTTTTAGGCCACACACTCACACGGTTTTACTCTTAAAGTGATGCATCTTATATAGTGCTGGCCCCTGTTAGTGACTGATTCAGATGAAGGTACACGTCCACATGACTTTGTTACTGCTTTACACTGTAATCTAATTGAAACCGACCGAGGTGAATTTGAAATATAGTGCAAATAGAGGTATGAAGGTCACATATGAACCTTTTGCGTTCTAATTTAGTTGGTTCCTTATCTCATTGTGGTGTCCTTTATGTCCCATATTTGCATGATAAAGACCAGTGGCTGTCTAGTTATAGTTTCATAGGAGCCTAATGATGCCCTTCAAGTTTAAGGCTCACAATCACCCCTGACAATGAAAGAGTATAGGCATATTATACATTTCCTGAATCCTTATGGTCCTGTGAGTATTCCAGTTTTTGTATTTTGTGTCTCTGTTGTTCCTAGATGGCACAGGGCTAAAAGATAGTATATCATTTAGGCGAAAATTGTGCAAAAATGTGTGTTGTGTATAGTTAGAGCTACAGTGACCTCTATGTTGGTCAGAAAGATTCACATCTTAGCTTGACCGAAAGCTTAAAAGGTCCCCTTTAAAATGATACCAAAGACAATATTGTGAAACATTGACAGATGTCCTGTACATGAGTCTAAACCAGGATATGCACCAGCGTCTAAAATGTAATTTTCTGAAGGGGTTGGGTAACTTCATGAGCTGATAACTATGATACAGCTGCCACTCAGGAAGGGTTATCCTACCAAAATGTCATCTACAGACATAGATCTTTTCAAAAATCATAAGTGAATTTGGTCACCTTGAGTGGGACCAATATCTGGTCTGGCCCATGGACTAAATGTGCTCTCTGAGATTCGGTAGTTCACATCATGTGAAAAATTTCATGGAATAATCCTCAAACCTCAGTGTGTGCATTTTTAATGAGTACTCCAGAAATTTTGAATTGTACTAAGATGGATAGAGTTACAGACACAGATTTAAAAAAGAAAAGTCAAATACTGATGGAGCAGAGGGAGAGTCAAACTGCTGACTTTTACTGTTTTTCTAGTCCCTGGTGTGGTTCAAGTAACCCTGGATCCTACAAACCCGGGATCATACATTAAACCTTAAAGCAACCCCCTATGCGTTCCTATGTGTGTTAAACATCCACGTTTTTCAATGTCCATGCCCTCATACTTTGTGTCATAAACTCGGATTTTCCAAGCTGTTGCTGAAATACCTGGGTGAAATCATTTGAATCATGTTCTCAGACAGAAGACATTGTACATCTTGTTCCATAGCTTTGTTGGATGCCCCATGTTTACGGTTAGGGTTGACACATCCTGTCTTTCCATCTTACATCCTGTGTTTCCATCTGTGCCTCCTTTATGCATTATCACTTCCTGATACACACCCATGACTGTTCAGACTGTGACTTAAAGCAGAAGAGCAAAGATTTTACAAAGTAAATATGTGCCTTTATGAGAGTGCATCTGCCTGACTGGAAAACAGTGTTAGTATTAGTGTGATACTGAGCTGTGGAACGCCGGGACGGTCATGTTTCGGGAAAACAAGGTCTTTGAGTGACCTCAGCCTCCTGATCACACCAACGTGTTGATGGAGTGATACACTGATGGGAAGGGACTAAAAGTGCAGTGGTCTCTCACCCTCTTTCAATTCCCTAACACACACACAAACATGCTCACACATGCAGAAATGTAAACTTGATGACACAAGAGGAAGTGTGTGTACTTTCACTTATAGGGAACAAAAACAACAAATCTTGTAAAGTTTTCTGAGTCATGTTAGCACACTTACATATGGCAACACTTTGGGAAATCCTGTAATGGAATAAAGCTCAATTAAATTAGATGGTCATCACTACAGGCTTAATGGAATGAATTACATGATGGTCACTCAGCAGTAAGATCTGTTTAATTCATCTTTAAACACAGATTAGTCAATTCAAAATGTTTTCAAGCTCCTGCTTTTGTGTAACAAGACTAGGTCAGACCCCAGTATATGCCTGAACTGTGTATGGTCAATGTGCGTACTCAATTTCGCACATTGACCACGTTGTTTTGCTCATGCTGATATTACACTGAAAAAGCATGTAGTAAGAAAAAGCAGGTGTACTGTGCGGCCTTTGCGTATATGCAGCTACATAAGTATTTCAGTTGATGAAAGCATGTTTAAATCAAAGCAAGATGTCCACAGTATTTACGTACTTTCAAGCCATTAGTAAAAATAAGCACAAGATGGCGCCTGCAGTGCATCAGGGAGCTTCACTCAGCTATATATTAAAGGATAGGTTCACAGTTTTTTCAACCTATGTCAACATTGAAAAGGGGACTTCTTGCTGTAACCATACCTCCGGTTCATATTGGCCATTAAAAAAAGTGCTTCCTAATACATTTTCAATGTAAGTGATGGAAGGCAAAATCCGCAATCTGTACAAAAATGGAAACGTTCAGCCATGTTTTTCACACGGATCTGACAGAACAGATTTGCTTCAGTTTAATCAATACAGTCTCCTCAGGCTTATTAGAGCTTTACACATTTACACATAACTGAAACCCAAATTTTAAACCGAAAATTTTACAACTCCAGTGGTTGTGCATTGTGCTTTAAGTCCTGCCACAATGCTGGTGACCTACACAGCAGTACTTTGCATGAAAAAAAAAAATCCTGTGATGGATGACTAAAGCTGCTGCTGATGTGCTGCTTTAACCAATCAGTTGTGTAGACATGTAGTAAACTTTCCAGTGAGAGCAAAAATCAACATTTCCAGGAAGATCCAGGAAGATTTATGATATAATTGTGTCTCAGAGAAAAAGATTAGCTAAAAGTACAGCTATATTTTAAAGCACATCTTTTAAAGTCAAAGTTGAACATTTTGCAAAATACATTAAATTCTTTATCTGAAACCAGCATGACCATATAGATAGTGTTTGATTCAAGATTGTTTTTGAGATAGAGACTTGCAGATCCATTTTTCCATCATTACAACCCTTGTGCGGCTGCAGTAGAGAAGCATAGTTGACATAGAGTTTATAAATCAAGAAAGTCAAATCATTCAAAAGCTGACTTCTTCCTTATGCAGGCTGTGAAAAAGACATGACCCGGACATGTGGATGTGGGAGTGTTTGTTTGCAGCTTGCCAAATGAGAAATGACCTGACAAATGACAAATGAAGATTGATAGAGCAGATTTCAAAACAAGTGTGTACATGATCGGGATCTCATGCTGGAATCCTATTCTATTGTGACGAATCCGTGTCTGTGTGCCTTCAAATGTTGACTTGCAGACGTAGTAGCCCTCAGAATTTTTGTTTTGTGCTTTTTCAAATGTTTTGTTGGCAATATACATCCATAAATGATGAGCAATAAACACGTAAGGGAAAATGTCACAACATCTCTCCTCCTGCAGAGCATTCCCCAATAGTATCTTATGGCTGGATTGGATGAACACACAAACTGTTCCTATACAAGAAGGGGAATGCAAAATATTGCGACTGAACACATTGATGAAAATATATATAAATATATATATATAACATATATTTAACACATGGTTTATTACCTTACCATAGAGACACATGATGGAGATACACAAACACTGAATGTGTTCTCCTCATCAGCAGTCAGCTCAAATGTGATGCTTTGAGGCCCCTCATAGGGGTAAGAGTTTTCTCAGCAGTGGAGCTGCAGTACCCCCTAAGTGAACAAATTATGTAATAGCTACGCTGGTCATAAAACAGTTCTTTCAACTCCGGTACAACGAAGCAAAGTGCACACCCGAAAGAGGCAGGGCTAACAGCTGTGCTGGAGTTCAATAGCAAGTCAAACAGCTTAAATCTTCAGTTCAGTCCAATCCCTTCCACCATGTTTGTTTCAATCATTTTGCTATGGCTCTGCATTTGGTTCATTATCATGCAACTCAAGTCTCGGAGGCCTAAGAACTTTCCACCAGGACCCACTGCCCTCCCCATACTGGGGAGCATTTTGCAGCTGAGCCTAGAGAACCCCCTGAAGGACTTTGAGAGGGTAAGAAAAATGCTGAAATGAATGATGTTGCTCTTTAAATGCCTGTTATGGCACTAATTACTATTCTAAGTACTAAAAAGATACTTTTATTTATATACTTAAATGGTTTAATATTTAAACTTAAACTTGGTCACTGCTGTGCTTTTCTTGATAGTGATTTGAGTGTACCACTGTACTAATGAAACCTGTGGGCTGTGGTTCATGTGGTTGCATAACATTGTTGTCTGTACAGAGTTGAATGCCTGTGCACAAGCTATACATGTTGGGTATTGTCCAACTTAAACCCAGTGCAATGGATGACTTATAAGTTTTGTGTTGCTCAATGCTTTAAAAACAGCAACATCCTTTTACAGAAACATTTAAAATTTTTAATTTTTGATCCTTTAAGCAATACAAACAAATGTCCAGAAGTCAAGAAGTGGTGGCTGAAGTCTCACCAGTTGCACTTACACAAGCTGTAAGTGTCGGGAGTGGCAGAAGTTACAGAAATCATGCTACTCCTTAAGCAAAGAGTTAGAGCTGTTTCCTTCAGGACATACAGAATAGACTCCTGGAGGCCGGACACAATAGTTCCAAACATGCATTTTATGTATGTGCAATAATATCACTGTGTAGTTGTCATACTATTTGTCATTTGCTAGTTTTACCTGTTACATTTAGTTTTTACGTACTGTTTTTAGCATCGTTATTGTTATTGTGTGCTCACTTAAGTGCATGTTTTTGTGATTTCAGCAAATTGCCCCTTTAAAAAGAAGGATCCATCTTAAGTTATGTGATATACTATACATGTTATCTTGTTTGTTCCCAGCTGAGGAAGACTTATGGAAATGTCTACACTCTGTTCCTCGGTCCCAAACCAGCTGTGATCATCAGTGGGACAAAGGCAATAAAGGAGGCTATGGTGACCAAGGCTATTGATTTTGCAGGACGACCCCAAGATCTGTTTGTTAATGATGTCACCCGGAGGAAAGGTAGAAAAGAGATGTTATAGGACTGAGAATGTGTGACCCAATTTACCCAATCCATGAAACAAAAAAAATAATATGTGTCTTTCTATGCATGCATTGTATGCAGGGATCAAACAGTAACCAGTACTAGCAACTATGTATGTATCTTGATAAAAAAGTATGGTCAAAGTGTGGCTTGAGTTTTCTTAAGCCACACTCTTATTCTCAGTGAATAACTATCACATAGGTTTTACACACTGGCAAGGACACATGCTGCAACATGCTGCAAAAATCCTGAAAAGGGACAAACAAGCACCTTGTTAGAAATCAAAAAGAGAATAAACAAAGGCAAGAGTTGAAGTCTTTTTGTACAGTTGCTGTTCAGTTTGCCAACAAAAGGTCCACCCACACAGTTAAGTTATCAATCTTTATATAATAAGGATGAACTTTCCCCAGTGAACTATGCCCCAATGTTCATTCTCAGTCCTATGGGAAGTTGTTCAGTGTGCACTCAAAACTTAAAGAAATACTGAGCATACACTGATACCATCATCCACCATCCTAACGATACAGGAGCACAGTATTCTTTATTTTCACTGCAGTGAGTGTCTGTTTAGGTTGACACATGACTTTATTTTGTTGTATATTTTAAATATCTACGAATAAAGCTCACTGATTTGAATTTCTTTGTTTTGAATCCACTCAGATTTGAAAGTAAATAAAGAAAACACACTAAAGCACTGTGCAGAGTAAATAATAAAACAGGCTAGAAATCAGATGAGCTCTGGAATAGAACAGCAATGGTTACAATGGCCAGCGATAGGTTGTTATATTAGATGACCCCTGAGCTCTGTATCTGTTGTAGGAGTGATCCTGGCAGACTACGGCCCTAGTTGGAAGGAGCATCGTCGCTTTGCTCTGATGACCTTGAGGAATTTTGGTCTGGGGAAGAATACCATGGAGGAGAGGATTCATGGAGAGCTACAATACACCATGAACACACTGGAACAGAGCATTGGTATGTGATCTGTGGGTCCATTCGCTCCTCTTCTGATAGGCTTTCATCTATCACACTAACAGTGACACAAACATTACAAGGTGGATTTTGATCACGTATGTTTGAAAGAGACCTCCACTGTGCTTTATTGACTTTTACCTCCCTACTAATTTCTATTCTTTGACATCTGTGTTACCGGGTTGAGTTTCTCGTTGTGCTATTCCTGTAAAGTTCTTCTGTATTTTCGTACAATGATGTGGCATGCTGAAGTTTACATTATGACTTTTACAGGCAAACCCCTCAGTCCTCAAATGATGTTTCACAATATGGCCTCCAACATCATATGCCAGGTTCTGTTTGGTAGACGCTACGAGTACGACCATGAGTTCATCAGAGTGATTGTTCAGTGCTTCACTGAAAACGCCAAGTTAGCCAATGGACCATGGGCTATGGTGAGTCTGCGCACTCTGCTATCCACAGCGGGAAACGAAAACCAAGACGTTCTGCAGCCACTACGCATCCAATGTGATCTTGGCCTTGGGCGTCTTGCCTATTTTTAGCTCGTGGATAGTAGTATTGTGGATTTTAGTATGGATCCTACTTTGTTTATAATATATACTTTGTATTTTTTATATCCTCCAATTCCATCTGTTCAGAGCAATTCATGTAAAGAGTTAAATAGACAAATGATTTAAATCTTTCTTTACAGCTGTATGACTCTTTTCCCATTATTCGTAACTTACCACTGCCCTTCATGAAGGCCTTCAAAAACGTTGAGGTAAGTTAACCGCACCTTGAGATTTATTGTAAATATTTATAGTAAATTGTGAAAAAAAAGTCTGAACTAAGAAGGAAATGAACATTAATGGTAAAATGAAGTTTTTTCTCTAACCACACACACACATAAACTGTAACAACCAATAGTACATATTGTAAGCACATTATCAGTGAACGTATGTTACTCATGTTTTTCCTCAGACTTGTCAGAAGCTTGCGGTTTCTGTGCTGACTGAGCACAAGAAGACCAGAGTTCCCGGAGAGCCACGGGACTTTCTTGACTGCTATCTAGATGAACTGGATAAGGTAAGTACATGAGTGAATAGGGAGTAAAAAGAGTTTGCACACTATCTCAGACTCAGGCGTGTTGCTGTATTTAATTTTAACTAATTATGTGTTATTTCAAATATGTTCAAAGAGTCTTTGAAAAAGTGACAACTTTTAGTACATGTGTGAGCTGACTCTTCTCATCCCCTACACTTTCTGTGTGTATAAGTCAAGTCATTTGCATTTAATGTTTGTTGGTCTTAAAACAATAATTTTCCCCTTTCAGAGTGTCAGTGGTTCTTCATTTTCTGAGCAAGAACTCACTATGTACGCTCTAGATATTCACTTTGCTGGGACTGACACTACCTCCAACACCCTTCTTACTGGTTTCCTCTACCTTATGGCCTACCCACAAATACAAGGTATGTCTGCATGTGTAGATATGAGGTTGGACTTTTCTTTTCCGTCATTTCTGTACTTTTTGTACAATTTTTTTTATGGCCAGAGATTCTTTGTATGTTTTTGCCAAGAGTACGGACACAGCTCTAATGCCAATTATACAAGGACCGTGTAAGTTGTGCCAACAGTTCAGGCACAACTTCAGACCACATCCTTTGGAATCTAAGATTAGACAATGACCAATGTGGCTTTGGCTTTCCAACACAGGTCTCCTTCACAGAAGACATCCTCGAGCAGGAAAAACCATTGTCACGAGGGAGCATTTTCTGCTCGGTCAGCTCCCTTACGATATCAATATTTTTACCATTATCCTCCACCCCACCCCCTTCTGCATTTCTCAGAGCTTTGTCAGCAGGAGATAGACGAGGTACTTGGAGGAAAGCAACAGGCCAGTTTTGATGACAGACATAACATGCCTTACATGCAGGTACACTATCAGATAATCTCATAATAACCACTTCAATTTGACACATGCATCTGGGTGGTATATTTATATTATTGCATTATTATATTGACTTGCCAAATAAAAAATGCTCAGTTGATTTTTTTAACATCTATTTTAACACAAGTTATTATGGTACTTTTACCTGGTTCTAAGAATATGGCTGACAGATATCTATATTACATGTTTCTTGGTTTGCTCGCCTGTGGCCTTTTATTCAGTCTCAAGTCAGATTGATCTGTTCATCCAGGCTGTGATCCATGAGGTGCAGAGGGTAGCCAACACAGTTCCTCTCAGTGTCTTCCACTCAACAACTAAAGACACAGAGCTCATGGGATATTCCATTCCCAAGGTAAGTGGCATATCGTTAAACAGATTCTGGCAACAGAGACAGTGAAGTGGAAAGACACCTTACTGTGATGAATTTAGGTAGGAAAGCAGTTTGTACCAGTGTTGGAAGTGGAGGCAAGGTAAGGTAATGACCCCAATGGGACCCCCTCCCCCTCAAGAAACCAAAGGAAAAATAAATTAAAAAAAACAAACAAAAAAAACCCCAAAAACAACATTTATGTTATTTAGCTGATTAATTATCATTTCCTTTCAGCTCAGTGCGATAATCTCCACTGCGTTTTGGTTGCGTCTCTCGGAGCACAGCAGTGGAGAGACAGATTGACATAGACATTAGGTGACAATTTGTCACCTAAGTGCAATAAAAGCTTTCCAACTAGTGTAATAAATGCCTCTAAAACCAAAGATGGACAGACATGAGCCCCAAACATCTGAAAGTCAGGCCAAAATATCCGCTTTGTAAACCCTGCTGCTCATTGCAGGGAAGCTAGTTGAAGTGCGGGTCGGTATGTCACCTTTTCTTGAGGAAATCTTAACATTTTACGAATGTTTTCTGTTGTCCTCTGTAGCAATTCTTCTTCTGCTTCATTTTCTCCTCAGGGTACTTTGATAATCCCTAACATGACCTCAGTGCTGAATGAAGAGGGACAATGGAAATTCCCCCATGAATTCAACCCTGAGAACTTCCTCAATGACCAGGGAGAGTTTGTTAAACCCGAGGCTTTCATGCCTTTCTCTGCAGGTATGCAAGCAGAGAAAACAAACAGCAGCGCACACCTGCAGCAGAATACACAGATACTGTTGTAGAGGACATATATATATATATATATATATATATTTTTTTTTTTACGTCTCAGGTCCTCGTATGTGTCTCGGAGAGGGTCTGGCTCGTATGGAGCTTTTTCTCGTCATGGTGACTCTGCTGAGGAGGTTTAAGTTCATCTGGCCTGAGGACGCAGGAGAGCCGGACTTCACTCCAGTCTATGGCGTCACTCTAACCCCTAAACCTTACTCCATGAAGATCCAACTCAGGGAAACACAGCAAGATGGTCGGCAGACACACAACAGAGACAGCGGAGAGTGACAGAGATGAATACTAACATCCAGTTACTCCCCTCAGCCATCTGTAACCCTGTTTTTCTTTCAAGTAAAGTACTTTCACTGCACCTACCGGCTTGAGTGTGTTTCTGCACATGGGTACACAAAATCAATGAACTATGACACTACCCTTAATAGTAGTTAGCAATACACACAGTGATCTGTGTTGTTATTAGCTGGTCACCCTATCAATGACTGGTGTTTTGTATAGAATTGGGCTGTGAAATTTGATTAAACTTTTATTTGAGATTATTGTTAAATTCGTTGTGTCTACTGCACATGTGACATTAGGGCCTGAGGGCACCACAGGAAGAAAAGGATGGATTGCCCTAAATGGAAAAGAATCATCATCTTGGTGGGATGAATGTCCTAATACATTATTTGGGAATCTGTTAGATTTTAATATTTCTTGTGTACCAGTGGAAATTTTGACCTGATGGTGGCACTAAAGGAAAGGTTATTAAAATTCAGCAGGATTAAATCTCTGGATCTATGAATGGATCTGGATCTATCTATGATCTATGAAGATCCACAGTGGTGGATTTGCTTTGCCTGTTACGTCTGCTCTCTAGTGAGACCCTACACAACACCACACCACAATACCATAAACCTACTGTACATTGTGAGACACTGTGTATGTGATTGAATCAAATAATTGATATGTTTAATGTTGATGCACAAATAGTACAGTATGTCCACTTCAAGACATCTGTGATTATTCTCAGAAGTGATAAGGGACCTGTCTTTTGTACCTGACATACAAGCACACTGAACTCTGCACTGTTCAATTTAACCAGCAGCCTTTTGATGTTTGGACAGTGGTGTATTATTGAAGCTTTTGTGTGGATGCTATATTGTTTTACTGGGCAGTCTCTTGATTGTCAGTGGGAGGCCGGGGGGCAAGGGGTGGTGGTGGGGGGGCGGGCAGCAGGGTTGGGCTTGAATGGTGTGTGTGTTTGTGTGTTTG
>NW_019525224.1:1524952-1525456 GCF_002814215.2 Seriola lalandi dorsalis
TGTGTGTGGTGGCTCTTGATGTACTAACTCCAGCCTCGGTCCACTGCTTGTGAAGTTCCCCCACACTTTTGAATGGCCTTTTCCTGACAATCCTCTCCAGACTCCGGTCATCCCTGCGGCTTGCGCACCTTTTTCTTCCACACTTTTCCCTTCCAGCTAACTTTCTATTAATGTGCTTTGATACAGCACTTTGAGAACATCCAACTTCTTTTGCAATTACCTTTTGAGGCTTTCCCTCCTTGTGGAGGGTGTCAATGATGGTTTTCTGCACAACTGTTGGTCAGCAGTCTTCCCCATGATTGTGATTTCTACTGAACCAGACTGAGAGACCATTTAAAGACTCAGGAACCCTTCACAGGTGTTTTGGATTAATTAGCTGATGAGCGTGTGACACTTTGAGCCTATAGTATTGAACCTTTTCCAAATATTCTAATTTTCTGAGATTTTGAATTTGGGGTTTTCAAAAACTGTAAGCCATGATCATCAAGATTATAACAAATAAAG
>NW_019525224.1:1525506-1562422 GCF_002814215.2 Seriola lalandi dorsalis
GGCAAGGGGTGGTGGTGGGGGGGCGGGCAGCAGGGTTGGGCTTGAATGGTGTGTGTGTTTGTGTGTTTGTGTGTTTGTGGGTGTGTGTGTGTGTGTGTGTGTGCTGACATGCACCTTCTGTGATGACATTCAGTTGGATGACTGGTGTGGCAGTGAGGACAGAGAGGGGCAGAGAGCAAAAGAGAAAAAGAAACTAAAGGAGCCACAACTATAGATAAGAGGAGGATATATTAAACAGAAAAGTCAAGGGAAGAGGAACAGCAAAGAAAAAACAAGGAATCAGAGACAAGGTGAGATTGTGTTATCAAGGACGCACAGAGACTGTTTGACCAACTGAGATGGCATTGAAGAGACTGAGACAAACCTGGGATTATCAGTAACAGATCATCAGCAGTGGAGTTTCTTAAACATGGACTAGTTTGAGAGTCTGCACATACATACATACACACACACACACACACACACGTACACACACAGACAAACACACGCACACACACACATACACACACACACACACACACACACATTAGGTTTCCTGTTGTAAACGGTCTTGGCAGTGGACAGGTGTCAGTATGCAGGAGTCTCCAGGTGCCATGGGTGTAGATGGCAGCTACGCCAGCAATGTTCCGGCCTTCCTCACCAAGCTGTGGACGCTGGTGGAGGATCCAGACACGAACCACCTCATCTGCTGGAGCGCTGTGAGTCAGAACATACTGTACATAACACTGTAACCTCTGTTTCTGTTTCTAGCTAAATGTTGATACAAAAAGTACAACCTGCTTCACGTTACATAAAAGTGAAAACAGACTAATATATCATTTGGAATTAAACTGAAAACATAAACCTCTCTATATCACAAATCTGACACAGTTAATAAAGTTGGTCTTGCTGCTCCGATGGAGAATTCCTGGTAGCGTGAGGTCTTAAATTGGGATTATATAAAACCTGAACTGGTTGTACCTGTATTAAGCGTATCTGACAACAAAGTGTACTTGTGAAAGGTTCATAGATTTTATAAAAGGTTATATTGTTGTTTATTTAACAATTTATTAGCCATTTCATAGTGTAATTTTGCAAATAAGGGCCTACACAAACCTACATCTTTGTTTTTTCATATTGAACCTACGTTTGAGAGAGAGTGATGCGTATCCTCTGCCAAATTAACATGCTTTCTTTAGTGTTAAGAACACACTCTGATGAGCATGAATATAAATTCTGTTATTGTTTGACCTTTGACCCAGGATAAGTGGCTAATTGTAAAATTCAGGTATCACTGTGACACATCTTCTTGGTAAATTCTGTGCCGACAGTAACAAAAGCACCTGCAGAATGAAGATTTGATCACTTTGCAAAATTAAAAGATTTTCTAAATGAAGTTTGATAGCGTTGTTGAGATAATAGAAAACAGAGCCCATATGTTGCCATGTGTGACACAAAGATGAGGCTTCAGTATAAACTGTAAGGGGACCGTCTCTCTGTTCTTCTTTGAAAGGAGACAAACACACAAAACAGATGCTGTCCAATCCCATGACATCTAGAGTGTGCAGCATCAGCTGTTGCATTGTCAGACTATTAGTAGACAAGTGAGCGTCACTACATACAAGGTAAAAACAACATCTTATTACAAATTGTCTAAACTTTATAAATGTCACACCTGTGCCGTAAGTGGCACATGGTAATCCATTTTAGATATAAGTAATGTGTAAAGTATTTACAACATAGAGCTGTTTTTCAGAGCAAAACAAAGCGACTGCAGTTGCTTACTAAGACTGGGAGAGAGCATGACTCATCACTGACAATGAGAGAGAGAGATAGAGAGAGAGACAGAGAGAGAGAGTTTGATTGGCTGCTGATGAATAGATCTTGAACTGTGGGGAAAATAAGTTACCTCCTCACAAAACTCATTTCATCATTCAGGTAACATTATTTCATATATAGGCTCCATCTAGTAGCAGGTGTCGAGTCATGTTGATGACAGTGACGTAGCGTATTATTACTGGCGAACTCTGCGTCTGGTCATGGCATGAAATAAAAAGTTTTATTCATACTAGTAAAACATCAGAGAGGTTTGTGTGTCTTCAGATTCCATGAAAGTGCAAAAATGAACACAAAATACCTCCAAACAGCTCATGTAGAATAATCTATAATCAAAATAAAAAAAAGTCTAAAAACTAATTCTGCTTTAGGTTCAAAAGTCCAATATTTCCTTTTATGTTTACATTAGTATCCCACGTTATTCATGGGCTGTAGCAACATCATAATTGGGATTTGATGTTTACATAAAATAACATTGACCTGATTAATGTATGTCCCTGTTCATGTGGTTAAAATGTCCACATGGTTCTGTCTCTTAACAGGATCTGACTTTCACTTTAACTGTCACCTTAATAATCATAGTTGAATTGTCGTATTTTGTTTATCCACTCACATTTAGTTTTCACTGCTTCAGATAAAGACAGATACAAGTGATCGTAAACCTGGTGTAACCCAGCTACAGGAGCACATATGAGTTTTTAAAACCAAAATAAGGGCTTATCGAGGTGTGTGAAAGCATATGATATTTAAATGAACAAGTGGACTCACACTCAATACTGAGACAAGTTGAGTTAAAGTGCAGGTCTCTTTCTTCACTTCTGCTCTTCCAGACTGTGTCAACCAGCAGCCTCCAGATGCTCTCAGAAATGTTACTAGTGGTTGAGCATGCTCGAATAATGCAATGAAGTGGTGAATACAACATTTGAACTCAGAGCGTAGTTGTGTGACTTCACATGAGTTTCTTCATTTTGACCTTTTTGAACTTTTGCTATTTGCTCTCAACCCTCTCATTTGTTTGAAGAAGTCTGACAGAGCTGCTTCTCTTTAGTGAGCCGGCGCTTCTTCAGTGTCTTTTAAAGGCGGGTTTTACACAGTAACAGTTTTCTGCAGCATCTCTATGATAAAAGTATCAGACTCAGTTTCCACACAACATGAAACTTTCCTCCTTTTCGTTTTTCTGTGCTGTAATGAAAACAGGTAAAGAACAGTGGTTCCTTTGATGTTTGGTTGATATCCAGACTGATTATATGGACCAGTGTTTATAACATCAGTCACAGAAAAGTTTGTGTTGTGTGTCACACTGCGCAGTAGTTTGCCTGTGTTTCAGACCAGGATTGATATTTACTAAGCCTCTGAAATAAGAAGGAAGCAGACCAGAGACGTTACTATGTTCACTGTAAATGTAAAATCCATCATATCTAAGAAAGATCATTTGTTTACATGCAGCACTGACGGACTGATTTTGACTTATCTACACTAAATAAGATCAGAGAACTAACTGACATATGTTTTGTTATTTCAGACTGGGACTAGTTTTCATGTGTTTGACCAGGGACGCTTTGCCAAGGAAGTTCTGCCAAAGTACTTTAAACACAATAACATGGCAAGCTTCGTTCGACAGCTCAACATGTGTGAGTACACTCTTCTCTTCTCTTCTCTTCTCTTCTCTTCTCTTCTCTTCTCTTCTCTTCTCTTCTCTTCTGTTCTCTTCTCTTCTCTTCTTTTCTCTTCTCTTCTCAGTTACAGTATTTACTGTGAATGTGTGCTTGTATATGTGTGTGTCTAGACGGTTTCCGTAAGGTGGTGAACATTGAGCAGAGCGGTCTGGTGAAGCCTGAGAGAGATGACACAGAGTTCCAACATCTGTACTTCCTCCAGGGTCACGAACACATGCTGGAACACATCAAGAGAAAGGTATGGACACACACACACACACACACACTGTCTCAAGACAAATGAAGCCATCTACTTTCCTAGGATAAAGAGACAAAGCCATTAAAGGTTAAAATGTCTAAGCCAGGGTCAGTTTCATTTTTATAGTCCCCAATCACGAATTCAAATCCAAATAAACATAGGGGTTTACAATCTTCAGTGTACATAACACTGTCTATTCTTAGACCCTCTGAGTAACAAGACTAAGAAGCTATAACCATGTTAGTGGCTCTGTGAGTCTGTACTTATAGAGAGCTGAAAGAAAAGAAGTTGCAAAAGAAAGAAAACCTCATTCAAAATCCCATCAACAGTTTTAACTAAATAATAAGATCCAAATAAAAAATAAAAACATAAAAAAATTCAGCCTTAAGATTAGAACTAAAAAATAAAATTAAAAATACTTTAGAAGAGAGTGTTGGTGAATTTTATGGATATGGACAAAACTAAGTTATGATGGACTCACGCTAGTAACTTTCCATGGGAGGTGTCGGCTTTAGACAATTGTTGTTGAACTTTGTTAAAGTCACTAAGGTTTTACTACTACTGCTGCTGCTGAAGTGGATGGAGATTTGTCTAAGAATACTCCAGCAGCGACAGTTAAAAGAAATGCTGAATGAGTGACTGCACTGAGTTTCAGAAACTAGTGGAGCGGAGGCATGACTTCATCATGACTTCAACTCTCTGTAAACTACAGCTTTGCTCTGAGCTAAATGCTAATGTCAGCATGCTTACTTGCTCACAATGACAATGCTAGGGTAGCATTATAATACCTCCTAAAACATTGGCATGTTATTGTAAGCAATTACCATTTTCACCAGCGTAGCTTAGCGTGTTAGCATGCCAACACTTGCTAATTAGGCACTAAACACAAATTGCACCTGATGCTGATGGGTAGGTATTTGATCTAAACAAATTTGACCTGATAATGGTGCTAGATGAAACGTGAAGAGATTATCAAAGTTATCACAGTTCATTCTGATGGGGTGAATGTATGTATGAAATTTCATGACAATCCATCCAACTTGGACTCTAATCCAAGATGCTGAGACGTGAAACGTCTTCAAGGTTCACAACCAAGTCCAGTTACTCTTCAACTACTTCAACTCTTCTTAAATAGTCAGGAGATCAATAAAGTCATTAGCATTCATCCACTGGGGACCAATGATGTCTGTAAAACATTTCTTCTTAAACAGACCAACACTCTCAAACCTAAAAGTTCTCTGTTCACAAACACAGTAGGGGGATTGTGTGGTTGTCTGTGCTTATCAGAATGAGTCACCGAATGAGGCTGTACTTTGTCTCTGCAGGTATCCATAGTAAAGAGTGAGGAGACCAAAGTTCGCCAGGAGGACCTCAGTAAACTGCTGTACGAAGTTCAGCTTCTCAGAACACAACAGGACAACATGGAGTGTCAGATGCAGGACATGAAACAGTGAGTAGAGAGTTTTAATGGCGCATGTGTTTTGCAGAGTTTAAAGTGCAAAGCTGTGGGTCCTGGGGACACAGGCTTTGTGGACATCTCCAGGCATACGGGCTTTTTTTTCTCTATGGAATATCAATCAGAAAATTCAACTGTCACATTGATCTTATAGTTTCTACTGGTATTTTTTGATTTTGAAGTTTGATTAAAGTCAGTGCGCTGTACTTAAAATCCAATGCTGCTCACCAGTCCGCCTTTACAGCCTTGTTGTGTTTATACGTGCACTTTTCCAAACTGCCACTAACTTTCTAAGAGGAAAGGCTTTTGTAAAGAAGTAGGCACGTTAAGCCAAATAACAAGTTGGAAGTTTAGTAGTGGTGACGTTGAAGTCATGTGACTGTGGTGTAATTCGTTTATAGCTTTAGCTTTTTACTTCTGGTGATTGTATTAAGGATTCAAAAATCATAAAAGTGATGTTCCTTTGTGAAGATTATCTTGCTGAACAAATCATATAAGTATCATAAACTTTTGTTTGTGACAGATTTTATTTTCTGCAATAATCCAAAGGCCAATGGAGAAATCCAATTGGCTTTTTGTTGAGGGAGTCAGGGTGATGCTAAATTCCAGTTTGGCCTACAGAATCACTCTATTCAGTATTACAAACTTGTGCAAACTCGACTCGACTCGGTTCCAGCTCTCGTACGTACTCAGCCCTCGACGCTTCCTGTACATGCCGAACTGCAGCCTGGACACTGACGAATGATGGCGAGACCGCTTTGGAGCTTCAGGGTTTGCGGGATTCATTCATTCCCCAGATTTAGACAGTAGACTCAGGAGACTAGACTTGTTACCTGGATATCATGTTAATGTGGAAGGTGCACTACATTCAATACTGGAAAACTTGAAATACTCTATACATTTCGAGGTCAGCCCCAGTACACACTCGTACATCCCAGCACTAACCAAAACACAACCAACTTGCTTTGTGCTGCCTCATTTCAATGGCCCTTCCACCTGTTTGCATCTCTCCTCCCATCTGTGCACCATGCACTCAGTGCTGGGCACCAAAATACCGCACAGATGGGCAAAGCGAATTTTAATGTCAGGAAAATACCAAACAGTCAGAGCCATGCTTGCTCTGGTTGTTGCGCTGCCACAAAAATAGGGCCACATGTTTGCCACGGCCCTCCACGGCCCCATTAAATGCCCAAACAAGTTCTGTGTTAATGACTCTAGCATAGCAATGGTTTAATGTACAGCAAGCTCGAACATCAGTAAAATGTTCTCTGTTCATAAGATATTTTACACTGTCCTTGTGAATCAAGTTGAAATACTGATGTTGAAGTGAAACCTTAGCTGGTTCAGCTGGAGCCTCAGAGCCCGAGAGCCACAGAGGCCCAGAGGCCCAGAGGCCCAGAGGCCCAGAGGCCAAGAGGCCCAGAGGCCCAGAGGCTGTAAAAGACACAGGTTTGATTTGTGTGAAAATGACACAGGCCTCACATTATTACACAATCTTGCAAGCCTTGTCTTGTAGAGAGGCTTAGAAATCTAGTTTTAAGAGTAGGATTATTTTGTTTAATATTATCCTTGTGTTAAATTAAATTCTCCCCCACTAAGTAACGAACAGGAACCCGGGGCAGGAAGTATTCCCTCTTACTGGTTGGTCTCTGGGTGTCTCAGCAAATAATTGGAACTGCGATGTATGAACTGCTGTGCTTAAAGCTGTGTTCAGACTGGAAACAGTAACTTTTTTATTTTGTCAAATAAAACGCTAACTTATGTATTTCTCCTATTTCAAAAGATATAATGATACTCTTCCAGAGTTGTAAAATCCTGTCTTATAGTATTATAAATCTGTGCATGAGCCTTAAAATTCACAGATCTGTTACTCCAACTTGACTTCCAGGATCCTATTTCATTGTCTCACTGGTACCTGAAACAACACGCTCTCACCAGCGCAGCAACATACAATTTAAAAGCGGGGCTTTTAGCCGAGAACCTAAAAGTGAGTGGGTGTCAGAAGGGTCCCCTGTGTCCCCTCACAGTTTAATATGGCCATGGTGTGTAAGTTATGTAAATGAAAATAAAAATTCTCAGGTCAGTTCGACATTTGACAGTAATTAACTAGAACATCCTCCCATTCTTACATTATCATCACCTTTCCTGTCTTTCAGTGGAAAGCAAGTTAGACATTAAACAGCCATGAAAAATTGCATTGCCTTAAAGCTCAAAAATAAAAACCCAGTTTGGATGCTTTGGAGTTTAAATGCACACATGCTCTTTTTAGCCTTATTTTACAGGGAAAATTTCAGAAGAGCAATTGACCTGTCTGTTATTCCTCTTGCTAAGTTGGAACAAATTACCCAGTGGATGAACTGACTTTTTCTCTAGAGGCTATTGTTGCTGAAAATAGCTGCTGTGTATCCATTGTGTGATGAAGCTGCTTTGTGCTCAGTATTGTTTGCTAATGAGAGGAGAGAATGTTCACCTGCTCACCTGACTCACACACACACACACACACACACATACACACACACACACACACACACACACACACACACACACAAACACACACACGCCAGT
Organism: Seriola lalandi dorsalis; assembly: GCF_002814215.2. Lineage (NCBI taxonomy): Eukaryota > Metazoa > Chordata > Actinopteri > Carangiformes > Carangidae > Seriola > Seriola lalandi. Next base: position 1,533,257 of record NW_019525224.1, read on the forward strand.
AATGACTAACGACATTCTTAGAAAGGATGAACAAATGTGTGCACATGTACGGCTATACATGTGCATGAACAATGCTCTTAGAAAATATTCCACCACAGACACGGCCTTTTGTATTTAAGCACAGTAACTGAAAACAGATGAAAGTCTGAATCTGTTTACAGATTGGCGTGTGCAGTTTTAAAATTTCTTGAAATGGCTGCTACATGATGATACAGGATGAGGTGAAATAGCAGGATTGATGGTTACATACTGTGTACTGTAACCTTGGGTCTATGAACATGAACATGAAGTCAGTGGAAGATTTGTGTGTAAGCTCAGTCAATTAAAATGAGCCACTACAGAAACCGACCCTTTGAGGTTTATAGACCTTGGTCTCCCACTCTAGAGTTGTGGCAAGGATCTAAGTCATAAACTACTGTAAATATTCCTAACTGTTGTTCAGTTTAACGCAGGCGGCACTTTCTAACTGGTGACTATAAGTTAAAGGGAAAGAAGTGATCTTACCAGACTTCTGTAGCCCAGCTCGATACTTCATTAGCCGCTACTAGCATAACACACATGAATCTCTGACTGCTGGTGGTGCAGTTGCATTGTGGGTAATGTAATGTAAACCAGCAGTCATTCCCAGGCTGCCGCTCTATAATGATAAAATCCCTAATTTACAATCACAATGCATGAATTCAGGTTTATGCCAACAGCTCAGCTGTGTATTTGCCTATACTGGCATTTACAATTGAATGATCACAGAGAAAGTTAGAGGTGACTAAACTTTCCTGGCACTGTTGCACACAGCCCCAGTCCTCATTGGGCTGCCATATGTCTTTGTTTTACACAAGATTTGCACACTGTGGAGGCTGTTTTGGAAAGGCTCCATGTTGGGAGGAGAAAAATGTAGTTTTAGTCTGGACAGAGCGCTGACACTAAGAAAAAAAAAAAAGTTTTCAAATTTACATCCACATTACTTTACGTTTCAGTAAATAAACCTGATGTGCTGTTAAACCATTTTACACCAGGAGAATTCAAAAATAACCAGCTCTCTTCAGAATAAACAGAAGGTGGTGAGCACAATGTAAAAATACCCCCTGCCAAGCAGACTGGACAGGCCTTGCCAGAGTCCAACAATGCAAGACACCAGCATAACCAGCACACGATGCCTAGTGCTACGTTTGACCTGAAAAATTGATCAGTCTGGAACAAGCAGTCAGTCCTCACATGTCTCTGAGCTCTGCACAAGGGAAAGCGATATACCTCTGATAATACTCTTGAGTAGCCTACTGGGGAATTAGCCAGGTAGAGTAATTAGCAGCCGAGTCATTTCCACCGACCATGGTGCCTTTGCACAGTAGGACAATCAAAAATAACTTATTTGACTCTTCTGTATGTCTCTCAACAAACTAAGGAGAAATCAGAGAGATCACATGTGCACCACCTTGGGGAGAGCTGTCTTGAGTTCTCCAGCTGGCGTTCTGAACACAATAGGAAGTGTCAACAAACATACTGTCTTCTCCTCACTCAGTTGTTCCCTCTGTGGGGGTGTGCAGTGGTGTCTGACAGATAAAGTAAAACTCTGCTGGTGCAGACTGACTGTGACACCAACTCTGGGCAGAGGGGTACCATCACACACTCTCTTGTTATGAACCTATCTGTCACAGCGAACAAGTAAATGAGGTCTATATATCAAAGAGCAGTGGCGAGGGAAAGCCACATAGTGCTGAATAGGCACAATCTTCAGAGTCAGGTTGGTGGGTGACACCTGCATTAAAAATGACGTAGAAACTAGACTTTTAGAGCTAAAAGTCATATGAAATGTGGAAGGTATTAAACTGTTTTGCAGTGTGTTTGTACACAGTAGACTTTATCAGAAGGAATTAGAAAGAAAACATGTACCCACGCAGACTCTTGTTCCACATTAAGGAAAGAAAATCGTCTAATTCCCTCCATCATATGTAAACCCACTGGTTCACTCACTTTGGGCTCGTTTTAGTAGAGTAGTGGATCATTTAAATTCTCTGGTACAGAATGTGTGAAAAGGTTGAGGGTGTTGAATACATTTGAAAGCATGAAAAGCATAACCAGGTAAAAAAAAAGGAAACAACTTTTACAACAAATCAAGATTCCTACTAAACATGGCCTCTCTTCCATCTTCCTCCCCCTGTCTGCAGGCAGAATGAAGTGCTGTGGAGAGAGGTGGTCTCACTGAGACAGAACCACACACAGCAACAGAAAGTCATGAACAAGGTCAGTCCGTGAGTGTGTGTGTGTGTGTCCGTGTGTGTGTGTGCGTGCGTGTGCGTGCGTGTGCGTGTGTGTCCGTGTGTGTGTGTGTGTATGTTTGAATGGCATGGACACGGAGTCATATCTAAGTCAAACTGTGTGAAGTGAACTACATCCTGATCTGATCTTTCTGTTCTGAAGTCTTGTACACTGCAGTTTGAGCCTCTCGGGCGAGAGACTGGAGGAAGTCTTACAGCCAGTCGTGTAGTGTAGGGTGCATGTTCTGTGTGTGCTGGTTCTTCAGTGTTCACCGAGCGCGAGCTATTAAACTTTGTTTAATGGTATATTATATACACTTCGAAAGTGTCCATGTGAAATGGTCAAAATCTAATTTCCTTTCCTCATTGTTCCAGGTGTAGTTTTGTATTACAACTGTAGTGTCTGGTACAATCCAAAAAGGTTCAATGTATGTTAGGCCCTCATACCACAAGATATATGACATGTTTTGATGAGATGATACAAGGTGGGTCACGTAACTTATTTCCTTTTTCTTGCTAATCGGATGTTGTGTGTGTGTGTGTGTGTGTGTGTGTGTGTTGAGACCAAGTGAAGATGCTGATTCATGCTATGCTTTTTCTCTCTCTTTGCCAGCTGATTCAGTTTCTGTTCAGCCAGATGCAGTCCAACACACCCAGCACTGTGGGCCTAAAGAGAAAGCTGTGAGTACACGCACGTGCACACACACACACACACACACACACACACACACACACACACACACACACACACACACACACACACAAACAGTGGAGCAATCAACAAAAGTGAGACAAACAGGGCCACAGAGGGGCAGAGGGAAGGGCTGGCTCAGCTGACAAACTGAACAATCTAACTCAACAAGCGCTGTGAATGGAGACAAGTGCTGAATCAGTCAGTCAGACACACACACACACACAAACACACACACATTCACACACAGTGAAGGCAGAGCAGAGTGCGTGACCCTGCTACAGCCTGTGTGTGTAAAATGCTGGTTCAGCTCTGCTGCTGAGTGTGAACACGGCCGACATGAGAAAGGAGAGGCACGCTGGAACACAAAAATGCTAAAGAAATCAGGGTCAGTGTGCTACCTGGGAAAGGAGTCATTTAGCTCTGTTTTTTACTGATCTTTATGTATGGCCTTCTTCCTTTCATAGTCTCACAACACAATCTGGGTTTAGCATCTCTATTATCTCAACCCACTCTCTCATGATTAACTCATCCCCTCATTTTCTGTCATATCTGTTCTGTCAACTATCTAAAAAGTGCTCCAAAAACCTTTAAAATGATGAGTCTACCTCCATGCTAGCAGCAGCAAAGCTAACATCTGAGGCAAATGCTAATGTTTTCACAATGGCAATGCTACCATGTTGATGTTTAGCCTTAAATTAACTTTAACCTGACACTAGTTGAAAAGTTTGGGGATCACCAAAGTCCACAGGATTTATCCTCTTGGTAATGGATCCAATAGTTGCTGTGATTTTCAGTCTGGACCAAAGCGGTGGACTGACCAACCGACCAGTTGTGCCATTCCTACAGCCAAGCTGTATTCAAACTCATCGTCACTTATCAGGTTTTCTAGAGGCATTTATGTGTACCAGCATAATTAGCTTTAATGATACGGAAAAGTCACTGACAGTAAAATTCAGCAGCAGCAGTGAAGAGTAGTGAAGTGTTGATATAAAGAGATACATCATTATTACAGATGTCTGAAACAGATGCCTACCCAATAAAGCATACTGTGAATAACCATTTTTATTCGTTAATTAGTCAGTACTCTGATGGTGATGTCCCACTGTCATGACTCTGTATAATTGTTATGACTCAAGATGTGTGACTGATTGAAAACTTAATTTCCCTCCAGGCCCCTGATGTTGGATGATGGCTCTCCCAGCCCTCCTGCCTCCAAGTTCAGCCATAGTCACCCAATGGAGCCCATGCATGAGCCCTTCTACATTCAGTCGGTGAGAAAAATACACAAATTATACACCTAATGTGTTTATTTACCACTTACCACTAACACTGGCTGCTTCTTAACACCCACAGTGAGCCCATATTAAATTAGTAAGAATATCTTAATGTTGCACATTACCAGAGAAGTAAAACATTAAGCTCCTGTATAGTAATTAATGCTCTGCTGCCTTTTCTCAATGACACATTTTGCAGGGAACTATAATTAGTAAACTACTGTGCCGCTGACCTTCCACACTGAGCGCAAATGGTGCTGGCAGCCACATCCAGTAAACATCAACTTTGTAGTTACTGGCTGGTGTTTCTAAGTGCTTGGCCATGTTGGGAATTTATCTTTGAAGCCGCTTGATTTAGCACACACTATTCCTAATACAGAAGAAATCACATTCTTCAGCAGCTCAAGAGAGTGTACCTGACACTTGATATCCACTACATCATAATGAATATATTGGATACAAAGAATATATATACTGAACATAAATCTCCGTTAACGCCCTGCTGCAGTCAGTCTCTATGTCTGTTTTGTTATGTCAACACTAGAGGGAAGCAGTGCGTAGTGACAGATTTACGGCTACAGATGTGCTGTGTGTGACTGTACACACACTATACAATCTAAAGCCTTGGATCGCAGTGAATTGACTGCTTTTGTATCATAGTTTGTAAAGAAATATCATACAAGGGCACTACTGCAAAGGCAAACAGCCATAACTACAGGTTTGGTAACCTGATACTACTGAACAGATAGAAACGCTGTCATGCCTTCATTTTGATGCTGCTTATTTTACCTCAAAATGTCACTGTCATAGACCATAGAAAATACCAGATATGCGCTCTGCCTTTGCATGAGCTTCAAAGCTTGTGTTCGTCCAGCTTTCTTGTCCATTCCAACTATTTTGTTTAAGAAAACTAACTTTATTCTTTATTATTTATAGTTTCACTTGGATTAAGTGTCATCAGTATTTTGTGTTTGTCTACATTCAAAATGTATATTCAAATTAATACAGTAAATCATCAAGTGAATACATGTAAGTAAAGGTAACTTAACCACACAAAATCATTTGAATTCCAACACCGTCAAAAGCTGAGATGGCAGCTACTAACATTAAGCTAAGCTAGTTAGCCAAACATGCTAAGCTGTTTGTTTGTTTTTCTCTTCTACATCATGACTTTTACTGTCGTCTCATTTAGATATGTTGGATATCAACCTGAATTACCAAAATGTTGCTTTATCAAAAGAGATTTTTCAATTACAGAGGGAGCTGAGGAGAGGAAAAAGTACATTTACTGTAACTTTAGCTAAGGGCTATCCAGTGGCTTCCTTCTCTGTTTGCTTCTCAAGTTATTTCTCCAACTTTAAAGGTTTAGCTGTCTCTTTCTCTGTGCCATGTGAGTTTTATAGCCCAGATATTATCAAGCCAGAGTTACTGGAGCACTACAACCACAGAAAAATAACTGTGCAGCCAGATTATAGTTTAGTTTGGAAAATTACACATTTCTGTGGTATAATATTTGTATATGATAAAACTCAAATTCTGGTTTTACAATAACTCAGTTTTAGCACATACTATATATATACGTATATATGTATATATGTATAGTGTGTGGAATATAGACCATCTGTAAATCTCCGCTGTAACATCACCAACTGCTCCATTTATTTTAAATGAGCAACACAGTGGAACCAAGACAAGAAACGTTACCTCAGTCCTCTCCTCTTCATCCTCAGCCATCCAGTGACACTGCTTCTTGCTCTACTAGTGGGCTGACAGGAGGACCAATCATATCAGATGTTACTGACATATCTCAGGCCAGCATGGCCCTCCAAATGCAGCCTGATGAGACCAGGTGAGTGATGCAAAACGTACCGTTTTCCATTATAGAGGTTTACCTCTACATCTACTGCAGCACCTGTTTTTTTGTTTAGAATATTGTAAAGGAGATCATGGATATTGGATCATAAAACTTTTATCAAAATCAGCAGTTGGTATCGATGCATCAAACTGATATGGACAGGTTTCATAGATTTTTATGTGATTTATTGCATTGTGAAACATAGACCCTATTTTAATGTTTTCTTGTCCCACCATCACAACTTTTGACTCTACTAATAGGGAGAAGTGCATGATGCTTATCAAAGAAGAGCCTGTGAGTCCGGGAGTGAGAGGAGGAGGGAAAGGAGGCAGTGTAGGGGGAGGAGAGGCTGTAGCATTGACTTCCTCCTGTGAGGTGTGCTCCTCTGAACCTCCTGTCCTCCCTGTCGCAATGGTCCAGTCTGTTCTGGAGGGGAGGAGCTCCGCGGCCTCTGTGGTGGAGAGGAGGAGTAAGAGACCCGCCCTCGACAGGTAGGTGGTCAGAACGCTCACATAGAAAATTCCATGTACATTCAGATGTTAAGAGACACAAAGGTGCACAGTGAAGTAAGTGTGTGTGTGTGTGTGTGTGTGTGTGTGTCTGTGTGTGTGCGCGCAGAGTGGAGGTTTCAGATACAGTGGAGAATGTGGATATGAGCCTGGAGGAGCTGCAGCAGCTGCTGCTCAGGAGCCATCAGCAGAGTACTGTGGAAGCTGGGACCAGCGCTGTTATGGATGTGAGTAATTCTTCATCACTGTACAGAGACACACAATCAGAAACATAGTGACAGACAGCTTGTTCAACTGGAGATACACTGATGTCTGATATTTAAAACTTCAAACTGGTACCTGTATCTGCCATTTTTTACAGCAGCCAATTAACTGAACTATTATTTAATGCTGAATAAATGTTTTTTCTCTGTCCTGTGTCTCCGTAGCCCTTCAGTTTAAGCCTACCTCTGACTGAGTGGAACTTCACAGAGATGGAGTCCAACCTCAAATCAGTAAGTTGTACAGTGTGACAGCTATATACTGTTGATAACAAGTGAACAGAGCATCTAGGAGGAAGCTTTCCTACATAAGAGTAACCACCTGCACCTTTAATCATGCTACATGATGGCAACCCAAGATGTATATGTGTATAAAATCCTCATGTCTTCTTCTTTTGAAGACTCGAAGGGGGAAAAACAACCACACTAGGCATTTGTTTTACTTCTTAAGAAGATCTATGTTTTCATTTTCCTGACAAGTGACCTCTTGTGATGTGATGTGAATAATGTCTGCCCGCTCTATAAAAACACCAGCAATCACTATTTGATCAAAGTTTTTACACCACTGCAAAAATGATTTGATTTGAATGATTTTTTGGCAACCTGGGACGCTGCAGCACAGCACTGACATAGTATCAAGTTATACGGTTGATATGGTGAATGTGCTGCAAACGTCAAGCAGTTACTGAACAATGTTAGCATTCTTTCTGGCCTTCTGTCAAATTTCCAAAGTCAAACATTCACTACTTTCTAGCTTTGTTTTTGGTCTCCACCAACTCCTGAGGGAAATATCTGGTTGTTCAGCTGCTAAATGCTCCACTATGTTCACCAGCTGGGTGCTAACTTTGTATATTTGCTGTTTGGTGCTGGGAAGGTTGCGTACTTTGGATTTACCTGAGCAAACACTGATTAGAGGAGTGAGACTGACCCAAAATAGTAAAGTGGTTGACTACACAACAAAACAATTAGCTAAAAGAGGCTGAAACACTTTGTAGAGCTGAGGGGCGCTGTGAACCAAGTGAAAACTCTCTGTACGTTCATCACCACGAGCGACGCCTTTCGCATTACACAGTGAGTTATTTCATCTGTCATTAAAATAAAAATATTGATTACAGCAGCTTGACTATTACATCCAAAAACCCCGCCTTTTTTCTTGTGTGGTGGGTGAATCATGTCATCTGCTTCCACTGAACGACTCACTTCTTATCATATCATCTGAGTAAGGGTGGACATCTCCCTACAACACACTTTGGCTGGTAGATCTTTCCCATGAGGGGTCATTTAGACTGAATAGCTCTGTGCTTGAAAAATGCACGGTGCTGTGTTGGTGTGCATGTTTTGCTGCAGGCCCAGTGTGAGTAATATATCCATTAGTCTCAAGGATTGTGAAACGCAATCGTTTCATCCTCATTTAATGCCCAGTTTAATCAGCTGTGAGGTAAACTGAATTAATATCGGTAATCTACCGGGAATTTGTGCTTGCACGTATCTGATTGGGTCGGATGCTGTTGCATTTCTTTCCAGCAAAAGCTGAACTTGGTATAACTGTTTTACAATATGTTGCCACAGCCCTCTGCATCTTGGCACCTTATGGAAGTGAATGAGGGGCTGTATTTTTTGATAAAGTGTCAATTTGAGTTCGAACACAGCATTGATGAAGACTCACTGACTGCATAGACACACTGTAGTTAACTACATAAACAACACTCACATCAGTGCAGTGTGGAAAAGTTCCACCAGGTGGAGGGTTTCTGCCAGAAGTGAGATTCAACACACAGCTCATAAAAGAGTCGGTTGTGCATCTGAGGAAGGAGATCAAATTGTCCAACGTCACTCACAGACTTAAGATCTGGAACAAAATAAACTGGGCCATTGCTAAAAAATTCTGCACCCCACCACTGTTCTCACAGTCTGTAGCTCAAATGTCAGAGAGCCCACTGCTAAAACTCAATGCTGGCAGAGTAATCAATAATGTCACTGAAGTCCAATTTTCTAGCCGCCTTGCACTGAATAGACACGATGGTGAGGCTGTTCAATCTGTCTTGACATATTGTGGCGCTTAAATTGTTTTTCATGTGCTTTGTGAAAAGCTCTCTCACCATCAGCAACTGTTGCAGGAAGTGTACATTACAGCTTAATTGTGTAGCTACAGTACCTCTCCAAAAATGCTTTGCCATCTGCTAGATTGCTTTTAACAGCTGAAGTTGGGAGATGATAGGTGCCATGACTGATCTGCAAACTGGTTTCAAGTCAGTGAATGTTTGTTTGCCTAATATGTCATGCAGTTTTTTCTCATCGTTGACTGTGAATGTCAAACAGTGTTAGCTGTCACTCGGACTGCCTCATTTTTGGTCTTCTCATCATGGAAACATTTTCCTCTCCTGTGCCGACTCACGCGTTGTGGAACTGCGGTGCAACATCTGTCACAATAATCACAAGAGTGGTTTCCCGTGTTTAAATGCCCCAGTGTTGGCTGTCTGTTTATCATGAAAAATATGTGCTGAATGAAGAATATTTCTGTCATCAATGCACTGCAATACTTTAGGCCAAACGGTGAGGACAACTGCATTGAGACGTAGGGTAGTTCTTAAAGTCTTTTTTTTTTTGATATTATGAAAAATATCACGTGGCGGGAAATATTGCGATATTCAATATTATTGAAATTCTAGAGTCTAGCAGCTGAGCAATGTATTGATGAGGATGAGGACTCCGGAAAAAACATATTTTTGCCCACCTAGAAATCCAACATCAGTAACTATTTGATATATTTTGAATATTTTCACCACTTTATCTCGCCGTCAAACAGCCCTTTCCTTTGGCACTACATTTTCTCAACCATTGAACACTTGCAAGTGCACTTACGCCATGCATTGTATTACACCGCCGATCAGCTGTTTGAGTCAGATAGGGCTGTTTGACTGCAAGATGAAAATACGTGCCTGGTGGGTCCTCACATCTCTGAAAGCGTTGTAAGTATTTATCCAAATAAGTATTATGTGGAATTAAATTAAATTGACCACATATTTCAAAATGAATATTAATGGTTGCTTTTTTCTCATCTGAAATAAATATCCAAATTTTATATCACATGAGCAGTTTCAGGACGAACATTATAACAGATCTGAGCCTGGCTCAAATGGTTCCCCCCCAAAATGCATGCTGGGATCCTTGGCTGCCCCAAACCCACACAAGTCAGTTTGTAAAGTGTCATCAAAAAAAAAAAACCAAACCTTCCACTCATTCAGATTGCACTTGGCTGGATGTAGACTTTGAATTGGAGCAGTACTTGGACTGTGACTGATGAGGTTTCACAAATTCACAAAAACACAAGTAGAGGAACACAGACTGAGAAAGGCCTAAAGTGAAAACCGCAGCCTGTTCTATTTAATACACATGAAACATGAAATTATATATGACACGTTAGCTAGCGAGCTTTAGAGGTACTAGAGTTTGCTAAATTTTCATTACAGCCACACCAGCTGCCATTTCTAGCTTTTACTATTCATGCTAGCTTCCCTAATCATCTGCTGACGAGCTGTATGGTTCACAGACCCTCATCTTCTTGTCTAACTAAGTGCTTCCCCCAAAATGTCAAACAATTCCTTTAAGGATAAGACAGCCGCAAGCTAAGTAAATACCCAAAAGATTTTCTGGTGCCATTTATTCATGAGGAGCCCTTTTTAAAAGTCTTATGAGTTGTACCTAATAACTTTAATGATGGTAATGAATAACTTACCAATTCTTTATTAATTAGTTAAGAGCCACTAATAAGAGCAACTTTAAGCTTGATGGGTTGTGAAAAATCTCTCTTGCTGTTGAATCATTAATAGTCAAATCATTAATGAACACAAGTTTCTTACTTTCTAGTTGGCCATCAAGTCTGCAATTATAACATAAGTCAGTCAGTAATTGATAAAGGGTAAATAACATCAGTTTTGCCGTCACAAATGTTTATAGAGCCATTGATAAAATGTTGCACTTTGATAAGCCATCAGCTTGTTAATCACCTGCAGTTATTAGGTAATTATGGGAAGTTACTGATAAATTATTTTTGCATTAATTCATAATTTTAATATATAGTTGATAGTTAATCAATGCAGCGCTTTCCCACTGGGTCAGTGGTCAAATGGTTCACAGGAGGGGTCTACCTGATCCAATCAAGTTAAAAAGACAAAGCAAGCCTTTAATGGTTTTTAACTTATGAACCCTGATGACTAATCAGATAGTGCTACAGGATTTTCTGTCCTCTGCTGAGCCTTCCTGCTCACGTCGTGTGCAATTCTTGATCTTAAGAGCTGAGCAAAGATAATAACAAGGTCCTTTTGTATGCCGCGTTTTCTTGCTCCAATAGAAGTGGATCATAACATGTCAACAACTCTAGAAAAAGTCATTATCATCCATTATCCAGAGCTGCAGTCCTCCGTCTAGAAGGCAGATTTCTTGATGCTCAGTGTAATATCTCGTTTAAAAGAGAGCTTGTTTCTCCTCTATCCCTGTTTGATTTTGTTTGTGCAGCTGACAGTCAATACTACTCCCACTAATTAGAGACTGCTGCAGGTTTTTCCACTTCCAGTGACAGGCTGAGTGTGCGTCTCGTTTGCCTCATATTCCGGTGATTTATCATACGCTCTGTGCCATTTACCCAACGACGTTGTGTAACCATCTTTGGGAGCTCCCGTGTGACTTGAAGATCTCGTTTTGTTCATGAGGGAAAATCTCTTTTTTTGACTTCATACACTGAATATTGCTCATGAAATGACTTGCCTTCACAGTGCTCAGGCTTTGCTGTGTAAGGTCTGTCTCTGGAGGTTTATTGGCAGCCAGTTATATCTATCACTATCTGTTCTCTCTGGCCGCAGTCCTGGGCCAGCAGACAAATTGATATTGCTCTTTTACATTCATCCCTCTTTGTGTTCCCTGGTTGTGCCTTCTCTCTGTCTTTCCACCCTCAGCTTCTTCATTACTGCTGCTGTTGCTCTTCTACCTTTGCTTCCTCTCGTTCCTCTCTGTTTCCTGACAAGCCCACACTTCCTTCAGAGGCAGTATCTGTAGAGCAGATATACAAAGAACTGTTGACAGATGAATGTAGCTTACAGGAAGGCATTTCAATTCAAGAAGATGTGGTGGTGATAAGGAAGCAGAAATTAGTTTCAGTATGCTTTTAGACATGCTTTAAATGTGTTTTAGCAAACCTTGTGTGAATAGCCTTGCAGACAGTTAATACTAACGTTTTGGGCTAAAATTAGGTTTTTAGATGTGGTACACTGACTGTTGGGTGTCCAATTCACTCAAGTCAAAGTCGATCAAATAAACCATGTGCTGATAATAACACCATTTAATTCTCAACTCGCTTTCATCTGAAGTGTCCTTTGTGATTGTAAGTGCAGGATGCATTATTCGGTGAAACTAACAATAGCTGCTGAGTAGTGCATTCCCTATTATATCAGATCAGGTCATTCTGATTGTATGAAACCCACATCGCTGAGCCAAAATGGCCAAATAATAAACGAATAATGTATATACTGATAACCTCATTTGATTACTAAGTATCAGGAGAGAAGCATAAGAAGTGGATGCATTATTCATCAGAATGGATTCTGTAGCTGCTGAGATTCTCGCCCCCTCTTATTTTAGCTAGACCTAAGGGAACATGCTTGTTTGGTACAAGACCCAACAAAAATCACATCATCATCATTTAAAATATTTTTTCACATTCGCAATATCAAATACCAAAATAATCACAATATGTTTTGTTTTTTTGCATATCGCATATTACAGAGATAAAACAAGGCGAATAAATCAAATAAAAACAAGTCAAACAGTTGTTTGCCCATATAAATACATATCTGCACTCTTTTATATACAGTCTATGATCTACACTGATGTAGAGAATGTACAGTAGAAGCGAACACACACACCTACAGGCTCGACATCAGCAGATTACAAAAATGCCAACCCAAAAAAGTTGTTTTCTTCAAATGTTAACACAGATATCTGCAGTCTGACGTGTACAGGAAGTGCATTCCAGAGTTTAGAGGCCTTGACAGGTCTATTATATATTCTGGGGCCAGCCCAAGTTGGGCTTTAAAAGTAAGTAATAAAACTTTAAAGTCAACTCTAAAATGTAAAGGGAGCCGGTGCATTGATGCTAAAACAGGTGATCCCGTACACAGAGGGAATATTGCTTTTCATGGTGCATCTGCATCCTCAGTCTTCGTTTGCATTCTTTTACCCGTCCAGATCTTTCATCCTCATTGATGAAGCTGACAAAGAAGATTATCTTGTTTTTTAAAGTCATTACAGTGACTGATAGCGTTTACTTCAGCTGTGCGCTTGCAGTTCTCGGTAGGCAGCGTGAACACGTGAGCCTGATAGTGTGTCTCACAGTAAAAGTGTGTCAGCTGCCTGTACTGGCTCGCATGTGGTATTCTAATGATTATAACTGTTGTTATGGACAGAGGTGAATCAGCTTGCTTTGGTGGCCTGTGCTGAGTGTGTGGCTGCAGGTAAAAGTTGTGTTGAGCCTTCTTCATGTCGTGGATCCACTTCAACGAAAACACCAGTTATTGAGAGTGTGACCACCTGATGACCCTGTAGACTTGCCTGTACTCTCACACTCACACACAAGTTCATCTGAAACCACGCTCTGTTCTTTGGTAGGACAGGACAAAGACATAATTCAGGAAAAGGTTTCTCATACCAGAGGAGTTGCTGTTGGCTATCATGAAGATACTGATGGTGGTTGAAAAACTGAGGCCCACCTATCAACTCAATAGCGCAGCAACTGTAGTGAGCAGATACAATGCACATGTAAGGCTGAGTCACACTGCTAAGCATCTGCTCTGAGGGATGGAAATCAATATACATTTCTCTTTAGTGATGGCTGCTAAATGATGAACATGTCAGATAATAGATTTTACATCTTGTAACTACATTAAGGAGTATTGAAAACACGAGTACAGAGCCGAGTTAAAAGTATACTGACACTGTAACTGAAATCACTCAGTTTGCTTCTTATTAAATGTAGTTGTCAGCTGCCTGTATATTTTTTTTATATCTATTTCCTTTCTGTCCCTTATCTCTTCTAAATGCCATAATTTGGTGTTTTTACAATAATATTGTCACTTCCTCTTTATTCTATTCACAACATCTTTTATCTGATTGAGGTTCAATTCACTGTTATTGAGCAGAAGGTTCTGCTCTTAGTCTTTTATTATTTGTCATAAAATTGAGAGTTAGGGGTTACGGTACTTAATGTGTGTGTGTGTGTGTGTGTGTGTGTGTGTGTGTGTGTGTGTGTGTGTGTTCTCCTTCATAGTACATGTTCCAGAATCAGGAAGCGGAGGCTTTTCCAGCTGCTGGCTGCGAGGAGCAGTGACTGATCTGAGCTGTGGACTGTCCTTTCTGAAGTGGAAGGTAACAATCCTGTGACTTAATCTGCTAATGAAGTGGTCAGTATTTTCACATCTGGACGACATACTAATCTTAAAGGATCAAATCCCATGAAGACATGAAAAACCCACCATGTCTTATTTCTGTCTTTAAGCACTTTCTGACTTCTCCATCCTCTCTGCAGCACTCAGCCACAAGACCATTGTTTCTTACTGAAAATACAAATCTTTAAAACTGGGTTATGAATGTATACTTTCCTTAAACAGCTGGTCAATGTAGTTTTTAAGAAACGTTACTCATACAGATGTAAATATTACATTTGCAGGGGGACTATTCATGGCCGTGGATTAGTATGGCTGTTGATGAATTGATCAGTATTTGAGGCATCGTGTAGCAGTGATGGTTTATATTGGAGTGAGTCAAAATAAACTAGACTGCCCATGTTCATGGTAATGAAGGAAAATGTCACCCAGTGCAACAGTTTGGCTCATTTATATATTTTTAATTTATGGCACACGCGAATACACAATATTAGGCTTTGGCTACACAGGCAGTGCTACTTAGAAAAGTCGGTTTATAGTTGTTTTTTATCTTTTCATGGAATTTGCTGACAATATTAAAAATATAGACTCTTGTCAAACTTAACCACTAAAACAAAAATACCAGAGGATTATATGTCGGACATTGAACATATTTCCAAGAAAACAGAGATTCTTCCAACTACTTTCCTGAAACTGCTCTTTAGCAAAATAATGCCATCACCATGGTAACAGGAAAATGTCATGCAGGTGCATTTTAAGCAGCTGTATTGTGAACATGTGAACGGCATGCAATATATATGTGGTTGGAGCATTAAAGTGCATGTAAATGCATGTTATTGTTTTCAAGTGCGTCTTAACGGAATACTCATTCGTACATAATCAGCCCCTCTTTCCATACTGGCCATTAAGTAATCATTTTCTAACTTGACTAGTAAAAAAACCAGCATGTACAGTTATTGTTCAGGACAGGGAAGTTGATATGAGGCTTCAGTCACCTCTTTTTGTTTCCCTGGGCAATGTTTCCTGGGTGAGCTGTACCACCAGTACCAGTGTGGAGAGGAGGGATGATTACAGCAACCAGTAACTCTACATATGGCATATAATACATGAACAAACTGGAACCATTCTTTAAATTAAAACTTACCTTCATCTGAACCTCTGTGGTCTTGAATGAGTTACCTCGGCGAGAGATGAGCACCGTACCCACACTGATCCTTAATGATGGAAATACAGTCTCGCTAGTGTTACGGATTCTATAGTTAACGGTTGTTTCCTGACTCTGCCACCTTGTTTCTCTCCTCAGGCCACAGAAGCTGCTGCTACCCTCATTATTCCACTCTGCATGAGTTTGATCACACGGCCCTGCCAGGCTCTTTCCTACACAAGGCTTTATTTTCATTCTTTACACATCCACATATCTACAGAATGAAACAGCCTGTGGAGAAAATGTGGATTTTTTTTTTTTTTTTTTTTAATGAACTGATCAAAGCTTACATTTCCTGGTTAGCTGACTGCCATTGGCCGCATCAGCTACCGGCTCTGTGGGCATGACCGATGCCTGCATTGGAAAGACGCTGGTCTAAGTTACCAAAACAAACAAAAACAAACAAAAAAACAAGTGTGTTATGACATGATTATATCTAGACTCCAGTATTAAGCCAGCTGGATGCAGACAGTGCATTCTCGGCTCCAGCACTTTAGTCTTTGTGTGAGAGGGAGTTCCTGCTTGTGGAAGTGATTTTTTTTCTTCCTATAAAGAATCTATTACGGATGTATACAAATGAATATTTTTATTATTTTATGCTTATTACAAAAACACTGTATTTGTATTCAGGGGAAAAATAGTCACTGGGGGGCACAGTAGAATATATTACAAGTTATGTGATTTTTTTTCAGTCTGTGTAAGGATGTAGGAAATGTAAGGGCTCCTCATATAATTAATGCATTTCAAATCATGATATATGTGTTGAGACAGATGAGAGGTGTGTTAACCTTCGTGATATGAAAGGTTCTTCTAGCAAAAATATGGATTCAAGCCACTCTAAAATCCAGAAAGAGAAACCTTTTTTTTTTTAAGCATATCATGATAGAAGGTTTTACCCATCTAATGTATCTTTGCACAGGCCTGACATGTAGCCAGAGACTTAGAGTTACTCCTCTTCTGTCCATTTAAATGTGAGGTTTCAAGTTCATATTAAAAAGACTTCTCATTTGACAAAAGCATGAACACCACTGCATTTTTGCACAATCCGTATCACTAGTTACATATAGTTATGGCAAAAGGTCAATTATTTTCTGTTTGTAGATGACCAACGCTCTGTTGCTCTCAGTGGCAGGGTTTTCCAAAACTCGAAGGCAAAATTTAGTCTTTCATCATGAGGTTTCTGAATGTTACTACTGTTGTCATCTGGAAACAAAGACCACATGTTGAGTCAAGACATACGGTCTTTCATGAGTGTGCATAGAACATAGAAACTCTGATAAACAGTCAAGACAGTGGGATGCTGGTTTTCATACTCTGTAGAAAAAAACAAACAAACAAAAAGAAAAACTCAATTGTCCAGGAGCCAGTCTTTAAAAAGATTTCATTATGATTGACTATGTGTCATTAAATGTATGGTGGGGTGGTTACTTGAGAATTTAATTAATTTAATTATAAAACCATGAATACCTGCTTGACCAAATGCATATTAATTCTCTGGATTACTAAAAATCATTAACAATTCTAACTGATAATGCCATTCGATGTAAAATATTAGTCCTCGGCACTGGTTGCGGGCAACAGTTTAAATATTAACTTAGTGCTAAATATACTTCTGGGAAACCTCCTGGAGATGAGTTGAATTGTGCAATACTGTACAGAACTGTGAGAACTCACAAAATTGCAATACATGGATGACCATAGGAATGTAGGAAACAACAACTGTGAGCGGTGGACTGGAACACAGTAAGATGCACTGCAGAAGGATAATGTTAGCCTGTCAATCCAAAAGCCCTGCTAGCTCTTCACACTGAGTTGATCTAATTGTAATTCAGGTACATGTCAGCTACAGTGTAGCCCAGGCTACTGCAGCTATTTGCATAGCTTTGTAGCTACGTCATCACCCCTTAATATTTAAACTATAAGTAATGGATCTAATATTAGGGATGCATGTTTGCACTGAATCGCTGCGCATTTTGTCCCCTCTGTGAATCCGAAAGCTCAGCTATCTCTTTACACTGAGGAAGACCAAAAGGATTTCAAACATCTGACTGTCCAGCTGAGCAGCAACTCCTGCTAGCAGCTAGCAGGGCTGAAGTGCAGGCGGTGATTTGCATTAGCTTTTGGAAAAAGGCGAAGCATTGTATTTTCTCAACGATGTAATTTTGAATCTGTTGTGAACTCTGCAATGCTACAACTGCTGTAACGCTGTCATTGAAATTTACTAAATTAATGATGCTGTAACTTTGCATCTAGATTCAGCACAGTGTGATTCTACAAAAGCTAAAAAAGAAATTCCTTAGACATGATTACAATACAATATATATTTGAGTTTTCTTATGTCTGCATTAAGTGAGTAAAAATACAATAAACTACGAAAGAGTAGCTTGAACAAATGAAAGAATGTGTTCATAATGTGTAGACTTAACTAAACATTATATTGAATTTGTCAGTCAAAAAGCTAATGCAAACTGCCCCCTGCAGATTAACATTCTTGTGGCAGACCCTCCTTCTGTGTGCAGGCTTTGGGGAGAAGGGAGAAAAAGCAAGCTGTGGTGTATAACAAGTGAAATTGCACTAAAAATGACAGTTGTATGATATTTGAGAGTATACAGTACATTTTAGACATAGCATTTATTCTTGTTCCTCATGATAATATGAGTGTTAATGATTTTTTTCAAGGAGTGATACATACACACATTCAGTTGCTGTTGTGTTCTTAATTTATTCTGTTTTCCATTTTAATCATTTGCACTGGAAATAAACGGATGTGTGTTCAAATGACATTTATGCTTGTCAGGATTGCAAATAGATAAAGAAGTATTTTTGTTCATTGAGTGAAAAGATCTCTGCTGTAACAAAAGCCTGGCATCCCAAAAGCACCTCTGCACTATGAAAGGACAACACTAGCCTACATCAGTATATACAATATATGAACAAAATTAGACAGTGAAACCCTTTCCTGCTACAACGAAGAACATCTGCCGTCAGTGAAGACGGAGAGATGATCTTAGTGCTTAGATGCTTTTGAAAGTGGGCCACAACCTGCTGAAAATGTGAATTGTTTTAAATGGTTTTTTGCAAAGACTAAGGTGTATTGTTACACAGAGTCAAAGAAACTGAAAATGTATTCCACCTGTGTATGAAATATTTAAGTTGTTAAAACAAATAAAAATGAAAGAAGGCAGACTAAGAGACATTTCGATTTTTCTCTTTGAATTGGTGCTTGAACTTCCGTGCATTTCCGATCTGTGAATTTACAGATTACAGTCGATTTTAAAATCAGGTTGCATCGCACACACGTAGGAGAAACTAATTTCAAACATTATACACACTACAAGATTATTGTCCCAGAGGGAGCAATCCAGGAGCACACGCCACCTCACATGATGTCATCTCATGTTATACTGTATGTCATGGGGAAGCACATGTAAACAAACTGGAGACTGCGATGCAACAACTGGCTGAAACTGACGTGATCATAATCATCTCGATTTTAAATCGTAAATATCAAACTTCATCAAATATACTATATATATATATATATATATATATATATGTGTGTGTGTGTATTATTACTGTAAGATATTTAAAGTGTATTGTGTTCTCCATGGCAGTGTGTATCTGTTATTGAAATCCAAAGCTCTCTGAACTTCTACTGCATTTAACCCTGCTTCCTTTTCTTATTTAGAGTGTTGCAGTGTGTGAGAGTCTCTCTCTCTCTCTCTATGTGTGGGTGGGTGTGTGTGTGTGTGTGTGTGTGTGTGTGTGCATGTGCGTGCATACTTTTGCACCTATCAAACAGTTGGCCTCTTCATCATTACACATTCATCCACAGGGAATTGTTTGAAATGATTCATGTAAAAATCATGTTTGCCTGAATGCTGTATAGGATACTTGCCTTCACATGCTGTTTTGAGCGAGCCCTTGTTTACAACAGAGGTGGCGAAGGGCAAAGTTGGCACAACCCGTGGAGCCACGCACGCTAGAAGCCTTACAGGTTGTTGAAAGTGGGAATCTTTTAAAGTTGACACTGACTTTGGACCACCTCTGATTGACAGCAATACCAACAAGTTGATTTATTGTTTATTAACAATCATTTACAAATCTGTTCTGCCACAGTATCATCTGGTGGTGTTTTCACTGTTTTCTCTGCCCTGTTGCTAATGCTGTACCATGCACTTCAATACAGACATGTACAGACACCTACACACACACCTACAGACACACACACACACACACACACACACACACACCTACACACACACACACACACACACAGGAAGTATGGCTGCTATAAATATCATTACCTCTCACCTCAGCGTTTGTGCCTCTTCGACTTGTCTTCTCCTTGTTTCATCGTGGCTGAGCTGCACTCGTCTCCAGTTACGCCTCTGATGTAGCAGATATTCCATTTGTGATTCCTCCAAATTAGATTCCCCCCCTTTTAACCAGCCATCAACCTGAGAGTGTTACTTGCACAATCAAAAAATGTTCTTACAGCGATGATGTCAGAGAAAATGTTGCTGTGTCTGATGAGAGTTGCAGTCTGGTATGAACACTGACTGTCACTGTGAAAGAATATATTTTTCCTTCCCTTAAGTACAAATGAATCATCAGTGAATCGGCGAATTTTCTAAATTTAAACTTCAGGTTGTCAGTAGTCTTGTTTTGAATGTTTCTTATCACTTTGTTGTAGTTCTTGATGGTGTTAATGTTTCTGTGAAATCAACTGTTCACAAGCTTAGCCTCATTGATTCTAGTTTTCCTGTGTTTCAAGGCAAAAAACAATTGATAACTTTTATAACTAATGTAATTTTTCACAAAGCTATTCACATGTCCGCTCTGGTGGACTGCATGCGTTTGAGCGTTTCTCTTGAAGCAATATGTATTAACAGACTGATTAATGGCTGTGTATTAGGTGAAAAATATGAAACTCTAGTGGATTTTCAGACTGTTTAACAAACACTTTTACACATTTTAACCTTTTTATGCTGTTCAGGACTTTTGAACTGTAAACTTTGTAGCCTGTATTGTTTCAAATTATATTTTGAAAATCAAAAACTCAGCAATATGGCCTCTTCAGTGCAACTGACTCTTATATCAGTTCATCAAATCTATGCACTGAGAGTTGAAAGCACCCAGGACACAAAGCTAAAATAAACTGCATACAGATGTACTTGGTCTTTTTGCGTGCATGCAGCAGCATGGCATCTGTTGGCATTTTGTGCTTCGGTGAGCTGGGTCCAATGATTCCCATGGTGAAACCTGACCTCAGGAGGTACCTTGGTCACTGCTCTGCGCTTCAACAGAGGTGGGATCCCACTGGGTCTTCCTCTTTTGTTTGTCTGGATGGAGCCTGCATTTATTAGCACAGGAGATACAGATGCCTTGAAATGCAGATGATCCTTCTGTTCCAATCCAAACGTTATGTAGACACGAAAAGAGCATTCACAGTGTTCCCATCCGAAAAGTGAAAGAACTTTCGGATGTACCACCGTTTGTTCTTGCTTACATTGCGACACATGGAGCCATGAGATCTACTCCTCCCACGTGTTGGTTGCACAGCTTCACAGAAAATGACCTTTGGATGCTAAGAATCTTCCTGTCTTTCTTCTTGTCTGGGCCAAATCTGGTGGGGACTGACCGATACAGGAGGAAGCCATGTGGATCACTGAACTGTCTAACCAACGTGTGACAGTGATGTTTAAGCCCCCCTCCTTCTTCTTTGAGTTGCTTCTCGTTCTTCGGTTTGAGCTGTGTTTCCTCGAGCCTGTTCACTCTGCATGTGCCAGTGTTATAGGGGCCTTGTAGTTTCACTGCCTAAATGAGTGGAATGGGACAAAAAAACCCCTATTAATTTACCTTCAGGTCATCATGGAGGCTCATGACTACATGTGAAGCAATTCCCAATCCAGTTACCTGACCGTGCCCAGCTGAACCTTGGTACGCTTTGAAGCCGTTTCTCGAATGTACTGTTTGAACAATCTGTGGACTGCTAAGGGAATAATCTGCTCAACAGCTGAATGAAATTCATCAGGGTCTGCTGCTGAACGGAAGGCTCAACACCGATCTTATTTTTGACGAGTTTATCTGCGTTTCCTGGCTGCTGAGTGTAATTATCCACAAAGTGAACGATCATCAGAATCTGTTCAATTCTGTCGGCGGGCTTGACATTTGCTATCAAATTAAGACGAAGACCTTCCTTCTGTTGACCAGTACATTCTTAATCATGGGTATTTGAGGTATGACATGACAATATTTATCCCTCAGCTCCACTGTCACGGTCGCACGGTCAGCATTCGCATTGCCACTATAATTATCATCACTGGACTCTGAAGGAATGTCCTCCACTATCCTATGGGTCTCTCTGTCTCGTTTGACCGTTTATGCTCTACAAAATAGATAAGAAGGCCTGGGACACACCACCCGCGTCACATGTGTGTGGCGATTGTTGAACATCTTGGTTTTCAGCACCAATGTTAACAGGTTAGAACAGCAACACAACCTGCATGAGACCCTCATGGCATGAGGGATCAGGTGCCTCGTCTATTTTTCATGCGGTATCCAGCAAAAATAGACGGGGAAAAGATGCGTTGATGGTCATGTTGACATCATACTAGCAACATTATATAACACTCAAACCTTCCATTATTGTTTCAATCTCTAGGCTGTATGAAAAAATATAAATACTGTGTTAAATATTTTTAACCATTTTGGCAATTGCATGTGGAGACAGTGAAGGCCACATGTACTATTTAGTCGCAGAAACCCAGTGTGAGCTATAATTATATTATGTCAATAATTTAACAGGTGGAGCGCGGTATTTTTCCAATTTTCTCTCTCTCTCTCTCGCACTCTGTGTGTATATTCGCAAGTTGCTCTGAATGAGGGTAAATAAAGTTAATTAGGTTTACAATGAAAAGAAATCAAACATTTGATTATTAATGGCAATTATCCAAGGCAAACTCAATGTGGAAAGGTTGAGCTGGTAGAAGCTCACACGCGGACACACACACACGCGTGTGAGCTGGGGCAGTTCAGCAAGATAGTCGTCACACACACACACACACACACACACACACACATACACATATAAAATAGTATAGTAATGTAATATAGTTTCTTGCTAAATACAAAGTGCAGAGGATGATTTTGCTGTTCTTAGTCAAAAATTACCTCTACACTGATGCTATTGTACTTTAAGCTTCATGAATTGGAAACCGGGGTGATATAGGAAGAACTTTTTTTTTTTTTTTTTTAACTCTTCACATAAAAACTACCCTTGTTATTTTTCTTGCCTTCACATCCATCTCCACTGTTTTCTCTGCCCTTGTTCTTCTGTCTCCTCTACCACTCTCTTCCCCCACCTCACTCTTATTCTCCACCTCTGCTTCTGTATCGTTGTGAAACAGCCGTCCTCCCCATTCAAACGCGTTTCCTCCATTTCATCTTCTCCCTTCATCCTGCACCTAATTTCCTCTCTTATCTCCGCCACCTTTCACTGTGCTCACTTCACTCTGCAACTCTTTTCCTCCCCACTCACTACACAATCTCTCTTACACCCTGTCCTGTAATTCTTCCTCTTCTTCATCTCTTCACCTCCTCCTCCTCTCCCTCCCCCTCCCTTACTCCCTCCTCCATACTGCTGCATTATTCAGACTGAGTGCTATTTGGAATGGCTTGTGTTGTCCCTGAGTACCTCTCCTCTCATCGCGCTCCATGGAGCATCGCTCTGGAGTTAAACCCCTCCCTTCAAACCCCCCCCCCCCCCCCCCCCCAAATACACATACAAAAAACACACACACAAACTTGCATGAGGTCAGACGATTGCACACACACATACACTCTGTCAAACTCAGGAATCCACGCATACATTCAGAATCCTTACATTCAGGCATTTTCCTGCACACTGTGGTGACTGTACAGATGTTGCCATGCCATGTCACACATGCTCCTTCTTTCTCTTTCTTTCTTTTTCTTCCCCGAATACCAGCCAGGGGTCCTCAGAGATCACTTAAGCAGCAGCTGCAGGAAGATGCAGGACCAGACTACAACAGAACAAGATGTCTTTTATTTATAACTACCAGCAGCACCAAGCTGAAGCACTTCAGCTGCAGGCACCACAGCCTTACAACACAGAACAGGGAGAAGGCTCTGCACCGAGGAAAAAAAAGAAGAAACATCCCTGCATATTTAATTGCTTAAAAAAAAAAAAGAAGCAGGGACACTGGACGGTCCAGTACCTTTACTGATGTGTAAAAGTAAAGGAGGAGGAAGAACAGATGAGAGAGGGAGGTGAGAAGAGATATATGTTGCTGAAATGAGCTACTGTGCTTTTTAAACATCTTTCACTGTCTAAGATATAACCATATCAAGTGCAGAAAAAGGTTTCACTTAAAAATAGATGGTGATGAAGAGTATATGAAGCTCATAAGCATGAAATCCCAGCTGATCCAGGAGAAACAGAAAACCCTTTGTGCTGCTTTTCCTAAAACATTTGCGGTTTGAAGTGAAAGTCTGAGTGTTTTGGCAGTTGTCTTCTTTGTTCAGTTTTCTCTTTTTTCAACAAAAGTTGCCTCTGTGACACCTCGACAATCCTTCTGACGGCAAAGCTCTTCTCTTTTTTTTCTTATTTTCATTTTTGCCCAACAGCTGTGCAGAAGAACTTCTGGGAACACAAATGAAAGACATGAGCTATGAATGTTCTTAGAAAAAAGTCAGGCTTAGTGTTAGTGGTGGCAATGATGATGTGACTGGGGCATCAGGGTTGAAACTCTTCTGCATTTTTCATGCAAAATGTCTTTTTATAGTCACGCTCATGTTGTGAGGATGCAAGTTGGCCGCCAGTGAAATAGTTATTGACGTCAAACAAGGATGGGATACAGAAGCAGTGATGTTTTATATTTGCTCACAAAAGATCTTAAAGAACACAGCCATTGAATGTATAGATTTCTTATTCCAGTGTACAGTAAGTTTCACAATGTGGAGTTTTTTTTTAACATATAGTGGGAAATAAGCAGTTTCACATCATGTTCCTCTTTGGATGAAAACAGTCACTGGATACCTTAAAAAAGAGCTAGAAGTATGAATCACTGACGGCCACAGATTCATTGTTAGTTACCAAAGGTCAAATGTTTTTGATTTTGGTTGCTAACTGTGGAAGTGTTTTGCATGTTCAATGATAATAATACAGAACTATTCCTTGACAACACAAGCTCATAGCAACGGATAGAAATAAATAAAAAATTACACACAACCCACCTTTTTATAAACACTCTCTCCACACCAAGTGAAAAAGAGACCACTATTATCATAATGTATTATAGGCTACTTGTGCTAAAGTGTTTACGTGTGTCATGTCCCGTCCTGACTTAGGGTTATATTTTCTGTTCCTTGTAATCTTTGGTTTTCACTTCTTGTTTTATTTTGGTGAGTATCTAACCTCTTCTCTCATTCCAGGTTTCAACTTCCTGCCATCATGTGTTTCCCGCTCCTGTGATTGTCGACCCCGCCCCTAGTGTGTTGCACCTGTGTCTCATTGTCTTCCCCTGCTTGTGTATTTAGTCCGCGTGCTCTTTGTCCTGTGACTGTTTGTCTTTGTTCTTCGTATCAAACTTTCCAGTATTTTCTCATGTCCATGTTCTACCTAGTGTGTTTTAGACCAGTTTAGTTTTTTGACCAAGAGTTTAGCCTTAGCCCATAGGATTTGTCCGCCTGTTCTGATTGATTGATTCTGTCTGAGTCGAGCATGGTGAGTCTGTATCCTTCGGTTCTGACAACCTGTCTCAATTTTAATTCCTCAACAAGTCTCAATAACTTGCTTAAGCAACTAAGACCGAAAAAAAATGTATTTCTCTACTCAGCAATGCTAAGGCTTCTCTCAGGGGAGCTATAGCAGCATGTCAGCACTGTCAGTGGAAAGTTTCTCAGCATACAATAATTGCCAAGTGATACCTATCATTCTAGCACCAACCGTAAAGGAATGAACAGGAACAATCATTCAAAGTGCCATGGCAGAAAGAAGAGTCCAAACATACCTTTCATTTTCACTGGGGTACCGCAGGGATCTGTGCTCTGTCCCCTACTCTTCTCTATATACTCCACCTCTCTCACCATTGCATGTTCAAAGTGTGCAGGATAACTTTCCTTTTGGTCAGTGGCCCAGGATTTCCTTTCATGTACGTGCTCATGGCTATAGCATTGTCCACATTTCATCTCTATGTCCTTGTTTGTATGTTTTTTATTGACTGATGTGACACACTTGTATTGGTAAGTCCTATACAAATAAAGTCTTAAATTATTATTTTTCTTTATCTCACTTGATGTTATGTCTCTCCATCTTAAAAAGGCTTCCTTCTAAGTCCCTGTATGTTCTTTTATTATCATAATTGGGGATGTTCTGACTACAGATCATGCTAACAACTCTAGCAAATCAACATACATATATTGAGGTAAGCTGGAGCTATCGAGTGCAAATCATCATAACCCATAGTCAGAACAGCCACACTTATGAGAATAAGACCAAGATTGAAAAATATTACACGTTAGCCTTATAAACACACACCCTAACAGCATCCAGATATACTATAGTTTTTTCAGGATGTTGTGATGACTTGAAGCTGTACCAGCGTCATATGGGAACAACAAAGTCCTTGTATGAAGACGAAATGTAAACATCAAAAATTAGTGTCTGACCATTTTGCAGGATGGCTGATACGACAAAGTTTGTTGCCATAGCTTTGTTGATCATTATGGAAGTGTAGTTTTGTTGTTGTGTCTGTCATACACTGTTGTGCCTGTCAGTACAGAGTCTTTCTCATTTTATTAGGATCAGTCCTGTCCTTGACAGGAGTGGAGCTTATCCATCTTTGCTTACCTTGAGAGTGTTTTGTGTTTGACTCACTTTTTCTCCGCCAGCTATTCCCTGGAGAGAAAAGGTGTTGTGCTTCATCGGTCAGGGTTCATCATCTCTTTCTCTAAGCTGGATCTGATAGCTACAGAGTCAGACTATTCCCCGCCTGCTGGAGATATTGATGATCTTCTGTCTTTTTTTAAGGCAAAATTGTGAACGTCACTTAGAAGGTAAGTCAGGATGTGACACTGTTCCTTTCTTTTTAAAATCTCTCCTTATATTTACTCCTTAGTATAAAGACAGTCAGCTTCTTTGGCAAAAGTTGTCTGTTTCTCATACCGCTAAGTTTCCATGCTTCACTTTAAATAAAAAAACACAAACATACAAAGAGTTCTATGTTCTAAAGTAAAGGTGTCTTTTCTGGAACATGTTATTTTGCAAAATATACTGTAGTTAGCACAATCATAAGCTGACTAGTTTCTTGTTGGAAATTAGTACACATATTTTTGATTACTGTTCTTATTATGGGGGATTAGAATTAGTTGACGGTTTAGTTTATAAAGGGTAATAATTCAGAATTTAATTAATCTCTTATGATTTCATATTCAATGCACAAACAATTCTTGCAGTTTTTTTTTAATGGTAGTTTATTAATGTGGGCAGAGGCACAGACTACACACACAAATTAAGTTACTCTCTGGCTGCCAGGTTACAACCTGTACACATTAAGTTTTCACACCCTGCAGCAGGTCAGTATACAGTGAGGATAAACAGTTAATTGCATTACTGTAAGCGTAGACAATTTTTCTAATTAACTGGCCACACTTTTATCCTGTACCAATTAAAGGACAGTACAACAAAGATGGCCTTCAATGGCAACCGTTTGTTCACAGTTAAGATTAAACATGTGACAAAAACCACCTCAGGGTAAGATTAAGGTTCAGGGTAGGATTTTTGCCATGATCACATTAGAAAACAGGCAAATGGAAAGTTAATTCATAGCAGAATATTTGTCAATAAATTGCAGTAAAGTGAAGTAAGGGTGTTGTAAATGAAGTAGAATATATACACTGTTTGTTCAATGTGAAATTACTGCGTCTTTGTTGCTGTGCCTCCTTCACTATCTCAAAGGATGTTTGTTTTGACAAGTTGCATTAGACATAAATCAAACAATGATTTTCAAAACCACGCACTAAATCCCCCCCACACAAAGAATTAACCACAAAAAATTAACAATAACAGGATATAATACACATCATTAACAGCTGCTGAAGAATTAAGTATTGCATAATCAACATTATTGTATTTCTTATGTAATCCTGAACAAAATCAGAATACAGCACTGGTGGTTGTGTGGTAGGCAAACACAAGTACATCACAACCAGCCCAATAGATTTGGTGTTATTTAAAGAAATGTTTGTAACAGCCCCACAACTTTCTAAACTGCTCAGGCTTCACTCAGGAAGCAGGTGTAGGTGTGTTGTTTTTGAAGGCCCACACAGTGCAGTGCCCCCTTATCAGTCAGCGCTTTGGTGCTGTGTTTGATTGTTTACCAGTGTAATAACTGCTGCTCTAAAAAACAGAAACACCCTTTTCATGAGAGAGGAGTAAGATTTTGTTCTCAGTCAACATCTTTGAAATTTGTAGCCATACAGCTGCTGCTAGTTAGTGATGATGGTGAGAATACCATGATGCCTATTACTGGGAAGTAAACAGGAGTTGAACCCAAGTGGTGAACATTTACAGTTCCTCAACATAGCATTTAACTGAACAGACTACCATAACTTTTTAAAAAGTGAATGATCTCTAACCCTCATCATCACATCTTCCCCCTGAACCTGGTTGGTACCTCCCAATATCTGCCATGTTGGTCTGGAAACAAGACTAGGGCTCTATTTTTCTGCACATAGGGCTGGGGCAAACTGCATAAGTCATTGATGTCCACCATCATCCCTCCAATAGCTGTCAAATTACTTCACTGAAAGCAAAAATGCCAACCTGCTGGTGGCGCTAATGTGAAAGTCAGGGATTACCAAAGTCAGTTGGACTCGTCCTCTGGGGACCATCACATTTCATGATAACCCATCAAATGGTTGTTAATATATTTTAGTCTGGACCAAAGTGTTGAACTGACCGACTGACCGACAAACCAACATTGCCATCCATAAACCCTTGTTGCTAGCATGGCTAAAAATTTGAAACAAAAAAAAACAAACAAACAAGCTCCATTCAAGCAAGAAAACAAGTACAAAGGGTCAGCCAGAGGCAACCCCACCCCCAAAAAAACAAAAACAAATCAGGATCGGAAAAATATTAAAGTACTGGAAAACTAAGGCACGTGGCACACAGACAGTCTGGCAGAGGGCAAGTGGAAACAGACTGCTATATACAGTATACTGGGGAACTCATGAGGGGATGGGGAACAGGTGAGCAGTGAGTGGAGCTGGGGAAAGGGTCAGGTGATTCTACTGTCAGGACAGGCAGGTGGGTGGGAGAGGCAGGGTTTGAAATCACAGCAGAAGGTTGAGTTCTGTCATGTTGTATAAAATATGATGGAATTCAAATGACAGTGGCTTTTTCTACTGTGACTGTTTGTCCTTTATGATAATTTGATAGCACACTCTGAAAGGAGTTACCATTTTAAAGGTTTCATATATTACACTTTTCCAGTGTTTTATTTGAGGTTTTTATATCCATAAGATAATATATCTTCTCTCCTCTTTTACTGTTTGGTTTATTTACTCAGTACTGCAGTAAATGTATACGTCATCATTAAGAGCATAATGTCTCTTCCTCCCTCCTCCCTGCTCCACACCCCCCCCCCCGCCCCCCC
>NW_019525224.1:1562442-1587023 GCF_002814215.2 Seriola lalandi dorsalis
CCCCCCCCCCCGTTTTCCACTCACCACGTCCTCTTCAGACTTGTCTCTTTTTCCCATCACTCCATCCCAGCAAATTACACCCTGACACCTTAAGTGAGCCCTCTTCCCACATTCTGCTTTTCACTGGCAAAATCAGTCCACAGCCTCCGTGCTCTCTCTTTGAAAAGAAGATGTTGGCGTTCTGTAATCATCTGCACACTTTTTATCAGGAAATTATCTGGGTTCTTTGGTGGAGTTGTTTGGTGGAATTATAACATAGTGTTGCAAGTTATTCCAATTAAAAGTACCAACAGTTGACCATTCACTAAGCCCCACTCCCCTTAGTTACTGTTGCTATACTCTCATCAAGTCCTCATTTCTCACACAGCGTATGTGAAGTTTATAATGAAAACAGGGGCTGACTTACCACACAAACTTCTTGATTGAGTGATTTTTGAAACAGTGGTGTCACACTGAGATCGACAAATAGCAGGTTTCTTATGTTTAACTGGCAACCACTGCTTTGTCTGGCTGAAATGATTGTCACTGGCAGATTTTGTATCTAGTGATTTAATTAAACTAATGTTAGCTAAAGTGTCTCCAGCTGACTTCATAATTTTTCCAGCTGACTCATTTGAAACAGAATCCTGTAAAAGAGAAAGGGGAGAAACATGGAAATAAAGAGACAGTGTTGTTGGTGTGTTGCAGTGTAAAGCTAACTAGTCCTAGTTTAGCATAAGAAAAAATGTAAGACTGTTATTTTGTTCTAACTTAATCTCTGTTTGTATGCTTATCTTTATATATTTATTTATATACATTTATTTATTAATATTTTCAAATAGTCTTCTTCATTAACTGTGAATTAACTGTGTTTGACAGAAGAACTGTATGTTGGGTAGCTCTAGCTGGATTTGTGTGTAGAGTGTAAAAAAGATAACCTTTAACATTAGCCAAAACACTAATAGCATCTAGGACCCTCTTCAACCTGTATCTGCACAAACTAATATATTTAGTTAATGATGCACTTCTTGGTTTTGGAAATAATGCTCAATTGGTTTGTCAGTCATGTTAAGAATTGCAGCTTAAGTTATAGCAGATAAAGACACTGTTCAATCCATTTTCTTTGCTTGTGCACCTTTGGTTATGTTGCTATAATCATCAGTGATGCTCGCCAACTATCAAGATGAGTACATACATTTGGATGGTTGTAATGTATAAACATTAGCTATACTATTTTTAGTTTTCCCAGGTAAACAAAGGTTAAAGTAGATCAAATGCAATCAAAAAAACGAACTGTTGCCAGCACAGATTTTCTATTTAGTGTGTTGTAAAATACTTTTAGTCTCTTCTGTTTTTCTGTCCTCAATCAGTGGATCCCACCCTGAGTCTGAGGCAACAGTGCAGTTCTTACATTCTGCTCGGAAGACTTGCATCATATCAATGTTGATAGTGTGTGTGTGTGTGTGTGTGTGTGTGTGTGTGTGTGTGTGTGTGTGCACGAGCTGCTTGTGTAATCACAGCCTGTGTTGGTTAACGGACTGACCAGATGTGATAAAGGAAGGAAAAAGAGAAAGAAGGTGCAACAACGCTGCTCTAATATCAGTGAATATGTAGTATATGCAACATACTGGAGATAAAAACCACTCACAGAATTCCTTCTATATGGGGCAGATCTGAGATTCTTCCTTAATAGCTCATGATCAGGTTCATGAATGCTACAGATGCAGAATAAGGAGTTTAAAAATCAAGTACTGCAAAAAAGGGATAATGTAACATTTGGTTATGGACTATTTACTTTCTACAGTAACTTAACTTTACTTATATTGTGGGACCCACATGACAGTTTAAAAGAAAGATCAATTAATCAGTCAGAGATTTGGGTATGTTAGCAGCTAATGAAGCCTTGAGCTGCTAGCCACAAGTACAGATGAGCGGGGTTACAGAGGTTTTTCAAAATTTTAGTCAGACCCAACCAACGCTGACTCAAATGACATCACTTAAGGCAATTTATCAGTGTCACAAAAGGTGTACTCCCCAACACCTGGAGACTATAATCTTTCAGTTTATGGGCATTCACCTTTAAAGGAGTAGTTCATCATTGTGGGAAATGCTCTTAATTACTTTCTAACAGAGTGAGATGACAGGATCCATACCACTCTTATATGTATATATGCTGTATATGTTGTTGTTATATGAAGCTACAGCCAGGACAGATTATTGTAGCATAAAGACTGGCAACAGGGGAAACATTTAGCCTGACTCTCTCCAAAAGTAAAAAAAAACCCCACCTACCATCACCTCTAAAACTCAACAAGTTATATCTCATTTTTTTCATCCATAGACAGAAGTGTAAAAATAACATCATGGCAATTAAATGGTGATAACAACATCTGAGGAAGTCACTACTCATTCTACTAATCCCACCCAGATTAAGAAGTGAGATACAGTGTGTTATCAGTGAGTTTTAGAGGTGCCGGTACATGTGTTTTTAAACCTTTGGACGGAGACTGACTAGATGTTTCTGCCTGTTTTCAGTCCATATGCTACAATAAGATAACCTTGTTGTGGCTTCAATTTAACAAACAACTATAAGAAAGTTGATCTTTTTACCTAACTCTCAACAATGAAACAAATAGTCTAAGTGTATTTCCCAGAAAACTATTCCTGTAAGAATGCTTAATGTCGACGATATATCTACAAATCTGTATCAAACAAGACCAAATGTTTCTTTTCCAAAATCGTGACCATGGATATGTTCCCTGAGAAAAAATGGGTCGCTAGCTCCTATCAGCTGATACAGATTCCACTGGTTATGTTTAGACTGCTCACTCTGAATAGGCAGCTGAGACACACGTGTTTCTGTGAGGTTTTTAATATGATATCTGATCTCAAATCTGTCTCAAATGCCTTACTTGAAAATAGTTCTTGTGAATTAAGAGTGTTTTAGGAACTCCAACAGAAAAAAAACACTATTATACTGTATAATTCTGTAAACTCGTGAAGCTGATAAAAAAAACTACTGTCATCACTGAGGATCAGGGGCTATTTACAATCTGCTAGACGAGCGTCTTTTGGAATAACACTTTTCTTAGAGTCCTGCTATTTATAGTTTATAACACTCTAGTGTTTATTAACGTATTTGTCCACAACTATAACTCATCCTGCAGGCGGCCAAGTGAGCGGTGGTATATCAACAAAACGACTGACAATATAAACAAAACAACAAAACATTTGTAATAATATAAAATAAGTTGTAATATATGAAATAATATAAACTGTCTTTATAAAGTTGTGTAGAAAATCAAAGTGTGTTATAAACCATTGATTAAATGTGTGTATAAGGTGCTGCTTAAAAATGCTAAATGGGAAGACGCACAGAAAAGTGTCACCACAAATGCAGCCTAAATGTACACTGTGATATGGTCTCTTTTGGATTACTCTATAATAAATCAAAATGTTGCTTATACCCTCGCTAGCAAAGTCGATAACATCCATAATTCTGTCATACAATGAAATTTTGAATGTGTAAGACCTCAGTCATTCTGGTTTTGTTTCTGTATTCATCCTCAAGTTTTATCTATTGTGAAATAATCTTCCTATAAAACACACCAGGATGTGACTACTGTAGCAGTTAGCAATGCTCAATGCTTGACTTCCTGCAGTAGTCACTTGTTCACTTTGGCTCACTGCCGTTTCATGCTGGGCAGGGTAGTGTACACTCAAATTGTTTTGAGTGGTTGCAGGAAGCAGCTGCCGTGGGTTTCATGTGCAGGGGGACAGTTGAGAGCCCTGACACTACACCCTATAGTCTTTGTGCAGACTCGAACATCAAAAGCTGCACTGACGTGCTCAAAATGATAAATGCCCAGTTTTTGATGAAAATGTATGAAGGATTTTGTGAAATTACTCAACCAGGGCATCTTTGCTTGTATGAAACTAAATGTAACCCTAAAACGACCTAAACCAAAATGTTTTTGCATGATATCAACCACCACAAGCTGAGCCAAAATTTGTGTGGCTGATTTTTTGTTATTTTTATTATTATTATTAATTAAAATAGTCTATGAGTCATATTTAAAAAAGTCAATTAAAACATATGGACTTCTGTACATTTGATGATTAACACAAAATATTTTGTTTTGGCTAAAAATAAGACTCCCCACTAACTGAGTACATACAGAGTCTAATGAATTAATTAATCTTCCTTCAGGTTTTGAATTATTAACAAAGCATAAACTAACTGCACAGAATAGTCTTCATTGTTTTCTGAAGTCCATAATTGGTCTTAATGGGTCTAAACCATGCCAGGCTGTAACAGAGGCATCAAAACACTTTGCTGTGGGAAATAAGCACTTGTGCCAGCAGATTTTATCTGCGGTGATGCCACAGATGTAAAAATTGAGACAGTGCTGATAGACAAGTAACCGCCGAGTTTCACTGCAACTGTTGGTTGGGCGTCAGAAATTGCCGACATCTATTAACCATTACTTAGAGAACAGTTATCTTAAATCCGTGAAAGCCTGTACATTTGTCTTGACTGCTGAGGTTGAAATGTTTTTTTTTCTTCTGAGGCTTCAAACTTTAAGATAATTAATTTTTTTTACATTTTCATTTCTAAGAGCTTCTGGAGTAACACTAAAAGTACTGCATGTGACACATTAAAAGATTTACAGTAACCAAACAACTATGGAAAAGGAAATGTACTCAAGCACTCCACTGCTTGACATTTTCTATCTAAGTGAGGAAACAGCACAACTAACAATAAACTTGAATGAGTATTTAAGTGATTATGTAAAAGAAATGGAAGTGGTTTTGCAGGTAAGATTTTGGTAAAGTCTTACAGTGTAGGTTAGAGTTGAGTGGTATCATTATTGGATGACTAGTCATCATTTCAGATGTTCTTGTACAGACAGAGGGGTCTTGTGGTGGTTGATAGTTGGTGGAGTTTTTACATGAATATGGACATTATCAGTGTATCATGACTGCATAATGTGCCTGTCACATGGATTCAACTGGAAAATCATCCCATGAAATTTGCAACTCTAGACTTGACTTAATTGGCTTTTAATTATTATTATTATTATTTTTTATTATATTAGCTATATTTCACCACTTTCCACCACAGCTGAGACAAATTCAATAAACCTACCGTGGTGTATGTAATGAACATTATATTTCATTTCAGTTAGTTGGTGTTGCAGATGATGGTGATGATGATGATGACAGACACCTTATTACTAAGCCGACCACACTATCACTTGGAGAAACCCCATATGATGAAGCAAATGAATAGGGGTGATTGTATGGAGACAATAACTCACTCAGAGGACATTTTGGAACAGCTGCCTCCCCCAGCATCTCTAATTTAATGAGATTACGTTCATATATCTGAATATCTGTACCAAGTTTAATCCAATCGTTGTTGAGATATTTCAGTCTAGACCAATGTGGCAGATAGACCCACTGACATTGCCATTCCTTGAGCAATTACCACTAACATGACTTAAAATATAACCTAATAAAAACTAAATATTAGGAGCCAAAACATTATTGGAACAACCACTTGGTATCATGTGACCATGCCAATTTCACACTTAGGTCACATGACAACAACTGCACATGAAACCTCTTGCAATGACTTGACAATTTAACAAACTTCATCTGTTGGAGAGGCCAGTTAAGTGGCTGAAAACCCTGAAAAACGTCCAGTTACGTGCACGTTTATTTCCAAGGCCAGTAATAAACCTTAATTCACGCTCTAAATACTTTTATTTATGTATAAAATATCGATATTTATATTTATAAATAAGGTAGTGGAAAATTAACACGACCACTTCCGCTCTAATTGGCTCTAATTGACCGCATAACATTTAATTTGGATTTAAATATTCATGCGCTGACCGGGAAGAATTACTGCTCCTGGCGTAACCACGATGTTTGCTAAGGTTAGCTGAAGTGTACAAATACTCCTTTTGTTGATCTTGACCTCACTGGATAAGTGTGTTATCAACACTCACAAGTTATGTGGTAAGAGAAAATAAGCTTGTAAAGGTGGCCAACTACACAGTGCACCACCAGGCAGCGCCACTGGGAGCATGGAGGCTCTCTTCCTCAATCTCCCCACTTTTTTTCTTTTTTTCTTCTTACTGTTTTGACGTCAGCACCAGCAATTGAACGAATAAACTAACGAAGGACCGAGCCCCTACCGGAGCTACCGGGAGGCAGTAGCGTTACAGAGCGAGTCCCCGCCGCCCGCCCCGGAGGAACCAAACGGAGGAAAAGGTCCACTGTGAGCCGCCGTGAGAAAAACCAAACGATGCCAGCGCTGCTCACCGCCGCACAGTAACACGTACTACCGACAAACTGAAGAGGAGAAGAGAACCGTTACCGTGGTTTACCGACAGAAAAAAAAAACAACAAAAAAAAAACCCCAGAAAAAAGACA
The DNA here is from genome assembly GCF_002814215.2 of Seriola lalandi dorsalis. Classification (NCBI taxonomy): domain Eukaryota; kingdom Metazoa; phylum Chordata; class Actinopteri; order Carangiformes; family Carangidae; genus Seriola; species Seriola lalandi. The sequence goes on from NW_019525224.1 coordinate 1,568,866, forward strand.
CGGAGGACGGACGGACCGACAGACCACCACCGAGAAACACGCCTGAGAAACAAACCGCTACAAGCTGCGGAGGCTACATCGTGTTGTTTTATTCTTCTGCGCTGTGGATCAAACCGAGTGGATCCTTGATTTAAATGCGTTAACGGTTCCGTTCCCCCCCGGTTTGAGAGCGAGACAGAGGGAGCTGCCCAGAGAGCGAGAGAAAGAGACTGAGGGAGACGGATCGAAGGTATAGCGCAGAAAAAAAAGGAGGAAATAAACCAAGATAGAAAAGAAAAAAAAAAGGATTTGCAGCCAGCTTTGTTTCCACGCGCAAGTTTCACTGAATCCACCTTTTTATTGCTTTTTTTTTTCTCTTTTCTTCCGTGGATCCCGGTACCGGTAACGCTATCAAGCTGTGTTCTCTAACCATGGGATGTACTCTGAGCGCAGAGGAGAGGGCGGCTCTGGACCGGAGCAAAGCCATCGAGAAAAACCTCAAGGAGGACGGTCTCACCGCGGCCAAAGATGTTAAACTGCTGCTGCTCGGTAAGAGACGCCGGTTGAACCGTAGGGCCTGTCGAGCCACGGCAGGCAAATGAAACGCTTGGGAGTGTTGAAAGGTGTGGTGTTGTGTGGGGAGGGTAGGGGTGGGGGGGCGTTGGGTAAGAGATGACCCTCTGAGGGTAGTGGTGGAAATAAATATATATATTTATTATAAAACCTGATGTTTATCACAAGCCAAAAAACAACATTATGAACAAAAATCCAGCGTATGATCAAAGAGGAACTGATGGACTTGATTGTGGCTTCTAACACACAGAGCCCTCTTATTACATCACTTGCAAGCTACCTGCCATTGTAGGCGGTTTTTTCCATTAAACATGTACCAGGTGGGTAAAATGTTAATTCTGCAGAACCAGTCAAAGTGTCGGTAAAAGGTGGGGAACTACATCAGAGAGGATAACTGCAGATGGATGCCAGTAAAAAAAAAAAAAAAAATGGCAGTATGCAGCAATGGAGGGTCAAGCACAGGCAGTGTTGGTTCATTGGTTTGGGGTGGGAGATTGATTCATTGATTCTTTGTGGGAAATGATCTTGTAAGTAGCCTGTTTAATCTGTTTAAATTGCTGAATTTAAAGATGGAGGGTGGAAGGAGCTAGTAAAAAAAAAAAAAAAAAAGGATGTTGAGGAAGAAAGGGTGCAGCCACTCTCTCCATCTTTTTTTATCTCCACCCTGCTGCTGCTGCTGCTGTCCTTATTCACTTAGGTTTTTAAGAGGCTGATTCTCCCTTTCTTTCTTTCTCTCTCTCTTTCTCTCTCTCATTTCCCCCACCCCCTCCTCTTTCTCACTCTGTCTCCATCTTGCTGTCTTACACACAAACACACACACACACACACACACACACACACACACACACACACACACACACCCTGTTTACATTGTCTTCTTGTCTCTTATCCCTCAGGGGCTGGAGAGTCAGGGAAAAGCACCATCGTCAAACAGATGAAGTAAGTCTCTAATAAGCATGGTCTAATAACCCTATAGTGTGTATGTGTGTCCCTCTCACACTTTCTGTCTCTTTCACTCACACACACACACACACTAACACACACAGAAGTATGAGCCTGTAACTGTGGCTTGATGGTCTACAGCACCATAATTTTAGATTGTTGTCCATTACTGTTGATCCCAGACCTGAACCAAAACTGTGACTGGTCTTGTCAAACATCTGACCAAGCATCGCTCTTTCAACCCTTGTTAAACAGCTGGTGTTGCTCTGCGTGGGTGGGAAGATTGTACCAAATTGGGTGTGGAAAAAACATAATGCAGGTGCAGTGATTTGCTGTGCTGCTGTGTATGCATGGAAACTGTTTGAAGATGTTGCTAAATTACATGAAATGGGTTGTCCAAATGATCTGTTATACACACACAGAATCTGTTCTGTTACTGCCTGTATACGTTGATGTTCGCTGAGGTCCATTACTTCCTCCAGTAGCATGTACTGAACTGGTTTGAAATTGCTAGTTTTCCTGCATAAGCTTGCATTAGTATAAAGATTTGAGGTGTGGCCATGTCACCAGACCTCAGTATTTGGACGGGAGGGGGCGTCTGTAATTGATATCACATAGTTGTAGGATATGGATGCCTAAGGGTAGGATAAGATCCACTTTGATTTCCTCATCCACATCAATGATTTTTTGATCTCAGGTGCAGAGGTAACCTTGTGTCACACAGTCATGCAATTGATGTCCATTTTAATGCTGTTCTTATGGTATATTTTTTTTATTAAAAGCTATAGTAATCCAGTGCGGAGGTGTTAGTCAGTGTAGACACAGGGAATTCAATATATTCCACCTACCTTAACAAACACTGATAATATTCCCACACCACTGACAAATGTCGGATTTTTACCAGTGTATTTCAATGACCAAATCCTACTTCTGTTCTACTGCAGGATTATTTCATGTTACTGTATTTGTTAGAACTGAATTTATCCATTAATGGATAAGTTTATTGACAGCAAATTAAACAGCAAGTATTTTGATTATCAGATTATTATTTAAATTGTTTAATTTGTAACAAAAATGCCAAAATTTAATTGGTTCAAGCTTCTCAAATGTGAGGATTTTTGTCCTTTTTTTGGATGGAAACAAGACATTTTAAGCTATCACCTTAGGCTTTAGATAATTGAGAATAATAATTAGTTGCAGCCCTAATATGTTTTGACCCAAAATATGAAAGTACTGCTTTTTGTTATGGCAACATCAGTTACCAGTGGCTGTTGTAGCTTGGAACACCTTTATCTAAAAAGCATGTAGCCTATTGGCTGTGTCAGTGTTTGTGACGGCCTACTCACTAACCATTGGTCAGTCCAATGTAGCGCAGATAAAATATCACCACAGTACTCCTGTTTTATTCCTGTAGGGATTTAACATGTACTTGTGGTCCTTAGCAGTGAATTTAGTTAATTAATTAAAGATATCCGATTTTTTTCCCCTCCATTATCATGTCCTTATAACAATCCTATAGGGATTTATCTGTGGTACTTAGTAGAAATCTTCAAGCAACACTTTTATACTTAAATAGTATTTTTGTGTTTACTGTATCACTGAGATAATCCCATAATATACCAAGAGGATTAACTATAGATCTTGCCCCCGCCCCCCTCTCCCTTCCCCACATGTGTCATTTTATCTGTAATCCAGTCATGACATATGGTTTTTCTTCTATCTCGTCTGCTACGTATCTTTACCGACAGCATGTGCATTTTAGTCGATAATAGGCTTTGGTTGTGGTTGTATAGTGACACATCACAGGGACATGGGTCAGTGGATCCAGATGAGCCGGTTTCTCAGCTGTTAATGGACAATCCAGCAGCACAGCACATTCTGCACATTGACTGACCAAAGCTCCCACTGATGTTCATTGAATATGTTTAGTAGGCCATAACCTATGGAGCAACTGAATGCAGTGACTGCACTGGGCTGTTGTTAATCACACAGTTATGTGATGGCTGTGATGGTCAATATAGGTATGAGCCTATTATGGTATTAGTGCAGATATTATTGACACACATTATAGCTGCATAAGATTAATACTGTTAAATACATTTTAATGAACTTGTTGACAGAAAGGGAGCCAGTTTTCTTTCATCACACTCATGTATTTCAATCTTTCCAGTCATGCCACATCCATGTGTGTGTTGTCTGGTTACAGTCTACAAGCTACTCTAGCTAATGCTAATGGATGAGATGATGAAACTGGTTCTGATACTGCAAATACTTTAGGATAGGAGAGACACCTTTCTGTTTTCAAAACCTCAAATACAAAAGTCTTCCAAAGTGGAATAAGTTCTTGAGTTGTGCTATTTGAGGCCCAAAAGTAGTTTTCCACAATAAATTCCAGTGTTTGTATTTCTTTACAAAGGGCATCTGATATTATAGAGAGGGAAGCAGCTTTTCAAGTGGTGGACAGCGCCCTGCCAGGGAAGCCTTTATGTTCCGTTCAGAGACTCTTGGCTATTTCCGGAACCGCATCACAGGAGTGGAAAGCCCTTACTGCATTTTCTTTCACAGTGCTTTGAACATCTGGGGCGTGCTCAAGTGACCGATTGTGTGTGCGTGTTTTTTGTCAGAGAGAGTCGGAGAGAGACAGAGACGAGTGGATTAGATTTAGATTTTATGGTGTGTATATTGAGTTGCACTGTGTGTCACAGCTGTGCGTGTGATCTCAGTAAGTAGAAGTAAAGAGTCTATTACCACTCTGTACGGTACAGTGGAAAGGTATTGCAGCTATGCTCACAATAAAGACTAGTAGTTTTGAGTCCATTCTACAGGCTCTTGAAATGTGCTCTGGCTAAAATCATTTACCAGACTGTACATGTGTCTGACAAAACTCTGCCTATTCTTCTTTGAAACACAGTTTATTAGATGATGCAATAACTCATGAAAAAGCACTGATAACAAATCTCTTGGGAGCACAAGTGCACTGTGGTGTGTGTGTGTGTGTGTGAGAGAGAGAGAGAGAGAGAGTGTGAGTGTGAGAGAGAGAGAGTGGGTTACAGTTGTTTATGGATGAGTGAATCATCAAGGTGGGAAGCCACAGCTTGTTTCTAATGTAGGATAACATTTGTAAGACAAGGAAGGGGATGACGAATTGATGTGTACGATGCAGATGTAATATATGACCGTGCAGAAGGGGAATCTAAAGAAAAGAGAAACGTGTGAATGAATAGATTCTGTGTGTATATGTGTATACATATATCTATTATTTATTATCTAATAATACTGAGTGTAATATTTGGGGCCCAACCCAAGGGACCTGGTCATGTGTGAACTACATATCTCTGTCTTGTGCACAGAGCTGGCTGTGCATTTGTGTGTGTGTGTGTGTGTGTGTGTGTGTGTGTGTGTGCGGGAGACACCATCTGTTTATGGAGCCTGTGTGTGTTTAGACGTGGGCAAAGGTTTCTCTCGCTGCCCAGCTGCCAAACTGACCTCTCCAGCAGTGCTCAGTGTATGTGTGAGTGTGTGAGAAAAACAATTTAACGTAGTAATATTTTCATATTTCATACGCACAACTACTAAAAAGTAAGAGAAAATATCAGAGGTTCTACCCAGTGGTGGGTTTAAGTGTAGCCCCCTCCCATTTCAAAGTTGTTGTAACGAAGTAATAGGAAAATAAAGACAAGGATAAGATTTGTCATTTGTACTGTTACTTTAAAAAACCTGAAAATTTGAGCTTGATTCCCACTCTCTGTGTTGATATCAGTTGTTAATGTAAACCAGAGAGGCGTCAGAGAGGGACCAGACACCTTGAAAAAGTGAGCCCAATGAGTCTTCATGACTTCTCTAAGCCACATGATAGCCAGAGGAGTCATAACATCTTTTATACCTTTATAAAATCTCCAGGTAATTTCTCTTTCAATCATTAACAGTCTATAAACCCATATAAAACTGCATGTATCCTATCAAGATGTGATAGGATACATGCAGTTTACAGGTGCTGAAAAGCAGCAATAGAGATTACCTCCACTTGCTCGCACAACAATGTGGATTTGTAGTTCAGGTTAGGGATGGGCAATTTGGCCAAAAGATCATTTGACAATCTTTTTGGGTAGAATCGCAATCAGCGATCTGAATCACGATCTGCAACATGTTTCCGCTCTGATTTTATTGTGAAAGTCCTGACTGGAAGTTCTGATTCATATCTTTCCACCACTTTGATGCTTCTTTCGAATGTTGGTCTGCTTGCTGCTGTTCTTCACCCACAATGCTGTCTTTTGTCTACTAACTGTGTCGCAACCAATCAAGACTTTTGGTTAGTTGATTATGCAGTATTATTTTGACAGGGCTGTTATTTATTTATGAGGTGCTATATGTAAGTATTTGACTTAGAAAGTTCAGTCACTGCCTTAGCTGGTCCCACCTCGGGTTTCCCTGCCTGCAGGCAGGTCTCTTGAAGATGGTTGTAAAAGGTGTTTTATAATATGTTGTCCAGTTCCAGTCTTATATCAGTAGGCTGTTTCATTTTGTTTTGCTTCTTGGTTACTGAAAGGTTGGAGCTTTAGGTTGTGGTTAGGCTATTTGTATTTGTTTCATATTTGTATTCATTTCGTATTTATGGAATATTTACTAGAAATTAAGTGTCACCTCCAGTACTCTCAAAGATGAGAGAGAAAAGGTATAGCTAATGGGTTAAAGGGTGGATTTACTAAAAATGATTACTTCATTTCTTCTTTCTTCATCTTAGACTTTCTCTTACTGTGTGTGTGTGTGTGTGTGTGTGTGTGTGTGTGTGTGTGTGTGTGTGTGTATATATATGTGTGTGTGTTTGTGCCCTGTTGACATGATCAGAGGCGACTGGCCGAAGGGAGAACAAACGCTGCCCGTCCCTCACGGCTGCACTGCTTCCCACAGGCTGTTCCCACCGTGTGTGTGTGTGTGTGTGTGTGTGTGTGTGGTTTCTCTAGAACAGGAGATAATTAGGTTTAAGCCTCAGAAGAGGAGAATAAAAGGGGGAAGGGAAGACTGATGGAGAAAAAAAGGTGGTGGTGTTTTGTGCAGAGAGGCAGAGGGAGAGGGGAGTTATAGATGGAGGGAGACAGAGAGGGAGTTTTAATGAAGGAAAACAGATGCCCAGTGTATAGAAAGAAAGAAAGAAAGAGGGGAGCAGTCCGCAAGTAGGGATAGAAAGGACTGAGCTTAAGGGAGAAAATAGCAAGTTTGAAGTGGTGAAAGTAAGGGTGGGAAGAGAGGAGTAATGAAGAACATAGGGATGTATGAGGAGAGAAGTGAGAAGAGGAAATAGGAAGGGGAGTTACACGGACACCCAGCGGAAGCAACCACAGAGAAAAATTCAATTTTTTTTCCTACGGAGGGCAAAGTGATGTGGGAGTGTGAAAAGAAACAGGAGAGTAGAGAGGAGGGTGAAGTACGATATGAGGAGGGAGGATGAGTGTGATTGAGGTTGGGGAGGTAAGAGGAGGGAAGCGAAGCCATTTTGAGCAAGAAGAGAGAGAGAGAGAGACTGGCAAGTGGAAGAACGTATTCTCACCTATCAAGCAAGTTAGAGGAAGTGACAAAGAGAGATGAGGAGTCAAGGACAGAGTGCAAAGGGCGCTCCACTCCTGGACTCTGTTCTCGTTGATAATTATTAGCCTCTTTTTCCTGGGATGATTGGACCCAAGGAGAGAAAACATGGGAAAAAAAAGAGAGAGGAGGCGGGGGCGAGGGAGGGGGACTCATGTTGGCACCAACTCAGTTCTTGCATGAAGAGACAGTCTGTAACTGGTCATCTGAAACAGTCTGTCAGCCAGATAGTCACCCTTCATTGGTTAAATATAGCCCTGGGTGTGCTCATCACTGGAATGATTTGATTGGCTGCCTCAGTGAGCTGTGAAATAACAGAAAGGCATCGTGATAGCTGTGTTTGCGTGTGTGCATGTGCCCGCTAGCACGTCCAAGCACTCTTCAGTAACAGCGTGTGTCCATTTAGTGTTTGAATCCCATTTGCATCTTGTAAATAGGAAGCCGGACGGCTTTAAATTTAATGTCAAGTAACAAAACTTTATGAGAGCATACACACTTAGACACACAGCAGTTATCTCAAATGAAGAAACTTCCAATGGTTCCTTCCTTTTTCATCTCATTTTGTCAACTCTTTTGAACTTGCCTCATTTACCCTGTTCTGTTTTCTTCAGTCCTTCTTTCCACATGATACAAATTTCCACACTGTGTTTTTCACGCATTGCGCCTCTCTGTACTTCTACACAACTTTTAGAAAGCTTTTAGACAACTTCTCTAAAATAATTCTGCTGAAAGGATATTGTGAACATCAAAACGATGAAAATGTTCTGTTTGCGGTGTAAAAGTTCAACAGTGACAATTAAAGATTGTGACAGAAATACAGCATTTGCAGATATATTTGTAAAGTCGGGAGGCAGCTCTTTTTCACTGAGAACATATCACTAAGAACATTATAAATGTTTGTCTAAAATTTGTGAAATAAGAAGTCTCTTGTGACAGATTCTTATGGCCAGAGGTCTTTTTTTTATAATACACTCCAGACTGTGTTGGACACTACTATTGACCAGAACCACATCTGTATGACCAATGATGAGGGGATGATCCATAAGTTTACCACACCTGTTTTTGGTGAGGTGCTTCCCACCATCAGTCTTCCAGGCATCATCTTGACATCAACATCATTGCATGATTTGGATTGATGGGCTCCACCCATAGAGCTAAATCCACAGCAGGCTGTGCCTTTTCTATGTTGCTCTTAAAGGAAATGAAGGAGACTTTTGGATTAATTTTTTTTTTTTCCTAGAATCTGGATGACTATAGTGACTATGAATAGTCTTCATTGATATTGTAAGTTGTTCCCTGAGGACTGTTTTCACCAGATACTGCAACTAAGCGCCCACATCAGCTACTAATCAGTTTTAGCACACATGGGAAAGAAACGGAAACTGTCTGACCTCTTCAGACAGCAAGCTAGCAAGCTAGGTCTGTTTAGTCGGGACAGACTAAACAGAGAACAATTGGAACTCTGTGTAGTGGCACGGCTAGATTATATCTTGTCAAACAAACATAACTGAGAACACTAATCAGTGCACAGACTCCTTTTACACTTTCCTTCTTGAACATGTGATTGCTACCCAGATAGCGACCCAGAACCCTTGAAGTATGCGCTGTAAACTGAGCTCTGTATGCATTTATCTTTTAGGTGTTGGGGAAAATTACTCATTATGCTGGCTCTGTCAGCTTTACATAATTATATTGTATAATGTTGGATTAATACCGCTGATGCGCTAACATATAAGCAGGATTTTAATTATGTAGCTGGCTGCATAAAGTTAATTGTACAAATTCATAGTATGTTGGATTAAATGTTGCTTCTTCCAGGTGACATGTGCAGGAGCCTTCTGCAAAAATGTTTCAGTGCAGGATCCATAAGCTGATACTCATGACGTTTAAACTGATGATCTGTATCGGTCCTAAAACCCCTCTTCCCTCTCTGAAAATGATAAATGCTCGGTAGACACAAACCTTCATGCAGTCACAGCTCTTCAACAGTATCCCAGATTTTTAGGTGTGGACTCCCTGTCTGAGCCTGTCAATAATCATACAATATGTTTTCTGTCTTCTGAGCACATTAGCTGTTTAGTCACTGGTGATAACTGTTAACTCTTCTTCCTCCCTCTACATTCATTTCTTTGCTTGTTCTGTACCCCATTTACTTTTTTTATTATATTAAAGGCTGTTTGCGCTCCAAGCCATCTCTTTCTTGGTTTGCACAGTTGTATGAGACCAGGTCAATATGAATGTGTGTGTGGTCCGCATGCTAATCGGGGCTTCTTATAAAAAACAAAGGTCTTTTGTGGGGGGAATCTGTGTGTGTGTGTACGTGCGCACGCGCGCGTGTCTACACTTATACACAACTGAGAGTGTGTTTTTTCAGTCCGTGCTTTTGTCTGTGTGCATATGTTGATGTGGTTGTGTGAGTGAGTGTTTTTTTGTGTTAGACCTATTTGGCAGATTTCAGCACTGTGCAGGACAATGGAGTCTTGTTACAGTGACCACACTCAGCTGATATACAGTCAGCTGATGGGGACTGTGGCTGGGTTTTTAGCTGGAAGAGTGTATATTGAATGCATGTCTATTTGTGTGCTTGTATCACTTCAAAGTTTGGACAGAAGGGTTATAGAATCTATACAGCAGTTCTGTAATAAATACTATTTTTGTGATTTGTTTATTGTTGTTTGACACTTTTTTCGACTATTACAGTCTTAGAGAGGGGTTGGTTTAATCATATGATAAGAATTATTCCAGTGGCATTTGTGATTTTTTTTAATTTTTTTTATTGGACTTAATTATATTGTAAAGGTGTTTCTGTTGTTTTTCCCCTTTCCATATATAGTATGTAAATAATGTGCTCCACATTACATCACACAGGTGTTTGTATTTTTCTGTTTACTCTGTAAATCTAGAAAATCCAGTTTTTAGCATTGATATGATTCTTAAATTCCATTTTGGTATTGGGTCAATAAGGGAAGTAGATGGATAGATTAGTGTCTTTATCATTTTTAATACATACATAATTTGTCTTTTCAGTGAATATATAGAAGACGATAGAACATAATAGATTAGATCACTAGAAGGTCTCTTGAGGGCTGTCTCCAACAGCCCCATGGATTATGTGAGTTTGCAAAGATGCACTTTGAGTTAAAAGCTAACACCTGCACGGCACCATTCTTACAATAAAAATGCTAACATGTTGACATTCAGCAAGTATTACGTAGTATCGTGTGTTAGCATGCTAACATCTGCTAATTAGGACTAAACACAAAGTACAGCTGAAGCTGCATGATGATGGCACTAGATTAAAAGTTGAGGAATCACCAAAGTGATGACAGATCATCCATCCATTCATGAATGTTGATGGAAAACTTAAAGTCAGTCCACTTGTCCAATAGCTCCTGAGAGGTTTCGTTCAAAACAACAAAAACCATGATGAAAAATCAGGGGATGGCAAAAGTCAATAGAACTGCTTCTATATGAAAATTTGTCCTTTGGTTGATGTTACTAGAAAAGTAATTTGGATTCATCCAGATATTTGTTCCACATTTCACTGTAATCCATCCAATAGTTCAGTCAGAGATCGTTCGGCCTGAACCAAAGTGATGACCTACTAAAAGGCCAACTTTACTTCCACAAAACTATGCTGAAAGCATGGCAATCATGCAATTAATTTAGATCAACTGAATTTGAACAGATGATTCCAGATTGAATATTAGATTTTTTTTTACCCAAGTTCATGATTGTTTCGAAGTCCTTAGTCTCCGGTAAGTGCTTTGCTGGGCCTCAGCCAGGCCAGAACCATCTTTCTGCCTGCTGGAATTCAGGAAAGCCCCATTCCCCTTTGTTTCTGCTAGATGACTGGGCTTTCCTTGGTTGCTATTTGAATCCCTAGAAGTAAGTAATTAATATTGACGCAGGGGAGGACAGGAAAGCTGAATAATTACATTTCGACCTTGTATAGGATGACCTGATTAAACCTGTGGCCTTACTTCTCTCTGTCTCTCTCTGTCTGTCTTATTCCCTCCACCAACCTTCGTCCATCAATCTACCAGTGAGCGTGCACATAGTGCACATGGTGCTGTGACTGGATGAGGCTGCAGTCACAAAATGGTTTTGATTATTCGACCACATACTATATGGCCTTGAATGTCAGCAGCTGTATCGATAGCCAGCCAACAAAAAATACTGGATGGAGGTTTACATTTTATTCACTCATGACTACCAAACAGTGATTTCTGATGGGAGTATGTGCATAGGAGCTGAATATTTAATAAGCCTAGTCCTGTGAATTCAGAAGTACAGTGTAGAGACGAATGCATCTATGGGGGGTTCCAGCCAAAAAGAAAGATTTTGACTGTATTCAACATGAAAATATTCATTAAAAAAATACAGATTGAAACTGAGTTTCAAGGCTTCAGTGCAAAGTTTTGGGTGTGACTCTTTGTGCAGCTTTGCCAGGTGAGCACCTGTGTGCGTGTGTGCTCGTGCATTTGTGTTTCCCCGTAGAGATCCGCCACTGGGGAGAGAAAAGGGTGTGTTGTGCATCAACACTGTGTTTTTTAATTAATAGTTAATTGCAAATGGAAAAGGAAAGGAAGCTGAAGGAGAGGGGTAAAAAACGAAGACAGTATAATTAGGGATGAGGAGTGAGAAGGAGTGAAAGAGAATGTGTAAGTGAGTGGGACAGACTGACAGAGAACGAGTGTGATGTTAGGTAAAAAATTTACAGAGAGAGAGAGGGAGGGAGGACACAGGAGTAATAAGGGATGAAAGAGGACCTGGCAGAAGAGAGAGGCAGATAGAGATAACATGTGACAGTGAAACAGAGAGATAATGGCAGATAGATTTAATGAGGTCTTCCTAGATGTAATACTGAACTGTAATTATTCTGCTCTCCTGTCTGCCTGGGTTAATACGCATGTGTGTGCAGCTCCTAACATCCCAGCTGAACTAGAGTGAGGCAGTCTGTGTCCCTTGGCACGAGAACACTCCATCAGCACATGACCAAACCTGGAGCCAGAACGGCTCCTCTCCAGTAGGGGATACATTGTTAGCATGAAACACTGAACAAGGGAGGAAACTCCTAATCTACCTGTCACTGTGGAAATATTGTGTCTTTGCTGACATCGTACTTGCTCTTAGTAGGAGGGGCACAAGAGTCAAAGACTTTTCTTTTTCTTGCAGGGAGGATTCTTTTCCTTACTTGTAATTTTAGTTTTTTCACTTAAATTATACATTTAAGTGCTTAGCATGAGTTCATTGATCCAGTGTTACACAATACAAAGAGCAGGATTTTATCAGCTACTTAATCAGCATATATTTGTTTCACGTATTGATTTGAGGGATATTACATATTACTCATCACTCATCTCTTCAGTGGAGCAGAGGGTTTGAGTCGTATGCTTATTGTACGTTATTATTTCTTTGCCAAGCCTGTTTTCATTGTGCTTTGACACATTTAGCTTTTATTGACTGACCCAGTTTTCCACCTCAGATACTTTGAGTTGTTTTTGAGTTTTCAGCATTTCCACTCTGCTTTTTAATGCACAAATTGAAAATTTGCATAAAACAGGTGTTTGGAAACGTACTTAATGGCATTTTACTGAAAACTACACAGGTCAACCCTATGGTGGCACTAGATGAATAGTCAATACACCATCAATATCCATAATGAATTTATTGGTAATCCATCCAATAATTACGATACTTCAGTTTTGACTGAACTGATGGACTGACTGACTGACTGACTGATCATCCCTAGAGCCATTTCACTGTCATGGCTTAAAAAATAGGTTATTTCTGATTTGACAAAAAAAATAGAGCTGAGGGCATGGAGGTGTGTGTGTGTGAGTGTGTGTCCTCAGGATGCTGCTGCTTGACCTCAAGGTGTGATGGCAAGTGAGTGGAGCCAGATGACGGAGCAGCTGATGCCTGAATTTCACAGTTTGTGTGTGTGTGTGTCTGTGTCTGTGTCAGTCAGAGTGGGGGCTGTATTACTGACACCTTCAGTTATTTATAGTTTCTTTTTTCTGATTATCTCCCTCTCCTTTCATGCTCTCTTTCATACCCATTATCACCCATCACACTGTTATCCCCCGTTTCTCCTCTTTGCACTTGCTCCAACACTCTCCACAGACACACACATACGCACACATACGCACACATACGTTCTATTAGTAACTCTGTCCGACAGTGCTGACAGGAGTTGGTCAGCGTGCACTTTATCATGACTAAGAGCTCTGTCGACAAAGACCATGAAGTAAGTGGATGTACAGCATAGCGATAAAGAAGTCATTCCAGGGTGTGTGTATGTGTGTGGGTGTGTGTGTGTGTGTGTGTGTGGGTGGTTGGGTGTGTGTGTGTGGTTGTGTCAGGACAAACAGTGGTAGCTAGCAACAATGCAAAACATAGATAAAGACCTAATTGCACAGTGCAGTGTGTAGGCTTTGTGTTTGTGCGTGTTCACATGAGTAGGTGTGAGGATAAAAATACGAGTGTGGGGGATAATGGGAGACAGAAAGGAGAAGGACCAGCATGTTGTGTTTGATACTGTGTGTGTGTGTGTGTGTGTGTGTGTGTGTGTGTGTGTGTGTGTGTGTTTTGTTATCTGCAGTTTGTGTTTATGGTAGTTGGAGATACTGACCTTCTGTACTGCTGTGTATTGTAATTCACTTAGTAGTAATATCCTTTAGCTTTAGATTAGATTAAATGTAAATGCCACAGCTTTAAGCTTTTGTCTGTTGTCAGGAGAGCCACAAAGTCACCTTCATACAAAAGATGCTCCTTCTACATTTTAGGTGAACTTGATTTCAGTTCAACTTGATTCCAGTTTTTTTTTTGTTGTTGTTGATAAATCTTTATTGTAAAGGCCATTTTGTGATAAAAAAAAAAAACATACATTTTTTAATTTATTTACCTTTTTACTTTACTGCAGAAAAATCTGGACTCAGACTCACGCATACTGTATGATGTATGAGGGAGTTTTTGAAGGGTTTGATTCACACCAGGTCCCGCAGACTGACACAGACTGGTACTGAAGAGTGGTTGTCATTACTTAATTGCATATAAGCTGGCCAATTGGCATGGCTGTGTTAGCTCGCAGGCTGACGCTAATATCTGCTGAAATGGACATCATTTTCCTCCCCAGTGCACCCCTTAAAGGCAGCTGCATTGCTGCACAAACAAACACGCTGGAATATCCTGATGTTTTGAAGAATAGAGCTGGTGCTCCTTACCCACCATCCAAGGGATAAAACGATATCCTTGACCAATAAAGTGATGAATACTGCTCTTCAGTGATTAGTGCTTCACCTTCTTTGTTAGTTACTGAAAACCCAAAGCACACATGTGACAAATTTATGACATACTAGTTATAAGCAGGTTTCGACTTTGTGGCGTGTTCACACAGGAAATTTTTATGTTGTATTTGTTGTAAATTTTTAAATGTACTGTTGATGGTCTCTATTCTCCCACGATGCAATGTAGATAGGAAATAGAGGAGCTGCTCACAACAGGGAAAAATTTAAATGAATTATATTTGATGGTGAAACACAAAGATCTCAGGATAAAAATCAAGTATTAAAGGACGGCAGTTTTTCAAGTCAGGTGCCTATATTAGACTTGAAACTGATTTTTCTTGCTGTAATAATTCTTATTCTTCATGCTGCCATTAAGAGATTCCTTTTCTAAAGTGCTTCCCATATAAGTGATGGAAGACAAAATCTGAGTTAGACAAATGAAGTAGATATCTTCCAAAATGTTTGTGTTTTCCCTTGCTACAGCTCATATTGGCTTCAGCTTCTTTTGAGGACTGTTGATTTTATCCTGGCCCATCACTCACACTGAAACCTCTTTCCAAAGAATTTTTTAATGTCCGGGAGGAATGGTGAATCTGTTTCAATGTGAACCAGTCCTGTAAAATAAGTAAGACAGACAACTTGCTGTCTATTTGGGAAATTAAATTTGCTGTGACAATCTCCACACATCTTCCAGCTGAATCAGATGCAACGTAGCAAAGAAAAGAGTGCAGCACACCCATTATCTGGGTGTGGCATCAGCACATTGGCTCTGGCGGTGCCAGCCGTTGTATCTTTTATCCAATAGGTTTGAATTTTTGTTCTACCATCTCCCCAATGTACACCTACCCCAGGTTGAACATATATGTTTGCCTGATGCGTTTGTCCTCTTTGACTCTGATAAAGACACAGTGGTGTTGAAACACATGGTCTGTTCTCAAAATTAAAGACAGTCTTTTCTCTCTGAAGATCGCTTTATCCTTTCTTCAATGGTTAAGTAATTACTTACATGTTGGGCCACATGACTGGAGAGGTGGGTTGAGCATGTGCCAGCCAACTAAATCAGGTGTAATGCCTGTTAATCAAGCCACCAAAGCACCCAAACACACTTGTTGCCTCACTACTGAGCAGTAACACACATTAGAAGTGGCATGAGCAACTGAGATTAAAAGGCCAGTTATGGAACTGAATCCAAAGCTACCTCTCTTTGTCGTCAATTAGATTAATTTCACACAGCCAACAAAGATTAAATGAAGTTTAAACTTGACAAAGTTAGTTGTTATTTCAAATATAGTAATTATCAATTTTTATACAGCATTACAGGGGAGCACCACAAATACTGATCACTTAATGTGATTTTGATTGCTTGCTGACATCTGTCATTACACTGCTATTTGGCCTCCAAAATGGCAGCCATACAATGATATCATGGAATAATGTCGTGGTTAAATTGCCCATATGTCTGTCTCTCTGTCCATCTGTCTGGCTCAGTGTGAAACTAAACTATGTTTCAGGTCACTGTGGGGATTGTGCCAAAGCTATGAGAAATTGCACGCATACACACTGACACACACACACATAGTGCTCTCTCTTTGCTGACAGAAGGGCTTGGAGAGTGGGTAATGAGAAAAGGTCCTCATGCATGAAAGCTCACGTCAGCAGGCCGGCCAACCCAACACACACACACACACACACACACACACACACTCACATACAAGAAAAACAAGTCTGCGATACACCTCTAACAACACTTGCTACAATACTAATCTGAAATCTTTGCGTAATCGAATTTCTGTATCCTCTGTTTTTGACTCTTCCTGGGTTAATTTAATGAGGGTAATAGTATTAAGTTTTGAGGAAGACGGTAATGATTCTGTTGTGTTTGTCCATCAACTCTCCCACACTGATTTCTACTTGAACTAGTTATAGCTTGTATAGAAGCGTTAAAATTCCACACCAGGTTCGGAAAATATGTTGAAATTGCACACAGAAGTTGTTGTCATTATCCTAGCACGCAGGTTGATGTATATCACGTTGTCTCACGTTAGAAAGACAAACTGCTAAAGAACTGGGTTTCCGGATTTCAGAGGTGCCTGGTTCTATTTTCTTCGGTAAGCATTTCATGTTACTGTGAAGCAAGTATCACCCTCTTTCTTGGCATCTTCAGCTCAACACACTGTTTCTGCAGAGACTGAGGCATCCAATTCTTTTAATTGGATGCTTGTCCTCGTTTCACCTCTGTGGTGCAAGGAAAGGTGGAAGGAAGGCTTTCAGAAAAAGTGTCTGGTTGGCAAGTCATTAAGAGTGAGTGAGAGAAGAGTACGAAGAGTAAAGCCAGAGTAGCACATATAGAGCCACAAAAAATGTAGGTATCTGTTTTCTGCTGTGATGCGGTATACACCCACCCATACTTGATCACACTGTGGAGTTTTGTTGGACTTGTTAGCTGATGTGCACATGATACAGATAGGAATAAGCCATTTATCTGTCCTCGTTCCAGTGTATAGATCTGTGCTTTGGCCCGCTGTGTGAAAGTCACCGATGTAAATAGAAGCTTGGTGTATTTATACAGGACTGGCAGGCTGCCTGATTGATCTGAAACATTACACTGCCTGGGACTGTGCTGTCCTCGAGACCGCAAACACACACGCACACACCCTCACACAACATAAACATGCTCACGCACACGCACGTAAACTTGCATACAGATGTTTAGTGGCTAAGTACTAACTACACTGCCTGCAGCTGCTGACGTATTTTGGAGACAGAGAACTGTGTGTGTGTGTGTGTGTGTGTGTGTGTGTGTGCGTGCGTGCGCTTGTGCATGTATGAGAGGAAGAGATGCCAATAAAATGTTCCAGTGAACGTTTTGAGAATTTCATGTTGTTGCTTTGTAATTTCAACAATAATCTATGTAAGATAATTAATATCCTCTATTTTTATTAACTGCTTAGTGGTGCTTCAGTTCCACTCATGTCCTAAACTTCTCTGAATAGCTAACTTCTAAATTTCAGCTTCTTGAAAGGCTGACTCTGTGACTCTTTGGATTAGTCTGTTCAAAAGTAAAGCTGGTTGTCAAAACATGGTACTTTTATGGTGCTGACAGAAGAGCTTTGGCACTAGCTCATTAGCATCAAGTCAGTAAGCTTGCTCTTTTTAAGATCTAGATGGGTGATTGGCTGTCTAGCTTATGTGTAATAGGCAGAGAGGTAAAACAATATTTCCTTCAACATAGAGATGAGTTGGTGATGTGCCCATCGGCTAATCTCTATGGTGTGTCAGGAGGTTTCAAGAGGGAAGAGCCACAGTAAG
Organism: Seriola lalandi dorsalis; assembly: GCF_002814215.2. NCBI lineage: Eukaryota > Metazoa > Chordata > Actinopteri > Carangiformes > Carangidae > Seriola > Seriola lalandi. The sequence continues at coordinate 1,586,541 of NW_019525224.1, forward strand.
AGGCATTTATGCAGGAGGGATAGTGATAGATACAGAGCTAGATAAATGTAAGTGTGATAGCGATGCGTATATTTGTTCGAAGAAGGAGCTGTGTTTGATCCTTAGTCCTTTTTTATACAGAAGGCTTGTTCACCCTGAATCATTTATGTGTGGGGTTTTTGTCTATTTGAATTGCCTCACAGTGTTGCCCCAACCTGTATCCGTCTGTGTGTATCAGGCAATTGTTTTCTGGTGTCCTGTGTATTGTTCTTGGCTGCCCATCTCTCTGTCATTTCTCTCTGTTTGACTTTGTCTGATTTGTCCGTCTGTGCAATCTGTCTGCCTGCTTAACTGTGTAACTGTCTTTGAGTCTGTCTGCTGGTGTGTCCTTGCGTTAGCTGCAGTGAAAGATAGCATGACATTTAAAACAGCAGGATAGGCTGCCGCTAGAACTCTGTTCCTAAATGTCAGCTTAGCCTACTGGTTATGGACCCACCCTCCCTC
>NW_019525224.1:1587073-1587753 GCF_002814215.2 Seriola lalandi dorsalis
GCCTATCATTAAAATTAGGTACTTTTCTTTTAATGTTGACTTTCTAGTGTATCTGAATCACTTCCACGTGGAACGCAGGCAGCTGCCCAGGTGGCTCTGATTGGCTTAATTAGCTGCAATGTAAACGTGGAAATGCATTACACACTGCTGGTCTCACTAATGAATGTTGACCCGTTGTTGCAGGCTGCTGCCCATGCTGTCCATCTGGGTGCACCAAGTGCGCCTCTGGCTGCGTGTGCAAAGGGAAGACATGCGACACCAGCTGCTGTCAGTGAGGAACCTGCAGCATGGCGCCAGAGCTGCTCTGTGTGATGGAGCCTGCGTGAACAACTTTGAATTGGTTACTGTCGAAAATGTCTAAAGAGTAATTGTTTTGTACTCGTCTTTCAATGTTGAAATAAATGTTATCGCAACGTGGTTGTCCTGGTTTGGCTTTAAAATGTCCTGCCAATGTGGCTTCAAGTGTCAATATGAAATGAGCTGACTGAGATGTTCTGCTGCAGTGTAGTCATCTAACCAAGGCCAGACTCAACGAGGGTGTAGATGCTTAAAAATCAAAGCTGCAGTTCTGTTGACTTCAATGATCAAGGGGAAAGTCCTTCACTAGGTGGAAGGTCAAGTGCAGGCATCACATGTAAAAGCCCTAAACTGAATTGCTAGACTATTGTTGGTGTTGTGGC
>NW_019525224.1:1587803-1622802 GCF_002814215.2 Seriola lalandi dorsalis
CCCTCCTTCCCTCCTTTCCTCTCTTCCTGCTCTCTTTCTTTTGCATTTTTGTTGTAACCTTCCTTCAACCACCTGTGTTTCTCTCTAACCTCCCACCTCCATTCTTCCAACACCTCCTTTATTTACCTAACCCTTTTAATATATCCCAGGAACACATACAGTACATTTGGTATCTATACCTTCTGTATTTTCAGGTTAGCACACTTGGCTTTACAGACTTTTCTGTTCATGACATACTATATAATAATAATCCAGTAAGTGCTATAAGTAGTATGTAATGGATTTTTACAAATTATTTTGTGTGTGAACAAAAGAAAATCATGAAGTACTTGACCCATTGTTTAATGTGTGTGCATTTGTGTGTGTTTAGGATCATCCATGAGGACGGTTTCTCTGGCGACGACGTAAAGCAGTACAAGCCTGTCGTTTACAGCAACACCATCCAATCTCTGGCTGCCATCGTCCGTGCCATGGATACGCTGGGCCTGGAGTATGGAGACAAAGAACGCAAGGTCAGCACTTGTTGACCACACACTTTATAAACACGCCCGCCTCACACATTCACTGGAATGACATACACATACAGCGACATATACAGTGCAGTACAGTGCAATTCATTTTCCAAATATTATCACCAAATTCATAGTGTATGATGACATACAGTCACACTAAAATGTGGCAGGAACAAGACTGTCACAGATGGACATGTCTCAAGATTGTTTATAGTCTCAAGTCCAAAACTGTGAACTGAATAAGGCTAATTGAAGATGTCACTCGGCATGACCCACTGAGCTAATGCTCCAAATGCTCAGCTTCCAGTCCCTGAATGCAGCAAGTAGCCACTGGATAGATGCCATAACAACTGATGGAGTTCAGGGAGAGGGCACCGTGTGCTTTACACAGAGTTACTGTCTTTCAACTAAAGCACCAGGAGTCCAGCTCTTGCACTGGCCTTGACAAAGTATCTCTGAGCAAGAAACCAATCTCCTCCAGCTACAGGTCCTTGCTCTGACCTCCTGGGGAAAAAATACATCTCGTTACAGAGATGGACCGAATATCACATTATGTTGATTGGGTCACTATAATTGTAGTGAATCTGTCATGGTCAATGCAGCAGAATACTGTACTTAACATGCACATTAGCTTGTCCATGCAGTGGGTATGTGAAGGGCACAGACAGGAGACAAACCCGAAATATGAGTGTAGAAACAGGAAGACAGTGCCCCCATCAACAGGGCACGAGGGGTCACTGAATGGTTTGATGAGTGTGAAAATGATGTGAATCATATGTTATGGCCTTCACAGTCAGATCTCAACCCAATTGAACACTTATGGGAGATTTTGGACCGAAGTGTAAGTGCTCTCCACCACCATCAAAGAAGAGTGGTGTTCATTCTTCCAGAGAATTGTAGAATCAATTTCCAAGGTGCACTGAAGCTGTTATTCTGGCACATAGTGGCCCTTACTTGGTTCTTCCATGTTTCCCTTTAATTTGTGACCCATCTGTACATATGTACAATAACCGTGCAGTGTACTGTAGGTGGAAGGTGTTGTTCATGTTACAGCTGGTGTTACAGTTAGTTAGTTGTGGAGAGCTGAAGGATGGTGTGAGATCTTCACAGCATTAGCATTTTCCGCCCACACTGATGAAGAAATGATACAAACTGTTTTTTATGCATCAGAAGTTACAGTGAAACATTTGTGCTTATCACAACTAGTGCTCATTTTTCTATAAAATCAGTCTAATACTTTGCTATTAGATTTGAATTAACAGATTCATGTCAATGGATCCCCACCTTAGTAGTTTTGACTGGTTAAACATGTAAATTGTGCAGCTGTGTTTCAGGAGAAAAGCACTGTGCACCATGAATTTTTCAGGCAGAAACTACGATCCACAGCAGTAACAGCAACATATTGATCGTTTTCAGATGCTTTGTAGAACATTTTGTAAGAAGATCCGTGTGGAGAGTAAAATAAATGCAGTGATGGTGACACTTTATTTTTATTGAAGACATGAAACAGAATCAGAAAACGTATCGTCTCTGTCGCTGAAGTTGCAAAGGAGATGAATGCTTTTCTGAAAATATTACTTTATCAAAATGATTTTATGTCACATTTAAAGGTCTTTATGATTTATACAATGCATAATTTATACAATCTTTTCCCCCTTGCTGGGCTTCAACATGAGCAGCTACTTTGACTTTGTTATTGAGTGTCGGCTCTTCATCACCCTTGGGTCCTTTATTTATTAAACTGTCTACATCAGCACTGATTCGGTGGTTAATGGGAATGGCTGTCGACTAACCCTGTCATGCTCGTGCCAAAATTCCCTCATGCCAATCTAAATTAGTTATGCTTCTAAGTCCTTTAAATCCTAAAGCACACAAGTTCAATATATGATACGCTAATTGAGAATTATGAGTCTAATCCACAGAAGAGCATCAGCTCTATCTCAATACGGAGCAGTGGGAAGAGGTTAATTAGATCTATAACTGTGATGAACACACAGTGTTGCGTTATATCAATCTATCCTGGCCTGTGCATCAGTTTTACATCCCAGACTTTTCATAATTCAGGCCACTGGAGTTGTCAAGTTATGAATATGCTAAATGTTTCTACCACTTTTCAATATGAAGCCAGCAGCCAACATAAACAGACTTGTGGTGATGTTTTGCCCAACAATGCTGTTTTCATAGTTTTTAAATCTAAAATGCAACCATTCTTGCTGTTGCCTTCATTAGAGCTGTGACTACCATGTTTTTTTATCTGTCACATGGCAATATCTCTTTGCGCAAAGAGGCTGATCACGTAGGTCTAACAGGGTTACAGCTCCACACATCCACGGGAAAAGGCCATAGAAAAAGCATATATTAAAAGATCGATCTCGGGATTTTATGCATCGATGTTGGATTATTCAAATGAAGATCAATTTGAATTAGAAAATCGATCTTTTCAACCCAGCCCTAATGATGATGATGATGTTGGTCAAGTTGGATACTTCTATGAATGCAGCGTTGAATATTAGAGAAAAAGAGGCTCCAAATTTCTCTCTCTCTCTCTCTCTCTCTTTCTCTCTCTCTCTCTCTCTCTCTCTCTCTCTCTCTCTCACACACACACACTAACAAACACCCACACTAACAGACACGTGTCATTGGCTTTAACCTTATCCAAAGGCACAGTATATTTTTAATCACAACGAAGCTATTGATACTCAGAGTAGAGGGCTGAAATAACAGTACACCTATTGATTAGGATATGTTATCTGTGTGTGTGCGCGCGCGCGCTTGCCTTTTGTGTATATGTTTGTGTTTAATATATCTTGGTATTGCATTTCTAGTCAGGGGTGAAGGGACGGGACAGAGACATGACAGATTACTGTTGCTATAGAGTCAAAAAAACGCACTGTGTGTGTGAGTTGATGAGGTGTTCATTGGAGATGTGTCAGAGGTTATGTGCCTCATCCCCTCCCCTCTCCTCCTGCATGCATGTATCCTTCTGTTCTGAGTGAGAGAATGAGCTGCATAACCATTTGATGGGACTGACCCACACTGAGATCTAGCAGTAGATCTAACTTTATAAAAGACATGGAATTATATCACTGAGAGTGGTCACGGTGTGAAAAGGATGGAAGTAAAGTGAGAAAAAAACGACTGTGCGTATTCCACGCATTTTGGCTACACAGGGTTATTATAGTGGCTTTTTTTATTACTACACCAGAACATGGATGAAGGAAAATATATACATGTACTGTTCAAAGTTGACTTTACACATCAAAATCACAACTTTTCTCGCTCCGGGGTGCACAGCCACATTAATCAGAGGTGTTGAGCTGTGCAGCAGTTCCTCTCATCAGCAGTTTTCCTTGGCGCTGAAACTGGTTAGCTAGCTAAACCTGGTAAGTTAGCTAACAGGAGAAAAATACTGAGTTTACATTTGGGTTTTGTTTGCACCTTCACATTGCGATTATAGAGTTGAGATGGAGGGGACACTGGTTTCCTCAAGTATTTCTCCTCATTCTGTATTCTCATTTTTTAATAAGGGGACTCTGACAGTCAATGTAACAATCCTATGGGTTTATGTTATGTGGCGACCGGTTTCCTTTTTGTGTCTGGGAATTTTTTTTTCGTCTGACATTTTAGCAGATGGGTCTCAATATTTTCCGAATCCATGAGCCTTGCATGCTGTTGCTATGGAGAAAACGCTCAGCAGAGGCGAGGAACGTTAGGGAAAACCAAAATGCTTGGTTGTTGTAGCTGCTGAAAACTGACTCTGAATTTGAAAGTGAACTGATTTATGTTGTATATTATGTTTTCAGTTTACTTAACACCATAATCTTTAGCTCTCTCTTTGGTCAACAGTTGGGTTGGGTGGGTACAGTTAATAGTATTGTTTAGTGTAGTAACTAGTCACAGTTGAAAAAATATATTTCAGGACTAAGTATAAAGGTGAAGGATGACAAAATGGTGTCAGGGAAAAATAAAAGACAGAGCTAAAGAAGAGAGACATATTGTGGTTGACAGGAAAGGCAAAAAGAATAGGAGGGAAAGAGGAAGAAAGCTGATTATTTAAGAGAGAATGGAGAGAATGTGACAGTGGACACGAAGCAGAAACAGGCCAGACTGAGCTGTGTTTAAACTACACTCTACATTTGACTTCCCCTCAAAGTAACCAGAAGACTTTGAGACATCCTACTCATACCAATAAAAGATGGGGAAAATAGCTCCAAAGTGGGACACCTATTCATACATTCAAAAAAAATTACGGATTTTTTGCAATTGTGGATTATGCTAATGTTAAATGTATTATAGATTCTTTAAATTAACCCCCACTCTTTTTTCACTCTCCTTCCTCCCATTTTGGCTTGCATCCTCTCTTTAGCTCGCTCTCTCTCTCACCCTTTCTTTCTCTCTTACAATATATTCAACTCCTTCTGTCCCACTCTTTTTTTTTTTTTCTTTCACCTCGTCTCTTGATGACACCCCCCCATCTGTTTCCCCCGGCCTTGGGTAGTTGCTGTGGCAACCCAGTGTTTTGCCTTCCTCTCAACACATTCCTCAAGCCCATGTCCAAGGGCGATGTGACACATACACTTACACACACAAGTAACACACACAATGATAGCGGATTTTAAATAGATTGCATGTTGTCAGTGCTGTATGAGTCTTCAAACAGTTTTCACTCAGGTTTCAAAGAAGAAGCTTCCACCACAGAGATTTTTGATTAATTGTTAAAATCTCCGCAGGTACTTTTACCCTAATAGAAACTAGATTCAGATTCCTAGTGACTTTCAGTGACGAATTGACCGTTCAGTGCATCTGTTTAGTAGCTTATCATCTGTTTTTTTCGCTCTCTCCAAAACCAAAAATTCATAAGCAAAAATGCAGGGTATGGGTTAAACATTGTGCCGCTTATCTTCTATAACATAAGATACAAACATTAGCATGTCACCTAAACAGTGTTATGTTAGAATGAAGCAGACTGTTCATGCATTTCTCTTGTATCACTGGGACCAGCTAGGGATAATGTGCAATACAAAAATTTGTTTCTTGTAACTCAATATCAGCTACCAGGAGCATATTTAAGTACCTTTTCAATTACCTAGTGGCCAAACTTTAGCTTAATTAGCTAGCGGCAACTGATAAACTCTGCTAGCAGCAGCTGTAATTTCAGGTGACAAAAAAACAACTAGAAATGAAAAGCAGCTTTTGCCCACCACTGTCTGAAATTAGAGACACATTATTTTGAAAATCTGTAAGATTTTGATGGTAAACCTGACCCCGTTAGCTCTGTGTGAGTGTAAAGCTTAACATAGCAACACTAACTAAGGGGAATGGAGCTTAGCAAATTGTCAGTTTGGTTACTTTTATATGAACTAGTGCCTCTGTGTTGTCATTGTAAACGTCCAACCGAGGTAAGGAGTCGCGCATTATCAAGAAAAATAAGGGTCAAATATAAATTTAAAAAATGCAGTCTATTAAGCATTAAAAATCTATTTGCTGAATTATTTTTTTTGTATATCTGTAAGGACATACACTAATACCAGTACTGTGTATTGGTGGGCTTTTGTTAATTTGTGTAAACAGCTGAGCTTTCTTTCACCTCTACTGTACTGGATGTACAGAACTCCTCTTAATAGCATCAGTGGATTGTAAGATTGAGCCTAGAGCAATAGCGAACTTGTATTTATTTGTTTATTTTTGTGCGTGTGCACCAGTTTGTGCATTACTGAGGCATTGGCCTTAGGCTTCACTTTCTATACAGTAAGTGCTTCATTGCATCCTCACAATTCACCAGCCTTACATTATGTGTGTGCCTGTATGCTCAACCTTATTTGTTCAAAGCCTAGACCTGCTTGTAGACATAAATGAAGTCAGTGGTAGACAAACACACACACACACATACTGCACAAACAGCACAAGCTGGAGATGGGGATCAAACCAGTTCAAGATATTTATTTACATTTTGTTGCAGCTTTAAAAAAAAAAATCTCTCGAAAGCAATTTCTATGATTTTATCATACCAGCTTTTTCTTTGCTATCTTTCCAAATAACAGCTGAGGCAGAGAAGATGGGGGACCAGCAGTTTCCAGTACAACTTTCAACACTATTTCAGTTGGTCTGATCTGTACTTCTCTCATCTGTCCCCTGTCCTCATTACAGTTGTTGTTTTTTGTGGCATCTGATACACAATTGTAAGATAGAGGGACTGATGAAGAGAAAGAAATTAAGGACGCAGCTGCTGTTCGACTTCAGCACGTACACGCACATACACGCACAACATCTGACAACAGAAAAACACTTTGTGTCTCGATGGACTTTTAGAGGGAAAGAAGGGAAGTAGACCAGAGGGAGATGGAAGGAACAGAGGGAAGAGAAGAAGGGATAGACAGACGGCAGACAAGAGAGTTATAGAAAATGGGAAGGAGAGAGAGAGAGAGAGAGAGACGGAGAGGGAGGAAGCTGGCAGACAGTTTGCTGCCTGTTGTTGTGGAAACCAGATAGATATCTGCGTGGGTTTGTGTGTATGAGTTCTGAGGTGGCGGTACGTGAATTGTAATGATAATGTTCCCTGTGCTCGTGAAGGAATACGACGACCTCCACAGGGGCACGACTTCAATGTCGTTTAAAGTGGAGGTAAATATGACAGGTTTTCTGAGAAGTTTACTTCCCATGTTTTTACTTTCACAAACATTCAATCGCCATTTTTGGTAAAAAATGTTGCAAAGAAATACTTTTAGGCAAATATTTGCAGTCTAACTAAATGCACTGAACACTAGAGAGCAACAGAGTCCTTTCGGGGTTCAGGAAAAAGTCTTGTTTTTTATGTGTAAAGATTGTAACAACTGAATTGAGAATTTGCTAATTTAACTACAAGACCCAGAGAAGATTGTTGTAAGAATCATTCATTCATGGAGTTTAAAGGATGAGCTTGATATTTTTCCTAATGTCAACTAACCTTGCGAGGCAGCTGGACTATTATGACTACAGGCAGCTGTGGAGAAGCAACAGTTTTGATATTCGTAACAGTGCCTTTTATTCGTAGCCTTTCCTCACAAAGATGGCAAGAATCATGTACTGACATGCTAAGTAGCTTTTAAAGCTTCTCAAACTGTGGCTGGCTGATGTTGTGTTTCCTCTTTGGCGCTCTCCTACTACGTCATGTGATTGACAGATGGTTCGTCCAATCATCTTCGTTTTCCAAACAGTTTCCCACAAAGCGATGGCTCTGTTGATGGAAAAAGATTACATCTTAGCAACACCTCTCAGCAACAAATTTAATATAGTTTTGTAAAATTGGTAAATTACCCAGGTGGCCAGATGGTTCTGTGTAACAAACCATCTGGCATGTCAGGTTAAATGTCAACAGATCCCACAGAAAGAAACCAGCAATGACTACTCTCTCAAGTGTATCCAAGCCTGATATATCGCGTCCCTCTGTTTCATAGATCTTCACTGTTGTCCAAAAACCTTTTATAACACATGATTGAACCACAATATATCATACCATACCCATATGTCCCTTCATTGCTATGAACACAAACACTTGACTTAATCTAACATTCACCCTAATGTAGATGATACTGGTCCCCAGCATATGCACCATTTACTCCTGTTTTAATTATGTTTGCTGAAAACTACAGTTCCCAGCTGTTTTAGGAAATGATTTAGCCTTTCTTTTAAAAACAAAATTACAGCATGGGCTGCCTCTGGAGCTTAGGGGTTTTGGCCTTTTTTATGGGATTTATTGACCATATCTAAAAATATGGAATGTTTCCAGCCTTATCCTTTAAAATGTAGTGCTTCTGTTTCTTTGTATAGATTCAGCAACTGGAATTCATTGATTGGATTTTGAAACAATTTGGGATTAACTTGGTAACTACTGTATGGTGTAGTACATTGCAGTTTGTCTGATAACAGTATGCTACAATGCTGATTTCACAGATCTGGTTTGTGTCTGCTGATAAGGGAACTTATATATTACATGCCATTAAACATACGGAAGTGATGGAAAGAGATTACCCCTCAACAAACTTTCATAGTTTTGTATAGTCGGTAAATTATCCATGAGGCCACCGGGCATTGAGGTTGTTGTTTACCTTAAAAGTAATAAAATGCAACTTCACAATGCTGAAAATAATAATAAAATAATGATAATGTATATGTTGAACCAGTTGCTCCTCCTAATCTGCTGCTCAGTTGCAGAGTGACCCCGAAAAATGTCTGACCCATTCCTTTGTCTATGAATAAACAGTTTGGAAAATGCTTATCAATGAGAAAAGGGACACCTATTTTCCATTTTACTGACTTGAACTTTTAAAAGCTGATATTAGCAAACTTCATAATTGTAAGGAAGAAACAGGACAGGCATCATCCCCAGCTGTGTATAGATCAGCTATGTGTGAAAAGGTTAAAGATAGGCATTGATGATGCTGCATGTGACCTCTGGGCTGGTCAGAGCTTTGTATTAATAACAAAGTATGACTGTGCTTCACTACGCTAGGCCTTAATGTGTGTGTCCACAGTGTCCGTCCGCATGTGTGTGTGTGCGTGTACACAAGCTTGTGACACACACATATGTGGTTATTGACCAGCGTATGTGAAGCTTTGAATCGGCTTATGTGTGCGTGTCATTATAGATCCCTTCCAGCCAGGTTAAGAAGGTCATCGATAGACAGAGCCTTCACTACACACACACTCACTCTCGGATGTTTGAAGTTTTTGTGTGTTTCTGTGTGTTGTTGAGAGAGCGTGTGTGTGTTTGAAGTGTGCGTCAGTCTGCCACCATCCTGCAGTGCTGAGCTGCCTTTGATTTTTCCTGCACACCTCTCTCCTCCCTCCCCTCCTCCTCTTTTGTGATTTTCAGCATCCTCCCTTTGTCTCTCCTCTCCTCACATCCTCTCTCTTTTATTCCCCTCTCCTCCTTTTCTTATTTTCTTTCTTCTTTGCCTGTCCCTCTTCCTCACTTCCTTCCTCATATCATCATTTCACCTTTTTCCTCTCTTGTCCTTCCTCTTCTTCTCCATCAACCCCCCCCCCCGTTTCCTATTACTTTTATCTCTCTTATAATTTTCCTGTCCCTGTCTTCACCTTCTCTCCTTTAATGCTGTCACAGCAGTTGTCGCTTTCTCCTCATCCAGTCAAACCGAATAGATCAATTTATTAAGCTCTCTATAAAGCACCTGATTGGCTCTTTCAATCAATTCATCAAGACATTCAATTCGTAATCCTGCTACCCATGATGAGAGGTCATTAGTCTCTTGGATAATGCAGCTGGCTAATTAACACACACACACACACACACAAGCACGCGTCATTCGCAGATTTTAGGCCAGCTGTGTGTGTGGATGTGAGCAGAGAGAGCGAGAACCGAGAGAAAGAGTCTGCATCATGAAAGTGAGATTGTCACAGCAGAGAAATGAACCGTATCCTAGCAACAGAGAGGACCATGATCCCATACCTGAGATTTTGGGAGCGTGTTATTTCTGTGTCTTTGTTTCCATGTATGTCTATAATTATCCCAGTATGTCTTTAATGTTGTATACTCTAGCTGCTCTGTGCTGTACAATTTCAATATCCATAGAAGAAGGGATGGTTGTTTGATTATGGCTCTGTAAGAAACAACCGTCTCCCACTCCAAGTCAGCTAAGCTCTTACTGTATCTGAAAATGCTCAGTTTCATTTGGATATTTGGAGCTGCCTTGTCCAACAACGATATCCTACTGTTGGCTGTGCTGAAGCTTCAGGTCCTGGTTCAGTGGTTGGTTTCACTGTCTGGCTGGGACCTTCCTGTGTACAGTTGGCATGTTCTCCTCACTCGCCCACCGTCCAAAGACATGCAGGTTTGGTTAATTGGCCACTCTAAATTGCCTGTAGGTGTGAATGTGAGTATAAATCTGTCTGTCTGTGTGTTCCAGCCCCTGTGATAGACTGGCAACCACTGCATACTGGGATAGGCGCCAGTGTCCTGTGACCTTGAACAGGCTAAGCGGTTTAGAAAATGGATAGATGTCTGACTCAGCAACATCTCAGTGATACTTACTGAGGAGGAAACAAGTAGTATACATTTCCCCAAGAGTGTTTCATTAAAATGTTAGGTTAGATGACATGTGGATCATTTGATTGATTATCAATCGTTTTATACACTGTCTGTTTTTTCAGCATGGCTCCAGACTGAACTATCACAACAACTGGTACATGGATTTCCATGTGATCTCTTACAGACATTCATGATCCCCAGAGAGTGAATCCTAATGACTTTTAATGATCCTCATCCTAGTTTTTAGTGAAATGTCTCAACAAGTATTGAATGGATTGCTGTACAAACATTCATGGCCCCCCCTCAGGATGAATTGCTGTAACTTGATCCGTTGACCTTTCCTCAGACGCCATCATTGAGTCAGAATTTAAATTTGTGCAATACTTGAAATGTTAACGCAGTAAACTAAGATGGTGAACAAGAGGAACATATCTACTAAACATTAGCATGTTAGCATTGTAAATGTGAACATGTTTGTATGCTATCTCAAAAAACTGTTATGCAGCGTTATACTTCTTGCATCTGCAAGTTCACGAGGGTCTGCGTAAATTTAGAAAGTATCATAACAACCATGTGTCTGTGGTGTCCGCAACTGTCTTCAGCTGTCCATGTGTGCGTCTGCAAGGGAGTATAATTGAGGCCTTAGTGTTATTCAGTATTTCTTTGCATGATGCTTCTGTAAGTGTTTTAGTCTCATTATTCGTATATATGTAGTGTCACGTAAAGAAAATCATCAAATATGAATGTCCGAGAGGCTGGAAGAAGTGAATTTTGTTTAAAAAAAAAAACAAACAAAAAAAACAGCTCTACATACTGTTCACAGGAATGAGAAGTCTCATTTAATTTGTCACAGGGCATTCAGGTTTTATGTGAGATAGTGTCAAATAGAGTGATGAAAAATGTTAAAGACAGAATGATGCTTCTCATATCTGCTATTATCAGCCATCAAGGACAAGGTTAGTTCTGAGAAGAAACACATGGGGTGTATGTCCATGTGTATGAGACCCACTCAGTGTGTTTTTGACTTCACTTAGCTACAGCTTCTCATGGCATTGCCCTTTGTCTTTCCTGTGTGTGTGTGTGTGTGTGTGTGTGTGTGTGTGTGTGTGTGTGTGTGTGTGTGTGTGTGTGTGTGTGCGAACCAACAGTGCCTTTTAGATAAAGTCTGCAAAACACGTCACAGTGCATAACATCAGAAAGGCTCAGAGAAGGTCCTTTAGGGAAGGCAGCATATACACAGACACCCACACACAACTAGCTCTCTACCAGAGCCCCATGAATTGCCCTGTAGCTCTTTAAAACCACAGACACACACACACACACACACACACACACACACACACACAAACACAAACACACACAGCCTCTCTCTCGCTAACCTCCTCACTGCTCTTGCCAGACTGGTGCTGCCAGCATCATATGACAGGCACATGGACCTGTCTCACCACACCATGCCACAACACCGCACTGCTAAGAACAGGACCATGATGCCTTGCTACTGTCGCCCCTGGTTACCCAGGCCGCCAATCATTAGTGTTGGTTTTCTAAGCACGGAAAAAACTAACGCTTCCAGAAATGTAACACACATTCATGACTTTGTGGAACGACTGAAAACCTTGTATGTGTGTAAGCTGAGTTCTAAGTGACCAGAGGAGAATTTAGAGATTTAGTCCGGTCGAGATTGAGAATCTGACATGTTACTACAGAAAGGTAAAGGGCAAAGCAAAAAAGGTGCCCGCCAGGTGTAGTGTGATCATAACCTTTTCAAACTGTGTTAAAATTAATAATCATTCCTACAGTATATTTCTGTAAAGAATGGTCTGGAGAGAGAAAGAAAGAAAAGGGGGCTGATCAACAACTGTATAAATGTATCTATCATGGTGTGCTCTTTCTCTGCAAGACCACCCCAACAACAAAACACAACAGAATAGTTTGGAATGGTTATTTTGTCTAAAATAAATAGTTTTATGTCAGTCACTTAGATAGTTTTGCGATCAGTCAGCCATGAAGGCAAACCTCCATTTACATATATGTGTGTGTGTCCAGTAGTAGAGTTCTGTTAAGGGATGTGTGTAAGTCACAACAAGGGTTGGGATCTCAGGTGCTGAGAGAGATAGAACATGGACCATACTCCCCTGAGAGGGAGAGAGAGAGGGGAGGAGGGGCTGAGAAGAAATGAAATATTCTCCCTTAGGTGTAAAGCATGATGAATAGAGTGATGGATGAGAGAAAAGGTGCACAGGGAGGGAGGGAGGGAGGGAGTTAGCATGGGAGTCAGTCCTTAGGGGTTTGCACATTGGCACATCCCTATGCCTCACGTAGCCTGTGTGTGTGTGTGTGTGTGTGTGTGTGTGTGTGTGTTTCTGAGTTTATAGAATACAGGTTGATGAAGCACCCTGCATTTAAGTCTAATCACATTTCCATTCCTCTGCAAAGGCAGAAAGTCTTCATTTGCTGCTGTTCAGACCACAGATACAGAGTATTGTTCTGTTTACAGTAGGTGCTGTTTGCAAACATACGCACAGACACACACTAGGGCAGATCGATGGGATGATACAGTATATGCCATAAGGTGAAATAAATTTGTCATCTGGAAGCGATTTTGCCTTACTGTTACTACCAAGCTATGCCTTTAATAGCTGTGGTTTTGTGACACCACTATGAGCAGTGTTGCATTCGGATTTTCTGAATAAGATTTTTTTATCCATGTGAAGAATTACGTGGATTTATCAGATATTTAATTCACTGGATTAGGAGAAAATATGTGGTTATTTCATCTACTGTAAAAGTGCTTTTATTAATGGAATTTCCCAGAAAATTAATCATCACTCATCATTATATATATGCCATGGTAGAAAACATATGGTGTACTGACAAACTGATAAATGACAGTCAGTGACACCCAAAGTGGTCATTGAACTTTCAAGATTGATATAAATTTGAAAAATTCCTCACATAGACAGTTTGTCACAAAATAAATTGTGTCATGTAGTGTTTGTACGTCGTACAGTTTAGACGTCTCTGTACAAACATTTCTCTATGTTGTTGTGCCTGAATTCTTTTCTGTTCTGTGTTCAATCTGTCAGCCAACTGCCAGTGCAGCTAATTAGGCCAGGCTAAAAATAGACACCTGACTATAAGATTAACATATCATTTTTCCAAAGTATGGTTTTCAGAGGGTGGTTAAGGGAACCAGATAACCTGATTTGGAATTGATTAGTTTAAAAAATCAATTTAAAAAGAAATCACTTTTTAATGAGATTTAGTGAGGGTAGTCAACATTTGAGTTTATATTTGATGCAAAATGAACAGGGAGTTGTTCAAAAATATATGCCGATGTTGTTGGTTGGAATTGATACACCTACTGATAAGCCACAAAGTAATGAAAACAATATGAGAAAAACACATATTTTTTTACATTTGTTGTCACATGGATGCAAGTTTTGACATTTGAATGTGCTCTACTAGTATCTCATGAATAGCACATTACGATTGAGAACGTAGGTAGCCTGTTAATTATACCCGTCTCAAAATAGACACTAACGTAATTAAAGCAAGGCTCTGTGGCAGCGCAGTGCTTTGTGCTCTGATAGACAACTGTACTATAAACCAGCAGAATGAGTTTTGTCAGAGCCACAACCAAGATTAGAAACAGAACAGCACAAACTGTTAAAGAAGTTACAGAAGCATCACGCAAAGAAATGCTGCACAAGACTCGCAGCTCTGTGAGGCTGCACCTCAATACAGTGGTGCTTTCAGCTAAGCTGCTAACGTCAGCTTGCTAACATGCTCACAATGACAATGCTAACATGTTAAGTGGGTATAATGTTATTGCCATATTCACCATGTTAGTTGAGCGTTTTAGCGTGCTAACATTTGCTAATTACCCCTAAAAACAAAGAACAGCTGAGGCTGATGGGAATGATTTTTGCAGGTATTTGGTCATAAACCAAATCCAATATTAAGTATTGGAAAAATGTTAATTTTGATATGATGGTGGCACTTGAGTGGCCACCAGAGAAATGGCATTTTATCCTGGGGGGGACATAAATGTGTTACCAAATTTCATAGCAATCCATCTTTGTTTACAAAATATTTTACTAAAAGCCAAATATTTCAAAGCAGTGAGAATTTATGTCATTGAAATCCGGCTTTACACCTCTGCTTTATGTCATTCCTATTTCTTATCCTGCATTTTCTATTTTCTTTGCCTCTTCTTCCTCTTTCATACTTTTATTGTCTCTCCTCTGCTTCACACTGTGGAGGTTGACATGTTCTATGCTGCTGTAGCTTAATGCTGGTGAATCAACTGCAGATATTAAGACAGATGATGGTCACGTTATTGCTCTCACTAAGCACTAGGTTGGTTAGCCAGCCATCACACACACACATAGAGGCAAAAATCTTTAAATCTCTGCCTCACTGACAAAAACACTGCTGTAATTACAAACCTAAAAGCAACTGACTTACAATATTAAATCAAAACTGAGTCACTCTTTGATGTGAGAAGAATGATTTCAATGACTGGACATGATTCACATGTGTGTGCGTGTGCGTGTGCGTGTGTGTGTGTGTGTGTATTAGGAGTAATTGCAGAGAAGAGAGGTCAGGTGCACAGGGAGAGAAGTGGTCATACATGGTAACAGAGAGGGAACAGTTTTTGTTCATATGTTTCTTTTTCTTGTCTTCCTCCCTTTCCTTTTTAAGCTGTTGTGTCCTAGTTTTCCCATTTCCCTGTACACACATACAGTGTACACACAAAGAGAGGGCAACGGTAGTGTGGGTGTGTATGTGTGTGTGTGTGCCTGCTGTGCCTTGTAGATGTAAATTATGAAGGACATTTTAATCTATATTTTATGACTGCCTCTTATTTAGAAACCAGGCATTTGGCAGAGTGCAGTGGCTGCAGTGTGTGTGTGTGTGTGTGTGTGTGTGTGTGTGTGTGTGTGTGTGTGTGTGTGTGTGTGTGTACATGTACGTGTTGTGTGCCATTTTATGTGTATGTGATGTGTGTATGTATGTGTCTGTTTATAGGCACTGAAGAGGTAAAAAGGTTGCAGCTATTGAATTTCACACCCATTGTTGCTGTGTATTTTTGTGTTGTGAGGTCAGCACAGAGACTTGCCTATTCATGCGGTTCTCAAATGGAGCTCTTTTCAATATTGAAGAACTGGCCAGTAGACTTCTTCAGTAAGGATTGGAGCAATCAAGTTTTAGTTACATATATCATGTTTATAAGTAGTAATTCAACTGTTAACTGTTACATTTGCAGCAGTAAGTAGGTTGAGTACAACTTTTTCACTCAAGCACCAATCAAAACAAGGGTTTGGATAGGAGTGGCAGATGTGGGACCTGCTTCTGCCGGTGGAGGTGCGAACAGAAGGGTGAGGCAGGGGCCTTGTAAATGCCAGACATCTGCTCTCATCTCTGAGTTGCTGAAAGTCAGAACTGAACTTTTGGTGACCTTCCCGACCTTATCACTCTTGCCAGCCCAGGAAGAAGAGAGCTGTTCTCTGTTTCTGTCATCCTCAGTATCACTGCTGGATTTTGGTTGTCTTTGATTTGGCCAGCAGAGTTGGAGCAGAGGTGGACAGCATGGCTGGGGTCAGGGGTGAGCAGGGAGGGAGGGTTATAAGGAGACCGATCCATGAGCTGATTGTCAACACGCTGACACTGAGCGTTTGGTTGTCTGTTTTCATGGTGACTGAAGTATGGATTTTGTGGCCTGGCTGCAAATTGGTAATGGAGGCTGTGTTGAAAAATGTCTATTAGTGGTTTGATTCTAGATCATGTAGAGGCTGTCCGCTCGAAATATTGTTTACAGCATTGCCCAGAGGAAACTGAAGTTAACATTTGCACAATCTCTGAAATTCTGATTTAATTTGCTTACATTAGGAAGGAATTTGCAGTCATTACAGCAGCTCATAGCTGACATAAATGAAAGTGGTTAAATTGTACAAAAAATATAATCTGTGGATGAAATCCTCTCTCATGTCTTCATCACATAAGTAACGTGATGAGTTTACTTTGTTGTTGTCATTTTCCTCATCTCTGAGGTGGTTTAGCCCATGCTGTCACTACTCTGTTGAAGCTGAGTGGATCATTCCAAGTCAGATGGGTGTTTCTATGATCAAAATGTTCTTGGGTCATCAGAAGACTCAACTGGACTCCACTCGACTCGACCAGGAAGTGTCCACAACTATCCACAACTTTTGCCTGATGGAAAACAAAAAAGGCGAGTAGAGTCGAGCGGTGGAAAATGGCTATATGAGTGTGTTCCACGCACGCACACAAAAGTGCCTTTCCAAGCCTGTGACCAATAAACTATGTGTGTGTGGGTGTCTGCCAGGCAGCATAATGTATGAGTGCTTGGTCTTGGTGCTGTCTGACCAGGTAATGAAACTCTGACTCAGTTGTTTTCCAGCTCGGCACTGTCTACCCTGATATATAGCTACACACGCACACACACACACACACACACACACACACACACACACACACACACATACACATAAAGATGCACTCACAGGCACACACCCACACACCATCAGAGACGACACAGTCCACATATACACAAGGACAGTCACATATTGGTATATGACATGCAAAGTTGATGTTTTGCTGCAGGCGTACAAGTCCTTCTAGCCACATTTACACACAGTTTACCTCTCACATTTACGCACACACAGACAGCAACACAGTCAGCATGCTGTTAATTCTGTTTGTTGAAGAACACATCTTTGCTCACACACAGTAAAAGCTGGACAGATTGAGAGCTTGAGAGAATAGCAATTAGAGAAAGAAAACAAATGACAGAGGAAGGCTGAGATTAAAACAACAAAAAAAACGGCTGAGACGAGAGAAGACTGGAGGCAAACAGAACAATGAATACCAAATGTACTGTATGTACTATAAGTAACATGCTTCATACCTGCAAAATCAATTGAATTAATGTGAAGCCATCAAAGCTGGACAAGTTCCTGTCCCTGAAGCTTTATTTTCCAGTCTTTGGGGTTTTGTGTAAGTCATCCATATACATCAACTCTCACTAAACATCTTCTGGCTTTGGAGTAAAACCACTTCAAAGTTAAACTAAAGCTGCTCAGGCACTGATTAAGATTTTCCAATAATATCTAATGGTCTGAAGGGTCAAAAGCAGCACAAAGGTAAGAAAGAACTTCATTATTTCTGAGAGATGGCAGTACTTTAAGGAGGGCAGTTTCAGTGCAGGACCATGCTGTACAGCCTAATTGAAATTACTCAGGGAGGTCTGGTCAAGCAAGGAAATCAGTTTGAGAAGAAGCTGCTATTAACAATATACATCGGACGGTAGAGACAATCACATTAACACCTGTACAGTCTAATACTAACCTATACAAAATCCCTGCAGTAAATAACTTCAAAATTTCGTTGAGATTTGCTATATATACATCCCTCTGACACATGTTGAAAGGAAATATGATGATATCTTTTGTGGACGAAGCCACTGTCACTGCTCATCATTCAGGATTAATGCAGATGTGGGACTTGCATCATGGCTGGAAGCTACAACAGAATTCATTCATTATTCTTGATCCTCATTTCACCAATCATATCTATGTACATGAAATCCCTATGAATTTACTTGTGGCATTAATGTGTGTGTGTGTGTGTGTGTGTGTGTGTCTGTGCGTGTGTGTGTGTGTGTGTGCGCGCGTGCGTGTGTGTGTGTCTCTCTCTCTTTGGATGTTGGTGTTTGCACACTGCTCTGGCATTTAGAGGCTAATCAATGCCCTGCTGACTACCGCTGCTAATTGAAGGTTAGCAGATACCATCAGCATGAGTCTCTCCCTCTCTCTCTCCCCCTTTCTCTTTCTTTCTCCCCCCCACCCCCCCTCTCTCTTTGCCCTTCTCTCTTCCTGTCCTTGGTCGATACAGCTGTATTTTTGTCCATCTCAAGAGCACCATTATCTAACTCACTAGCACACGCACGCTCTCAAACACTCACATACTGACACACACCACATCAGCTTGCTATCACAGACAGGTGTCCCTACTTTTTTTTTTTTTTTTTTTTTTTCCTTCACTATGCCATACCTTTACACACACACAGTGTCAGACATGCACTATCCTCAATAAGTAGCCTTATACTGCTGGTTGCACTGTTCCTAACAGATGATGCAAAGGCAGCCTCACTGCCATGGCATGAAGTGTTTCCATCAGCTGAAATCCCTCTGGGGTTTGGTAGACAGCAGCATGATGCAACTCTAGGGTTACTTTATCCTGCCACATCTCACACAGCACTGATTAATGCCCACACTGTGCACCACAGTCCGATAGTTTTGTTTTTTCATAACTACGATAACCATCAGGTGAATTTAGAACCTAATGTAAAAACATGATGTCTGGCGTTGCCATGGTAACTAGGACGCCTGAGACAGAGAGAGAGAGAGAGTGAACAAAGGGCGTAAGAGGAAATGAAGATGACCGATATTGATGTGGAAAAAAATGAAGAAAAGGAGAGGAAGGTCAAGGGACGGAGAGATATAGACCAGAACAGAAATATAGATGACACAGTAAAGGGGAAAGGAGGGTGAGGAGGCCAGCCCTCCATTTTGAGTTGGTTTAATGTAAATTGTTCTGTTAAAAAATATCATCTCTATTTCCTCTCCCTTCCTGTCTCTCCCCTCTTTCGCTCCTCTTCTCTCCAGTTCTTCCCCTCACTCTTCCTCCCCCATCCCTCTAATTCATCTTTTTTCAATTATTAACTTCATAAAAAGCTGCATCTGTCTGTTCATAAATAATTTACCCTTAAATGGGTGTCCCTTGTGTGCGTGTGCGTGTGTGTGTGTGTGTGTGTGTTTGTGTGTGTGCGCGTGCGCGAGTGCGCGCGCGTTGAAACGAAAACATCCATATATCTGTCCAGTTGTCCTACCATCTTTGTTTTATCACTTCATAAATCTATCTAACTAAAACATCCATTTATTTATAAAGAAAATGTAATATGCAATAAACAGGGATGGAACACATTTTTTTTTAATAAATGATGACGCAGACTTGGCAATGTTGTCCTGTGGGAAATTACAGACTCATTTCACAATAGTTAAAAAAAAGTTGTTTTTTGATGGAAAGGCAAAAAGTGAGAATTGCATTGTAGTTGATCGTGTTCAGCTTGATTAATTAGAATGTCTTGCTCATATCACGAGGGCTCAACAATTAATCCTTTGTACATCAAAACTGCCATTTGAAAGAGTGAAATTTTAAAATTGCAAAAGCTAGGATTTAATTTGCATAATTAACTGTGTCTTAAGCTGTAGCAGCTGAAAATTTACTCAGCATACGACAAACAGCATACGTACAGATCTCTGTATGTGAGTGCCTGCTCATTTAAGCTACCCAAAGATAGTTTTATGGAAGAAGAAATACCACTCTATTATTTTTGATGTTTGAAAAATAACATAAGGATTGGTACTTACTTTTTTTTTACCATTCATGACACCGCCTTTTTTTCTTTTTTTTTGCACACATGTCAATTTCAGGTGGCTAGGAGGTAGCTCAGTAGTTGTCAAGTGTGAAAGAGTGACACCAGGTTGTCAGTTGCTCTTTATACTTTTAAACCCATCCTATCAGGGCTGTGAAGCCATGTCCTGTTAGACTGTGAAGGTACAATACGGACCTGTCACCCTTATGTTTAGGGGTTGTCAGTCAGATATCAAAACGTTGTACCAACAGTTTTTCATTGGTACTGTCAATTAACTTGCCAGAGCAGCTATTGTCAATATGTGTAATGGGACTTGTGATTGCCATGATTGTAAAGGTATATTATTTACTAATATTAAATGTACCATTAATTCAGTATCTTAACAAATGTAAGCTACATCAGTTTTCTTTTGCAGTTTTGCACAGTCTACCTTGCTACCAAGTTGGATCCTCATTTCACTGCTTTGCTTATTGTACATTGTACTTTGGCATGTGAACAATAAAACTTTGAACTGCTGTTAACTGGCAGCATCACTTATACCTGTAACATAAATTGCAACAATATAATTATAAAATATTGATATCACTCAAGCCTCAAATTGTAGCTTGGCTCCACAAAACTTCTGGGAGAACATGGAAGTCTGTGATTATGATTGGTACTATGCAAACATATCTTTGCTATATTCACCAAAAATACATATGATTTGATTTGATTTACAGAAAATAATATGAATTTAAACTGCGATATCGGTCAGTATAAAAGTATAGTACTGTGTTAGTCTTCAAATGTTTAATCCCTACCTCATACACACATCTGTTCTGTATGGTGTAGTAAATAACTTTAGAATATCATTGGTCAACCTATACACAGGATAATGCATGTGTGCATATACTGTAAACTGCAGTTGAGGATTTAAGTAGCACTCACTGTTGGATCAGTCCTAATTCTTCCTCAGGAGGCTTCTTTTCTCCCTCTCTCTCCAGCTCTTTTTGTGCTGCAATCTTAAGTGGTGCTTCTATTGATCAGCTTGGGGAGAAAAGGCTCAAGGGTGTGTGTGTGTGTGTCTGTGTGTGTGTGCGCATGTGTTGTTGAGCAATGACAAGGGCCCCAACGTGTCTGGATTTTTAACTGAAACCCTTCAACCATCCTCAGTTACCTCCCTCTTTCCCTCTTTCTCAGTGTGTCTCACTGTCCTTCATCATCTGTCTTCTCTTCTCTCCTCCTCCTTTCCTTAGGAGGACATTGTACATTGTCCTGGTAATAAATTGAATCCAGAAAACTGTGTTTTTTCTCCACCTGAATGACGCTAGATGTCGAGTTGTTTCACTTGAGGCAACAAACATCGTCAGCATCAACTCCAGTAAAGTTTAACCACACTTTTGTAAGAGATGTGCCGTCATCCCTTGCAAACAGGTTCCAAAAGAGAGATCTCTCTTTGGGATTGGGAAAAGCAAAAATGCATCATATAGACAAATGTCTTGATCAGAAACAGGGGCCTGCTCACATGAGCATGTGGCCCAATTTTGCGGCAAAATGAAGTAATTTCAGTGGAATTCGTAGAAAAGTCTGCCGGGCAAAGTAAATTTGTCAATCTGTATTTGACAAATAGCAAGCTGTCTTGACAGCCCAAACCTTTGAGGAAACGGAGAGGAGGAGGGTTCAAAATGGAAGAAGCTGTCGTAGCTTGTTCTAACAATCAAAAGACCAACATGCCAAAAGGGAATAAATGGTAGTGTACAGAGAAAATAGAGAGAGGAGCTGTTGTGAGTGACTAGTGGATGTTTCCAGCTGACTAGCGTGTTGGCGGTTAGTAGTTTACCCACTAGCCCTGCAAGCTGTCACTTTGCCATCAAGCTCCTACAACCAAATATTTCACAGACATGATGAATTTCATGTTTGCACTAGTGGCTTTTTTTTTTACCTTTTCTTTTACATCAGCTCAGATAAATAATTTGTGTATCTTTTATTTACTGTTACAGTTTCAGTTTTTATGCTTGCATTGTTTTCGCTCAGCACATGTATTTTAACACGCTCACAGGGCTTGTGACAGTCACTGTGCAGCAGCTCAGGGCCTTAGTATGAATGGAAGATAAAGACTGAACTAGAGGCTGTTGTAATGAAAAAGGTGACTCAAAGGGAAGGTGCTGCAGGATAGAGAAAAAGAGAGAGTATGACTTAATGTCTGTATGGTCTCATGTGTTCTTTATTGGTTCACTGCTGTAGTAAGTCCTGTATGAGTTCTGTCATGCACACAGTAATACGCCTCAGCGCTCTCTCTCTCTCTCTCTCTCTGTGAGGTTGTGTGTGGCTGAGCTGTTCTCTGTCCATAGCTTCTTCTCTTCACCATTCTTCAGCCTTCCTACAGAGAGAGGGGGGAGGGGGGCTGTTGAATAGACTGGAGTAATGGGCTGAGTGGTGAGACAGAGAAATGTGAAAAAAAAGATGGAAGGTGTGTGTGTGTTAAAGCACCCAGTCAGCCAAGCAGCTAGTGCATCACTGCTGCTTTCTAGTCTTATACTGCCCACAGCATTGACACACATTGCACACACACGCACACGCACATACTAACACAGCACAGTATTATCATGCTAACATGAGTGTTGCAGTCACACAAGTGCCAGCATTTTCATGACTTTGCACCTACATCAGCTGTCACACGCTCACTGGGATCCACAACCCCCGATCATATACACACACGGTGGAGAGCTCTTCTTCACGTGCATAGGCATTTTCCGTTTTGCCTTAAACCCGTTGAAAGAAAGTATGAATAACATCCGTGTGTTACACAGGCTGCCACTCAAAAACTTTCCTGGATAAAGGCCCGGTCACACAAGCATGTAAAATAACAAAATCAGTTCATCTCTCAGTGGCAGAGTAAATCTGCATGAATCTTCTGTATTCAACATCTGTATGAAATTTGACAGATACATTTTAGCCATTGATCAACAGTAACTTGACAGGACAGTGCTGATCTTTAAGGAAACAGAGAACCAGAGTCCAAAATGGAGGAAGTCACTAAGTCAGTAACATTTAGCAAACAAGACAGCTCAGAGAGCTTTATCTTCCCCTCCATGAAATCCTTATTTAATAAAAATGATGTGCAACCCTGAGAACAAAGTTAATACAGAAAAAATAAAAAGAGGCTCAGAGAGCTATTGTGACTGATTTGGATTAGCGTGTTCCTGCATTGCTAGCTGCGGTAGTTTACTAACTGTCTCTGTGAATTGTCCCTATGTCACTAAACCTCTAACATCACCTGTTTCTCAAAGAGGTATAGATGAAATTCTTTAAGGAGAACATCAAACAGATACAAGCTCATCTTTAAGTGGTTCAAAAGTTCAGTGGTCAGGACTGACTTTGCAGAAAGAGAGTAAACCGCAGGGAGGAAGTTCATTATACCCTATCCCTGATGCATTTATCATCATCATTTACTATGCATTCACTTATCAATAATCATATTAATGTCAAACATTGGTTATACATGAACATATCAGCATCAAAAATGAACCATGGTGATATGGTATAAAAAAAAAAAAGTCACAGAAAATGCACAAAAAGGCAGTTATTAAACATTTCTAGGGAAAAACTAGTACATAAGAAATGTAGTTCAGTTTGTTGTCAGGATGAGATGACACACACTAATGCATACGCAGTCTGCATAACTTTTTTCACTGACAGATGATTCACATACATACACAGGCATATCTACGCTGGGCTCATCAAGCATTTGTGTATTTGAGTGTTTGTGTGTGTGGACTTTCATTATTTATAGTTCAATGAAGCATTGGGCCTGACTGTGGTCGTTCTGTCTGTGCTTTCTCTACTGTCTGTGTGTGTGTGTCTGTGTAGCTGTGAAAATAAGATAATCTGATTCAACAGCTCTTATCGCTAAAGGCCAGATAACTCCAAAAACACACACGCACACATGCACACAGTTATATGTAGTTAAGTGTCTGTGTGCTTGTCTAAATTCTCCAATATGAGATATGGGATGAGGTTCTTTCTTCTTTTCCATCTCTCTCTCGTTTCTCTGCTTGTCTTACCATCCAGTTGTCTATAAGCCCCTTTGACAGTCTCTAGGATACCAACCAGTTACCATAGCAACCAGGCTAGCCGGCCACCTCCATGGATCATGCAGCCATGCAGTCACCTGACCACCTATCTTTCACGTGATTGGATGCTGTGTTTTGGCCATGTCTATTCACATCCCATTGGTTGAAATGGGGGGCCCCAACAAATTCTCTCCCTTTTCATTTTCATACCCTTGCCCTATTTTCTCTCTTCTCCTTTTCTCCTTCTCTTTCTGCCTCGCTCTCTGATCAAACACGGAGATTGTATTACATCAGCTTAATGCTATAGTTACTGCATGGATTCACATTTGATACTTCTGCTTTGACTGGCTGCATGTAAGGAAAACAAATGTGTTATTGAATTGGGATTCAACTAAGTGGCATTAAGTGAAAGGGCTAGAAAAGAAAGGCTAATTAAACCTTTCCAGACGAACACCACTCACATTTCCTTTTTTTTCATTTTCATAACAACCTCTCATACTTTTCCAGAGCATTGATCAGCCTGAATGTGTTGTCTCTTTTGGTACAGTCATCTGAACACAAATTCAGACAAAGTAAGCTACTTTGTGCAGCCCCCATTCACAGATGATCTTGTGACTCACTGATGTTCATGACCTGAAGGTTGAGAACAGCTGAGATATGAACCTAAGTTCGACTGCTACAGTTCTGACTTCTGCAAAACTGGTGTAATCAACTGGTTATTTTCCTTTTTTTTATCATTTTGTCTGTTAATGTCAGAAAATATTGAAAAATGCCTCATGTCGTCTGAATGAGAACTGATTTGACTCACTCAGGAGTGATATCTTTAGTTGCTGCCTCCCCATCTCAGGGGCAAGGTCATTCCTTTCCAGGAGACAATCACAACCCTGTCCATAAATATCAAAAGCAGGAATATCACAGTTATGCCTACTTTAAAAATGCTTTACTGACAAATGCAAACATTGTCCTTTTTCAAGAGCTACAGGAAGTGCATAGGAACAGAATGGCTCGCAGCATTGCCGAACTTTGGCACAACCCAGGTGACGAACAAACGTTATAATTTAAGAATCCTCACCGCTGATGGTTGGCATAGATGACAGCAGGGCACAAATACACACACAGGCAGCAATAGACACATCTATAATGTGTATAATTAGCCTGCTAAACTGCCAGACAGCCAACACCCAAACATAGGAACTACTTGTTATCCTAAATATTGCAGCTCTTCTTCACTTGTTTATCTTTGCTTTATATAACAGCTCCCATGTGCCAAAGTACAGAGATGTGCTGGGAGGGACTTGAGCTCCATTACCTCTCAGTTTTCCAGTGTTTGATCGAGCAACTTTCATTTAATGTTTCATCTGGGTTTATTTAATATTCACTGTGTTTTTGATGACTGTCAGGATAGTGTGTGTGTGTGTGTGTGTGTGTGTGTGTGTGTTCACCAATAGACTCAGAGGAAGAGGTATGTTTGGAAAGAGGAGGGGTGACAGCTCACTCCTGGATCTAAGTATAGATGAAGTGTGAGAAGAAAGAGACAGTGAGTGACAGAGAGGCAGATTGGGCGAGAGACTGATACTCCAAAGACACAACAAGAGAGAAACTGGGAGAGAGAGCTCAGAGCTCATAGGGTGACAGTTAAAGTGAGTGATAGAGGGACGAGAATTAGCTTGAAAGAGACAGAAAATCTGAGGTGGGAAAAACAGAGAAATATATGGAGAGAATTTCAAGTTTTATTCATCCCTGTGGGGAAATAAGGCTGTTCTGCAAAGAAGAACAAGTGGGAGAATAAAATCACATTAGAATATGAGGATAAAGCAGAATAAATAAGCAATGCACACTATCAAAAGAATAGAATGATAAACATAATTTTCCAACCCATCCTAAGGGGACTTCAAAAGATGGGAAGCAGTGGATCACCTACTGTACATGAGTAGATTGACTTACAATGACAGTCTTTTAAAATATGACATATTATGTGTTTACGAGTGAAAGTGTGTAAACAATTTATTTATCATATTGTGTGTGTGTGTGTGTGTGTGTGTGTGTGTGTGTGTGTGTGTGTGTGTGTGTGTGTGTGTGTGTGTGACGCAACCAACCACAATCTCACAAAAAAGAAAGAGCAGACTTGTGTGTTGCAGAGTCAAATGCCTTTCAGATGGAGATCCTGACGGATGTATGTGTGTGTAGGGGGTTGCAGGGAATGAATGCTTGCAATACAGGCCTCCTCAACTACTAAACTTGTGACCCATTTTTCACTGTCAACCAATAATTACACTGGGTGTGACGTTTATGTCATGAGAATTGCAGGTAAATGATTAATTTAATATTGTTAGTTAATGTTTGATTGTGTGTACACACAGCTGACAGTGTGTTTGGTTGATGTCTGGAATGTAGGTTGTATCATGGTGAGCAAGTTGTTGTGCTAGATGTGTGCATGGGCACACATGCGCACATTAAACCCGGAATTAAATTAAGTATTGCACATCTTTTGTGTGTGTGTGTGTGTGTGTGTGTGTGTGTGTGTGTGTGTGTGTGTGTGTGTGTGTGCGCTAGTGTGAGAAAACAGAGCAGAACATCAGCTCCATAGCAACATAGCTCCACAAAGCCACTAACTTTGTTCTCAGGAATCCTTTGTTATACTCGTCTGTGTGAGAACAGACCAAATGAAACTTGTGTTCAGAAATGAACCAAAAAGCCAAGAAATACATGCAAGTTCGGGGTATTATGCCGCAAGTTAAATTGAATACACACTCAAATGTTCATGATTAAATAAGCAACGGTTAATGTCGAAACTTTGGCGAAAGATAAAAAACAAAACTATCCTTATTAATTATTAAACCCCATGATTGTCAACAGAATTTGAATGAAATGTTTCTAAATCCTGATCGGAACCAAACAGTCTGATAATCATCTCAGCATTTTGGTACAACTATTGCTGGAAGCTGGATACAGTTCTCCTCTTCATAGCCGGCTGAAGAATGGATGACGAAGCAAATATTCACTAAACTGGTGGCTCAGACTCTCTTCAAAACAGCTATGAAGTGTACAGTGAAGCAGCTCTCCCAGCAGAAATGAACAGAGATCAGAGCCCGAATGTTGTGAACACAGGCTCATAAAGCTCACTGCACATCCACCATTTGCTGCTGTGGTTTACTGCGCTCTCATGCTGTTATTGACTAAGTGTATTGTAACGATCCACTCCACTGTACATGCCCCATATCCGCCACATCCTTTCTTTATGTGTGTGTGTGTGTGTGTGTGTGTGTGTGTGTGTGTGTGTGTGTGTGTGTGTGTGTGTGTGTGTGTGTCATATTGGGTGTGGTTGCAGGATGCCCTGTGAGGGTGGCAACGGAAGCTCCAGTGGAGCAAGGCATGGACCACACACACACACACACACACGTAAATATATATCTATGTGTGTGTGCCTGTGTAAGTGAGTGTTTGGGCTCCATTGGGGCAGTCTACAGGAAGGCTGAACAACAATTAAATATTTCATCACTTCCCTTATTCAGCAACTGCTACAGAGAGGGAGGGAGGGGGAGAAGACACGAAGGCAGACACAGGGAGAGAGAGTGATGGAGGCAGTGTGTGTACCTCAAGATGCTTTGGCAGTACATCTAACATTTGTATCAATAATACGAGTTGAATTGAAAATAAGAGATGATGCAGAAAATTACATGTTGACATATCTATACTATATATTAAGAGGAAAATAGCAAAGGGGGAGGAAAGGAGGGAGGAAGAGGAGATGAGGAGATGAAAGAAAGGCAAGGATGATGCTGATGGAGGAGGGTGCGGCAGAATTGTTGGGAAGGGCAGAGAGAGAGAGAATAAGAGACACGATTGCATTCCTGGGAAATGAGGATGGTCACCATGGCAACTGCTGCTGAGAGTCACATGATGCGGAGGAGTGAGAGAGAGAGAGGTGTGAGAGAGAGCGAAAAAAGAGACAGAGCAGGAGGAGGGTGGGGTGTGCCAGCAAACGACGGAGGAGGAGAGAAGAGAAAAGAGATGGTAATGAGGTGAAGCAATAAAAAGGAGGGATAGGTAGGAAGACTACATGAGGTGTGGAGGGAGGAGGGAAGAACGATGTGACGAGTGTGTGCAACATTCACAAGTGTTTGAGTGTGTACTTATTTATCTCTGGCGTCTTTGTAGGCCACAGCATTAACAGCGATGTCATGTGAGGCCTGTCTAGAGGAGGAATAATAAAGGTTACACTATGAGAGACAAGGGGTTTCGGGGTGGGGGGTTTGATTGACAGGAAGGATGAAGAAAATGATTTAAAGAGTAAACTCAAGTACAAAAATAGAAGCAAGAAGAAGAGAAGGGATGGGAGAGAAAATGGGGAATGAGAAAAAATTGTTTTTTCTGCGCGATATCTGATTTGCCGATGGTCACTGTGACGTCAACAAACACACTCAGTTTTCATTGTCTGTTGTTTCATTGTCGGATTTTTCTTTTTTTGTCTGTGTTTCTTCATGCATAGTTCTGTCTTGTATGTGCTGCTTGTGTCTTTGTTCCTTCATACATATCAACTTCATAATAAATGGGATTTGTACACTGTACGTAACATCTAGCCAGTGCCAACAGGCAACACATTGATCTTATGTTAAGGGCTTCACTGAAGACACTGCCATGATTTATTCATATTTTTTCCCTTCAACATATCACAAATACAACACTAGACTTGATGTTATATTTGCTCCTGTTGTCCTAATTTACATTGCTTTAATTTTCATCACATTTCATCCTTTTTACCTGAGGAGAATATCATTTTTTGGGCGATTCAATGTTCCTTTTTGTTTTGTCGTCCTGACTGTCTACTATTGTGACATCATAACATTAGGATGCAGCGATCCATTTTTTTCTGTATCGATACTGATTAAAATACCACAACTCTGAGTACCAGTCCAGTACGTATGTAAGGTAACACAAGAACAAGGATTGCTGTGGCACTAAGAACTGTCATGACTTAATAAATGTAAATGATGCAGAAATACAAAAATCACATCCAGACTGTTTAATCAGGTCAGTATATTAGCAAGTAACATCCATCCTTATCTGGCACAAGTGAAAAAACAGACATTTCAATACATGTTTGAATATTTATCAGTTGAACAAATATACAGTAGTCTAGCGTTTCAAATTTTTCAAATTAAAATGTTAATTGTGTCCTGATAGATCTCAACATACAAAACTTTGCAACATCTCGGCCTAAGATACGCGTCAAATGACTTTGAGAGCAGATACTCCGGTGCTCTATTTTATCACTAAGTTATATGTTATGCAGCAGAGTGTATTCATTCAATTTGAAGCGTGGGGTGTGTGTGACTTGGTGTCTTTGTGTAAATGGTTTGTCTGACTGAGAAAACAAATGTTTAAAACATGTCACTTTCCATAAGATGGAATGAAATTAAAGGACAGATCACTTTAATCAAAAGCTGTGAACACACTTAATGCAACCGTTTCATGTGTAATTAAACAATCAGCAGTAAAGAAGTTAATTTTGTTTATTTAGAATTAAATTAGCTTGCCATATGTTTTGCCACAACACATTACACATTTGTTACCGTGGAGGCCTAAATCACTCGAGCTTGTAATAAAATAATTTTAAGTCAGTATTTAGTGTCAGGTGATTAATATTGATAAATGGCCGTCCAACAAATAGGATAAATGCATAAGCAAGCTGGATTTCAACGTCAGCTCCCCGAGGGGCAGATACAAGATAAGATGCATCTACTTTACGTCTGCTTTTTTACATAAATGTCAGACAAGAAGGTCTGCATGATGGGAAGTACTCCCATTTAGTTGATTCACATGCAGTCAAGTCCTCATTGTCATTGTCAGTTTCCTGCAGTAACTTGATTTGTAAAACATGATGTAAAGAAGAAACCTAGTTTACTTCATGGGGATTAAAAGAAACCTATTTAGTACAGCTACATTCTGCTGGGGACTTGTGATTAGGGCTGAAGTAGACACTGAAAATGTGTCGACATCAATATTTTAAATTGATGCATCGTTTCAATGTTCAAATTTGTGGCACATTGACCGCCGCATACAGTATTTATTTTCTATTTTATCATTTATGGTCGCGCTGTTTCTCTTTCCTCTGCTTCCTGCCCAGGACAGGGCTGCATAATACACACACACACACACACACACACACATATATGCACACAGACATACATACTGACCCTGTGCCTTCCAATATGCCTGTTTAGACACTACCCTTGGCTTTGGCTGTGGGTTTAAAGTGTGTCTGTGGCCCACTGCCCAGCACTTAAACTGTGACACACTTTGTCTGGACATGCACACACACACACACACACACACACACACACACACACACACACACACACACACACAAACAGAAAACATGCTCAGTTCTCCTTGTACTGTCCCCTCATACCCGCACACCCAGATGTAGACACACATGTACTCTCTCATTCCTTATCAGGCATTGTCTAGCTGCTCACAGAGGGGACAGAGCATCAGTAGCAGAGAGGAAGCAGGAACTGAGCTTTACCCCTTGCTGAAACACATTTACATCAACTCAAATCCCTTCAAGGGGGATCGACGCCTAGCAGAGGACAGCAGATGGGGAGAGCTTCAGCTTAATGTTTGAAAGACACAGTGTTCGGGGGTGTCATGGTAGCTCAGCACGTCAAAGATCACACCGTGAACTTGGGTTTAAATGTGGCTCATACACATCGTCACTGCCACAGCTCCTTTTTCAAAGACAGTACTGACCTCAGTGTCAGGGGGCAAATGAATCACGTCCAGCCCCTCTCATGTTTATTTTGCTTGGCAGATTTTTTTCTGTTTCCACCATGAAAACACAGAGACAGTCCGAATACAATTGTCTTTTCCTGTCCTCCACACACACTCAGAAAAAGCTGCAGACCAACAGCTTTTATTGTCCGGTTCTTTTACTAAACCTATTTATAAGACATGTCATTTCCCCCTCTTGTTTCAGAATAGTCTGTTTCCAACCCCTTGATTAGAACAGAGAGAGAGATGGAGGGTGAGGGGCTGATAGAAAGTTGTTGTGGAAAATAGTCACCTTGTTCATTGTCAAGCGGGACATGAGTGGATTTATTTTTGTGGCCCACTGAAATATATATAAAAGCCTGTCTCCAGTTGCACTCTATATATATATATATATATATATATATATATATATATATATATATATATATATATTAATGGGAAAGTGTTCTCAGACTTTAATACATATATGGGCCAGTCTACTGAACTGATTCAAAGTCAGAGTTGAAAACATGGAATAAATGTGTCTTTTTCCCAAACTTAATATGTATGTTAATTGTATAATATACAAGGAACTTTTATAGTAGATGTTAGTTACAGTTAGGTCTCATATTGTATATTCAGACAGTTTGGGAATATTTTTCCTCTCCCAAAATTTGTCACTACCCAAACATCTGGTTGTTTGATCTGCACCAGAGTTTGATTGATTGACAACTTTTAAAACCAGCACAAACGTAAGTGCTATAATTGCTTACATATTGTAGAGGACAAATTCAGTTTTACAGAAAAAAAACTCTGAGGGGTATGACCACAATTTTGGTCAAAATGGATGATGAGACGGGGAAAGAGAAGAACAAGAGGAGAGAGGAAAACAAGAGGAGAATAGGTGAATGAGAAAAAGAAAGGAAAGAAAGGAGATAATGTCCTGTCTGCTGGACAAGCCTTTGTTGACACCATTAGCTTTCTTGTCTTTCTAAGAGGACGTGGGGTTAGCCTGGCACCTTTGCCTGGTGATGCAGGAGGAACATATGCGTACTCTGTCAGATCTCCAAACTCATGTGACCTGTTATTATCTCCTCCTGATTGCTTTGCACTCTGTTAATTTCTGGTGAATGTGGAAACTCAAACACATCATGCCTGCAGTTATTGTAATTTCAGCCTGAGTGCTATGCAATCTAATTATAATGTCTGGATACAATAACAGTACGGGGAATAACAACATTCATCCTGATGTTATAGTGTTTCATTGGTTTAAAAAAAAAAAAAGAAAAAAAGATTGAATTCTTTATGACATAAAACCTGATGTTGTAGGCATAGTGTTGCATTTATTTCAGTGCAGTACAGTAGCATAGATATTTAATTATGATCACTATGTTATATATTTCATTTTGCTGACTCAGCAGTCTCTAGAGCAGTGCTGCATGTATCACATTTATAGAAATGAGATGAAACTGTATATACTCTACTAATGTTTCATTATTTGTATGTTTGATTCCTACAAAATCTTTATAACTGTCGATTTTTTTTCTTGGAAATTAAATTGGAATCGAGCCAAATTCAGAATCAGCAGGTCAGACTTAAAAAAATAAATAAAAATGAAATTGGAATAGCCCAAGAAAATTTCAATTGGTGTATTTCTAGATTTAAATAATATGTACCTCTTTAATATGTTAAGTGCACAGTTTAAATACAGGCAAGGCTAGAATTAGTCATGATTGCCCCTTATTAAGAAGGTTTTGGACAGATGAACAGTGAACGTTTACAGTTGTCATTCTGTTACAATTGTGGGGAAAGACATTATAACGAAATATAAATGATGAAATCACCCTTTCTCTTTTCTTGTAACTCTCATTCTCTTAGTTACAAATGTCTTTTAAATGGAATTAAACTTTTACATACAGTAGATTCCTTAAAACCCACCACAAATAAACAGCTTATGTACATTGCTTTTTTAAAAGGAGTAATTTGTACAACTGTAATGTTTATTTTCATTTACTTATTCTTTGATTCATGTTTTTACTACTATAATTGCTGTTCGATATTATTCAAATTTTTTTGTATTTTTGATTACTTGTTTAATCTATATAAACTTGTGGGATGCTAATTTGCATATATCTAGCTGCTGAGAGGGGTCTATGTTTGTCGATAGTACTGATTAAGAAAAATTTAATATATTTAACATTTCTGCTATTGTGTACAGTTTGTGTACAGAGTTACTACAGAGTGTTCAGCTGTAAAAGTCTTTGATTTCCAGTTTATCAGCATATGAAGCCACCAAACGTGTAAAGTACAAAGGTCAGGGCCTTAGTGCCCTAGAAATTTTACTGTATGCAAGAATGATCATGTAGGAAGAGGCAAGTACCAGGAACAGAAATCAATAACCGCAAAGAGCAAAGGAGAGCAGGGGGGGTGGGGATCCACTGCTGGATTCAGACAAGATGCTGGTAATGGCAGAGGCATCTAAGTGAGATCTCTGCAGCAGGTTTACTCATAGCTAAGTGGCTAGAAAGATTTTCCATAAACACAGGATGACGTGTCTAAAATAAATTGAAGAATGAAATATAATCTTTCAAAAATCGTCTTGTAACACTCCTGAATACAAAAGCAGGACAGGATTTTGTAACCTTTGAGGAAACGAAGTTATTTTATTCAGTAGATGCTTGTAATGCACTGTAAACGTACATAATCACAAATTATACTGATTAACTTCCACCAAAATTATCTCAGTGAATAAATGTTATCCTTTTCTCTGACATTCAATTTTATGAAATGAATTAAATGGTCAATACTTTGCTTCTATCAAGTAGTAAATGTATTTTAAATAGCTTGATGTGAACCAGAGCTTCCAGCTTGGCACTTGACTGACTGGACTTTTATAATCACATGACGCACACAGCTTTGATTTTTAAGACAGGGACTCCTTTTCGGTTATGTCAGTTACCAGCAGCTAAATTATCTGCGTCTTTGTCTGGAGGGAGCTCAGTGCAGACCAACAGGTCTCTGCCCCTGGAGGAACCAGAGTCACATCGCTGCTGCATGACACCAGCCCCCTCTTTGGCCTTCTGCAGCTAAACAAAGACAAGGAAGCTTTACCTTTGTCCAAGCCGAGTCGGCACAATTTTTAAAACAGTTGGTTAAGCATTTTCTTCAAGGTTTGCCCACACTACAGTATCAGTATATTAAAACAGGATTTGAACTCAGGCCTCTCCATAAATCGCAGTGGCTTTGTAGTGTGTTTCTGTATCTGCACTGGCTCAGGGCCCGTAATGACACATGGATTTTAAATGACGCTTCTGTTGAGGCTTTTCACCAAGAAAATGGACCAAAGTGAGCTGAAAATGGTCTCATTCTTCTCTCTTCCCTTAATCTTGTTCTTTTCTTCTGTCATCTACAGTAATCACCTTCTGTAGTTGTTGTTACCGCTAACCCTCCCCTTCTGGGTCACACATTTTCTTCTAGCTTTTCTGCTATTTCTGCTAGTTCCACATTTAGATATATCACACATGCACAGTCAAATTACATGCAGTGTTTCTCATACAGGTGAAACTCAAAAAATTAGAATATCGTGCAAAGGTTCGTTTATTCCAGCAATTAGAATTACAAGGTGAAACTAATGTATGACATAGGTTCAAAACATGCAACTCAAGATATTTCAAGCCTTCATTTGATATAATTTTGATGATTATGGCTTACAACTTATGAAAACCTCAAAAAAATCTCCAAAATTAGAATATCACATACAATTAATAGAAAGGGGATTTTAAACAGAGAAATATTGGCCCTCTGAAAGGTTTAATCTTGCATATGTACTTAGTACTTGGTTTGGGCCCCTTTTGCATGAATTACTGCCTCAATGCAGCGTGGCATGGATGCTATCAGCCTGTGGCACTGCTCAAGTGTTATGGAAGACCAGGATGCTTTGTTGTTCGGTCTCATGTCTCTCATCTTTCTCTTGGCAATGCCCCATAAATTCTCTATGGGGTTCAGGTCTGGCGAGTTTCCTGGCCAATCAAGCACCGTTATTTGATGGTTATTTAACCAGGTTTTGGTACTTTTGGCAGTGTGGGCAGGTGCCATATCCTGTTGGAAAATGAAGTCAGCATCTTCAGCTTGTCTGCTGAAGGAACCATGAAGTGTTCTAAAATCTCCTGATAGACAGCTGCGTTGACTCTGGACTCAA
>NW_019525224.1:1622852-1623466 GCF_002814215.2 Seriola lalandi dorsalis
CCCCTAGTCACACACCAAATCCCGGAATAATTTACATGTTTACACGGAGAAACATCCACAGGACAACAGTCACAGCAAGTCTTTGGCCCTCAGTGAGACTCGTCTACTTGAACTGATTATCAATGAGTGTGCCCTTCATCTTCGCCTTCTTGGCCTCTTACTTTAGTGTTCCCGGTCAAAATTGACCGGTCTGTTTTAACTGCTCTTAAATTAGCACAAAACATTAACATTTTTCACCATCAAATTTTTATCCAACATTTTTTAGCTGTGAACAATGTCTCTGTTGAGTGTCCACTCTTGGACTGGAATGTCTCCTCAGGTGCCTGTTCTTCAGGTGCCTCTCCATCTGTTCCTCAATGTTTGGATCAAAATCTGTGTTGCCTTCCACTTCTGAGACATACTCCTCTATCTCTGGTTCAGTTTCAGTGCCCTCTTCATCATGTCCAAAAACCTGGACCAGACCCTCTTCGACAGAGAACCGCTTGGTCAGTCGCCTACTCATTGTGCTCAGAGTAAAAGGAGTGCAAGGCAAACATCAAGCTATATATATGGGGTCTGTGTGAAGATGATACATTGATTAGTCTGGAAGGTGTGGTTCACGTGGGGGATAGGCA
>NW_019525224.1:1623516-1675430 GCF_002814215.2 Seriola lalandi dorsalis
TAGCTGATGAGCGTGTGACACTTTGAGCCTATAGTATTGAACCTTTTCCAAATATTCTAATTTTCTGAGATTTTGAATTTGGGGTTTTCAAAAACTGTAAGCCATGATCATCAAGATTATAACAAATAAAGCCTTGACATATCTCACTTTGCATGTACTGAGTTTATATCACATGTTAGTTTCACATTTGAAGTTGAATTGCTGACTTGAATGAACTTTTGCACAATATTCTAATTTTTTGAGTTTCACCTGTACTTTAGAAAGCCTAAAGGCACACTGTTGAAAATCCATTATACACGCTGACATTCCCTCTGTGATGGTTGTGTTTGTTTACAATTATTATACTAATGTCTTATAATTCATGTGCTGATGTTTGAGTAATGTCACAGCATTTCAGCACCTTTAGAGTCATTCAAAAGATCTTGCTCCAACTCGAGCCACTAAGAATGCTAACCTGCTGCTCCTTCCCTTTTGTGTCACCTTTAGGCGGATGCTAAGATGGTGTGCGATGTCGTCAGTCGTATGGAAGACACGGAGCCTTACTCTGCCGAGCTGCTCTCCGCCATGATGCGTCTGTGGTCCGACTCTGGCATCCAGGAGTGCTTCAGCCGCGCCCGAGAGTACCAGCTCAACGATTCAGCGCAGTAGTACGTACATGTGGTCATTTATGTGTGTATGGGTGAGTCAGGGCTGGACAGTTCACTGAGAAGTTACTCAAATCGATGTGTGTTAGTCTGCAGGACAGGCAGGTGATCAGAGTCAGGTTGACAGTAAACTGTGACTATAACATTAAAACTACATTCATCTGAAAATGCTACAGCTCTTTGACAACCAAGTGAAGGTCCTGAGTTTTGTGTTCTGTCTGCCTGCCATTATCATCTTATATATCATCTCATCAACTTATAACTTACATCTAATTAGCACCAACATCTTAGAAAAAGGGCACATTTACCCTGTTTGTGAGCCGGTGTGTGGGTTTGTGTTTATAGTGAACTGAACAAAATAGGGTGTGTGTTCTGAATTTAGTGGTGTTTGTATAGCACCCCCAGAGGTACCATATCACTGACTCAGCACAGTAGTGCATGTGTGCAAGTGTGTGTGTGTGTGAGTGTGTGTTCCACCTCCCCAGCTGATTCCTTATTTTCGAAGTCCAGATCAATAGATCACTCATTACCCCCCCGCCCCCCCTTATCTACCCACTCACTCTAAAAACACACACACACATACACACACCACTATGTATTTATAATCTTCTAAATGTGATCATACAATACACTATTAAGACACACAGTCAATCACCATTGAACCTACCAAGCCTGATTTATGCTGAGTGCCTGTGTGTGGGTGGAGAGACACAGCAGGAGAAACACAGGGAGGGAAAATGGGGTGGGCTGGGGGGGTAATTTCCCTCAAGTGCCATGTTTGTGTGTGTGTAGCCCTAGTTTAATTGTGTACCATACATCCAGAGAAATTACACAGAGCGACATGAAGAAATATTGCAGTAGAATGATGGAGGGAGTCAATGATCTATGTTTCTGTGTGCAGTACACACATTATACACCTTTCTTACACAGCAGGCTACAGCCATGGATGTAGTGAATATAGCTTATACTATTAAACCAATGTAAGTCATATGACGACAGGGTTTTTATGGGGAAAACCACAAAGTCATTTTCGTCTGGAAATACTAGTAAAATATTTAGTTAGTGAGTCGTTGACTCATAATATTCAACTGAGGGAAAAGTCATACAAAAGTCCTGAGTGCGGACATCAGAGGCAGCAGGATGTGTCATGACCAGATGAAAGACTGCACACCAACTCTATACAACACATTTTATTAATTGTTTCTGACTGTGACTGGGTGATAGGTGCTTGGTAAAATCATATATTTGGATACATCAAACATAGGTCAAGTCGACGGCTCAGCCACCATTCTGAATGTTACCATAGCAACACTACTTCTGCCTAATGTTATGTCTGGTACAACAAACCCCAACTTATATATTATTTTGTACATATTACTTTGTTGTGTTTTATTTCGTCTGTAGAAATAGGAGGCAATGGTCCAACAGGTCAGTCCATAAACTAATGACTGAATAGAACAAATAAAAAACCACATCTATAGACAAGATCACAGCATGTGCACCTTTTGAATGGGAATCTCTCACTTAGAATAAATGTGTAGAAACAAGGCTGATGCAAACATAGAGGTAACATAAGACAGAATAAACAGTGAAGAGAGCAGAGAACATGAGAAAAGATGGAAGGAGAAAGGACAGGATATAGTACAAAGGATATTGTGAGATAAGGGAAGGAAAGTTAAATATGAGAAATCAAAACAGTGTAGGCAAAGAAAACATGAATGATACAGACTGCAAGACAAAAGGGACAAAAAAAGTCAGCAAGTCAAAAGTGATGAGAGAGCAAGATATATGGCGAGAGAGAGAGAGAGAGTCATTTCTAATTGTTGCAGACATCTTGGAAGGGAGTTGATTCCTGTCAACATTTACATGTGGTCAATTAACTCAAACAACATCCACTGTGTGTGTGAGAGTGTGTGTGTGTGTGTGTGTGTGAGTGTTAAGCGTGTGTGTGCGTGTGTCTCTGTCAGTTTGTGTGTTCGTTGTTAAATGTCACATTAAAGATTGATGCACACTTCCTATTATGTTGTGGCCTGTGGAGCAGAACAGGCCAGCCAGCCAATGAACTGATAGGACAGATATCACATGATCAGACCACACTCAGTTTGACTTTGTGTGTGGGGTGTGTGTGATATTTCTCCAAAGTTAGGACATGTTGTCAGTCTTTTGGGTTAGGGTTGTAAGGTGTTAGGTGTTGTGGGAGGAGTAGGGGATGTTTGTGTGGGTGTGTGTTAGTAATCGCACATGCATGTGATGTGTGTTTTTATTACATAGAAAGCAGAAAGCTCTATTCTGAGTAGGGCAAGTTTTCCCTGAAGCCACTGTTCTCTCTCTCTCTTTCTCTCTCTCTCTCTCTCTCTATCTGTGTGCAAATGCCTTGCATGTACTGACCTATTTACCACAATACACATATGCTCTGTCTATGATTTACATCCCCTGCCTTTGTGACACTATGGTATGCATGTACCCACTTGGCCGCCATCCTCAGTACACACACATGCAGTGACATTAAAATGCCAGATGAAGTAGTTAAATGGACTCTGGACATGAGCATGGCCTCGGTGCATTGGTTTCTTACATTGCAAAACAATATGCAATTGATCAAGTGCATAGTCCCCGCTAATAGCAGGCAATCAGAGTAAACCTGTTTAGAATTGTATTTAAACGCTGGACGAAATGGCATAACTCTGCGCTTTGCTACAGATATTGATTCTGCAACATGCTTTGCATACAGTTACTTAACACCATTGAACATCTCAACAGGTCATTATGGAGAGCTAATTTAGTCGACTCTAGAACACAAAAATCGATGATATGATCTTGTCAGTTTTGCGAATGCATTGCTTGTGTGAAATTTCCTGATTTATTTCCTTTTTCTTTGCTCTGCTAACCAATGACAAGTCTTTTTCCTGTGTCGATTCACAGCCTTTTTATATTGTGGCTGGGTTGTATCATGTTGCATCATGTTGCTGCAGCTTCTGTGACAAGTGCTGGTTGTAAATATGTGTTGGAACATCACAGCAGGGGAGACAACTAACCATCTAAAATCTGGTTACTTAGCAGCAGCTATGAAGCAGGACAGTTGAGCTGACCTCCCTTGGGCTGATCCTGTAAAAACATACAATTGCTTTAATGTGTATTTCTTAGCTTATACCCATGTCAAAGCATAATTGGCACAATTGTATTGGCATCATTTTTTATATATTAACTTTTTTGATGTAAACATGATGTTTTTTTGACAGTACGGTGGATGTAGGCTTGGCAAGCTACTGCATTATAACGTTGGTTGATGGATTTTATTTCTGTGGTGAACCACATGCCAAAGTAAATGGCTAATGTAGGGTCATTGCACTTGAGTTAATACAGCAAGTGATCAATATGATTGTCCTCTAACTTAAGCACCAGAGACTACCAGTCCACCAGTCCGCAATTTGTGGTCAGTGTGATGAGTCTTTTTACACATTAACAAAACTGTAGGCTACTGAAAACAGAAGAGACTCTGACAGAGGGATGGGTGGAGTGTGTGTGTGTGTGTGTGTGTGTGTGTGTGTGTGTGTTAACAGACTGTTGAGGGGGCGGTGGTGAATATCGCAGCTTGTCGGGAGAAACTCAGTAGCTTTCTATGCTGGAAACACACAAAAGCACTCGCCCTTGTCATTATCACCTCACAGACATCATTCTCTCCAGTTGTCTCTCTTTTGTGCCCAACACTCTTTTAGTGATAATCTGTGATACTGCACATCACCAGGCATACACAAGCATACACTGGGGTTTGGTGTTAATTGACTTACACAAAGATATAAACCTTGAGGGGACAGGAGTTCTGTACATTAAATAATGTGAGCATTTGTGTTAGTGTGAATTCATGTCAAAAATGCTTCTATGAATAATGACTAGGGGGTAACAACAGCGAGCAGGAAGAGCAGACTGCCTCTATTCAGAGAGGGTTCAACCTCCTGCGGTGCTAAAGGTCATGAAAGTGACAGCTATGAGCTCCAGCATTAGTGGCAATTTTGATTGCAGCCTACTAGCATTTTCAGGTGTTAATTGATTCCTTAAATACTGGAGACTTGTCACTCTGTCCGGAAAAAGAGAAAGAAGAGACATTGTAGAGCAGATACTGGGTTGCATCTAGCAATTATTATCACTATTAATTAATTAATTATAGAATCTGTTCATCTATGAAAAGTCCCTGTCTTGGCTACCCACAGTATTCTTTATTTGGCTTTATTTCATCTGGATTTTCCATTGTATTCTTTTCCAATAAATGCCAGAATCCTCTTTGAACTTTGGCCCACACTGAAGCAGATCAATCCGATAGATTCTGTGTATGTCAGCATGACTTGACACTAGTTTTTTTCTGAAAAGGTTTCTCTCTGAAGCACAAATTGAAATTGGCATTGGCTAAAAATGGCTTTTCTTTCAGTTGTCAGTCAACAAAAATGTGCACGACAGCCATCATTTGGTAAGACGGGACAATACATCCCGGTCAGCTAATTAAACTTCTCCATCATCACTTACATTGCATTCAGTTTGTTTATACTTATGCAGTGTTTTAAGTAGTGTTTGTGTGTGTAAGAAAGAATACAGTATACTGCATTAACTATTGTAAGGTGCTTGCAGACCTTACAGGGTCCAGTGACAGAGGGTAGAGCCAGAGGTGCTTTTCAGATCTTATAACCTGGGTTTATGTGTCTGGTAAAGCAATAGCAGTTTGATCTTTGTTATATTCAAGTTCTGGGCTGATTCTGTTAAAAGGTGAACACATCAAACCACCAATACATGAACTTGAATTAGAGCCACTGTAGAAACTGTTATTGGAAAATAAGGGTTAGGGTTAGAACAGAACAGAACAGAATTAATATTCCTAATTTTTGCACAGGCTGCATCAGTGATGAATTAAAGAAAAATAGCAATAGAATTACATTTTCCATGGCGTTAATGCAACCTTTTAGTGTAACTGAGGTTCAGCTCATCACAAGTCATAAAGTGTTGGAATATATTTGATCATGAAGCAATACCCACAGTATTTTTCTCATATTTTCGTGTATGTCTTAAGCGTTACACAGTAAAAGTGTGTCTATCTGTTTCGGAGCTGCATTTGTGATGAGGTGTTCTGTATTGTTTGACTGCCTTTAATATATTCAACAACCTTTCATTTTGTAAATTTAAATGTGTTGTAACACCAGATCATTAAAATTCATCCTGTCAGGTTCCCTGAGTGTAGTAGACAGATCTGTTTACAACCTGCTATATGTTTGTATTTATTTTCTATTTAAGAACCAATCAAGGTCCAGCAGAACAGAACTCTCAGCTCTCCCTATCTACTTCTTCTCCAAACCCCAGTCTAACCCATATTCCTTTCTGTGTAATCAATATTTCTTACCACTGAAGCTGTGAGCAAGTGCAATGTGTGTGTGTACCAACTACTTCTTGGCACCATCAGCCCAATATCGACTTTTTCTCTTGTGATCTTGAAGTAACTCTGCATCCATTTAAAAGCTCTCAAACAACACTCTCACCGATCTATAAATAAAAACATCCATTACACTATATGGATGCATGATGTGGGTATATTACATTCTCTCTTGCTCTTTTGACTTACTGCTGCTGGTTTAGAATACCAGTGTCTGAATAGCTGTTGTGTGGAAAAATAATTTGTATAATTCAGCTGCTGAGACCTCACTCTGCACTTGATTTTAGAGGTGAAGCTGTCAGAT
Organism: Seriola lalandi dorsalis; assembly: GCF_002814215.2. Taxonomy (NCBI): domain Eukaryota; kingdom Metazoa; phylum Chordata; class Actinopteri; order Carangiformes; family Carangidae; genus Seriola; species Seriola lalandi. The sequence continues at coordinate 1,629,878 of NW_019525224.1, forward strand.
TAAGCAAGGGATAAAATCTTCCAGACAGGGCATTACACCATTGTAACTCAGTAAAGGCAAAATACACGGGGTTAAAAGTAAGGGACACATGACGTCTCATAATAGTAAAAGTAAAAGATTCTGACTGGCGTCTGTCCACCCTGCTGAAGTGTCATTTTAAGCCTGGATATTGCATTATTGTCATTTTAAATGCTGCAACATTCTGCCAGTAATGTAGTTATGTCCAGGAGAGCCGCCCTCCAAGGGCTGAGAGAATGAATCTCTTGAACTGTGCTATTCAGGATTATTTGATTTATACTTCTACATTAAAAAATAAAGGTCCACTTCCAGAGATATTCCATTACATAACTGAACAGTCATCTCGCCTACCTACTTCCCTTTCTCACTCCTTATCAAGTGGCCACTCAATGTGGTAACTTAGTTTCTTTATGTATTTGTATTGTACACGGCCAACTAGTACTGACAGCTTTTATTCATTGTAGGTATCAGCCAAACAGAGACAATGAAAATATGTATCACTGGAGATTAGTATAATCCTTGAAGTTACCACCAAGGAATTTCTGTTTTCCAGTAAATGAAAGTAATTAGATTTAAAGTACTGTAGAACAAATTAACAGACGATTCATTTCATATAAATCGTCCAATAGAGATAAGAAGGACATAGATACCTGGTCAGAGACCAACTACAGATCAACACTGGTACCATTGTACCAGTGTTAATCTGTAGTTGGTCTCTGACCTCTGGTGAGAGGAAAGAAACTGCAGTCAATACAGGGGCAAAGTATAATAGCACATTTACTCTCATTATTAATGACAGCAATCCAGTGGGTGGGTGTCTCATTATGCTTGTTATGTAATGTTAACTGTTAGCCCATCCCAGCCATAAAATACATTATTAAGTTTAAACTTGAATACAGATAGATCCATTTGAAGTGATGATACTCCTACTGTGTCAGTGTGATCAGAAAACTCAACACTAAATGAGACTAAGAGGTGAGATGCAGGGAGCTACTGGTGGATCTGAGGCAGACAACTGAATGAGTGGCTTAACACCCAATGAAAACACATTCATCTTCACTCAGTATGAGAACTGGCCATTTGCTAAGCCCCGCCCTAAATAGTTACTGTCGCTACGCCTGTCAAGCATTTTCACACAGCAAAAATCAGTATACTGGTTACAATGATAGTGGCCAGATTTACCATCAATATTCATAGTAATTTTTTTGAACAATGAGTCCTTGATTTTTAAATAGAGAGAGACAAAATCAGCTTCTCATTTCTAGTCGTATTGTATCAGCAGTTGCTAGCCCAGCTAATCAAACTAATGCTAGCTCCAAGAGTTGGTTGAAAATGATGTCTTGACTTTTTAATGCTTCCAGCTGACTCGAGGAGAATCATATAGAACCATTTGATGGCTGCGTACATGATATTATGCATGTTGCATGTACCAGGCGAAAAGTCATCCATCCTCACCAGCTCATGAGAAAAAGCTTTAAGTTTGAGGACTAACCGGCGTGTTTGGCAAACCTGTCTTGTGTAAAACCGACTGTGGTTGCTTAAGTTTAAACTTCCCCAAATCCAATAAAGAGCAGTACAGAGCCGCTTACACTATGTTCTAATAGCATTCAGGACAGGCTTTCATGAATAAGGGAAGTACTACATAGTGGATGTGTTAGTCATGAACAGAACATTTCTAATAATACCAGTAATTCCACAAAGTAATGTGAGTTTTTGTTCTTTTGCCTTGTACCATTCAGTTTCTTCTGCAAGTAGTAAACTGGTTAGCCAGACACACTGCAGCTGACATTAGAGCACAGTTTAATCCATTCATTGTGCTTTTGCTCTTGTGTTTTTGGTTTTGGAAAAGCTATAAAAATTTACCTTCCTCCAAACTCTGTGTGTACTCAGTATTGCCCGCACAACAGCCAAGTGCACACGGTTTCAGCATGTGAAATAATCCAAAGTTTGACAGGCCTGCCATGCCTCGTTATAACTACTCTAGAAGTAGCTTGGTGCTGATTTACAGTCTGTATTTTCTCTGTGTGTTTGTGTGCAGCTACCTAGACAGCCTAGATCGGATTGGTGCAACAGACTACCAGCCGACAGAGCAGGACATCCTGAGGACCCGAGTGAAGACCACAGGCATCGTTGAGACACACTTTACCTTCAAAAACCTTCACTTCAGGTCAGTATTAACTCTCGACAGTCCCCTTTTTCTTTAGATGTCACCAATACTCCCTTTACCCATCTATATGTCCGCTCCTCTATCCATGCATACAGTAGGAACTCCTGTCTGTAATTAATAGGATTAAATGCGTTAAACACGTGTCTATATTTATGATTGTCTGCCTTTTTTAATGAGATCTGATTCAATTAGTGCAAGGAGCTATGGGACCAATGGCAGAGAGGAGGAGAGGCATTATGGGACTGTAGGAGGAAAGAAATGAGAAAAGAGGGGAGGAGTCTTATCCTGACCTCTACTTTAATTACCATATCTGTCCCTCTTGTGTGAATGATGTTTCTTTCACTTTTCCTATTACTTTCTGTCTCAGTCTTTCTCATCTACACACATCATATTTATTGTTCAGATACACACATTAATTTTAAATATGCAGAGAAATGTTAGTTCTGCTAAATGATGCTTTATACTGTTACTGTTACAGGTGAGTAGGGGGTGTGCTGGGTGTGTTTTTGTAGAAGCCTAAATATTGCCAGCTCATTTGCTATTACTGGCAGTCAGGCAGTGAGTGGGAGACAACAGTATTCCCGCACTGGGTGTAAACCACTAACCTTCCTACCATTATACCCATCACATCTAGAACTCTGTTCTAACCACACCAAAAAAACAATTTATACGTGAGAAAGTAGTTATTCTCAACTGTGAAGACATGAGGTGAATTACTGGAAAAGGTTAATGTAGTCTCAGATAAGATTCAGCTCTACTGTATTCCTCATAATCTCACAGGTTTTGTTTTGGACATTCACTATCAGGTGGTCTTTTACTTGTCCTCTCAGAAGTAGTAAGACAGTGACTGGTGGTGTTTCCACTGTTCTCTGTAGATTATAATGCAGCATAAGACAGCACTCGCAGACTTAATCCTGTGGTCACAACACTGTCATACTGTCAGTCCATTTAACTCCGATTAAGCTAGCTAAAATATGGATGGAGAGGACAGACAGGAGAAACACATTAAAAATGTTCAAAGGCAACTTTTACTTGTTACTTCACTCTTTGCTTTTTTGTATTCAGTAGCTATTCAATCAGCCCAAGATGACATGAAGTATAAACCAGATCTAAATCATCATCAATATCCGAAAAGGTGCCATAAAAGAAAGATATTGTCAGATTCAGTAAATCTCCAATGGCCAGAACAAAGTAATGGCTCTCTTACATTCAAATGTGTTATTGAGCAAATATATAGGGAAGAGGAAATGTCACACAAACACCCCAGTGATGCAACACATGAAAATGTGCCAGTTGCTTGTGCATTCAAGAGTAAAATTTACAATGAGATAAAAACTGACAGAATGTACGAGAGTGACTGCATAGTGATATGTAAAAAATGTCTTTATGTGTCTATATATAAGTGAGTGCCTTTTCACATTCGTCTCTCTGTGGCCACTAGGCTGTTTGATGTGGGAGGTCAGAGGTCGGAGAGGAAGAAGTGGATCCACTGTTTTGAGGATGTCACAGCCATCATTTTCTGTGTGGCACTCAGCGGATACGACCAGGTGCTGCATGAGGATGAGACCACGGTAAGGACACATGTCACATGTATGACCTCTCTCACTCTGTCTCTGCCCCTCCCACTGGTGCTTTCTCTCTGTCACTGTGTAGCCTAATGACCCATTTATACTGGAAATACTGGAACATACCTTTTAAGAAACATTATTTCTAAAAGCATCAGAGTTGTAGTGTATCCAAGGCTCTTTTATGTGTTCAGGATGCGGAACAACATTGCAAATAGTCCCTTAATACATTTTGACACAGGCTATATAATAGCTACTATAAAGACAGTGTTCACTTGTTCTGTATGTAGGAAAAACACGTAAGCTGACATTAAACACATGGTCTGTGTAACAGCCTGAGACAGGAAGGGATAAATGTCTCTGTTGCTCTTTCATGAGCTGCTAAATAAATTAAACCATGAAAGATATTTTATATATTCATTATAGAATGACAGGACTTATAGGCAGACTTATCTGCTTCCCGCTTCTCTTACTTTACATCTGTCTCATAAATCTGATGTGAATCTGTATGGGTTTATCACACTGGTTTGCCTTCATAGTTTTCTTGCTATCAAAACACAACATTAATTCTGTGGATTTCCACAGTGTTTCTTCTGGATCTCATCTTGGTATACCAAAATGTGCTGATTAATATCACGACAGAACATGTAAATAGAGTAACAGACTGACGGCGCTATTGAAAATACTTTTTGGACTTGTTTGTTTAACAAAACACTTAGTCGGACAGTCCTCCAGCTCTAGTACACACACTGCTGGATGGTTCCTGTGCAAAAATACAAAGGATCATTGTATCTGTGAGTTATTTTTCTCTATGCAAACCATTCTTCCCTGAATAGACACTGCAAACTAAGTTGCAGTCTGGGCAAAGCAAATGATCTGCTTTAAATAACAGGAAGGACAGGTACAGTAACTCATGAATATTAGGTTACAAAAGGCACATTATGGTGACTTTAGATTCTGAGATACACAGTAGGTGTTGAAATGTACTTTATTTACTTAACTTTAAGGAAAAAGCATTAAATACCCTTAAACAAAAGTATCACTAAAAAACATTTCTTTTTGGTTTAGTATAATTTTTGCATATTGAAAAGAGTCTGTGTTTGAGAACTATAAGGGCTCTGGAGAGCAGTGTGGACTGATTTGATATTTGGTTAAAATAAATAAAACGGTAAAACAGTTACGATGGAGTAGCTCAGTGTTTCCTCAATAAAAGGCCACAACCCACCATGTGGCTATAAAGACGATGTCATGTCGTCTAAAACAAATAAGCTGATTTGAATGCATAGTGCTCAATGCTATTTATAAGCCTGAAGTGTTTCCTTGGAGAATTCCAGGCAGGGAAATTGTGTTCAGTAGCTGCTCTATTTATGCAGATGTCATCAAGCCTCCCTCTGAGCTGGGAGCGCCAGAAGAACGTCAGATGAGGAATGAACTATCCATCATAAAACCTGCTCTGAAACAGGTTCTAGTTTGCGTGTCGCATATTTGACTTCAGATACCTCAGTGGATCAGACAGCAGTGCAAGGATGAAACTTGTTTTGATTAAGGGGCTGTTTTACCGTAATATTGTGATTTCTTTTACCCCTACACCAACACAGCACACAGCTAAAATACAAGTTCAGGTCTGTTGTTTAGTGGTTGTCGGTGCATCTTTCTGAGAAATCTTCAAAATCTAAATGAAATGGAAGTACACAAGGCAATATGTGATAAAAAAAAGTGTGTGAAATTACCCGTCACAATTACAAACAACAACAGATAATACAAATCCAGTAAACATCACAGATCTGCTCAGACAACATTAGTAGCAGGTCTGCTAATGGTATCAACCTTATGTGTTATTATTTTTAAAGAGCAAACATTAGTGTGGGAGTTTCAATCACCAGGCAAATAACCAAATGTTTTTCAGTGGGCTCCCAAGTCCAGAGACATCCATGGCATGTTATTCAGAAATTACAGGCACTTTGTAACAGCAACAATATTCCACAATCAGGCATGACAGATAACAATCCCCCACTAATGGGAATGATGAAGTCATACATATATCCCTTTTGGGCAGTTGATTAAAGCCACTAACAGGCTGTGAATTTAATTACAATGACAACATTTTGCCATAATACTAAGAACGTAGAGGCAGATTTTTTTTTTATTGTATCTTAAATTCTCTTCCGAAGCAAGATACTGCATATAAAATTCATACTGTATTGTTTATTGATAAGGTCTACTTGAGAGGCTTTTTCAAGCTGCCTAAAGCCAGAGCCTATGTCTACATGAAACAGTGTTTTGAGGTGCTAATGCCGATTTTCAGAACGTCAACAAATGTGACACAGTTTTCGTGGTTTCCTGAAGGTCATGTGACCACTAGCATGTAAAATGTATTTAAGGAAATAAAAGGGTGATAGATCGTGACATTTGCATTTATATATACTGTATATATTTTTTAGTATTAAGTAAAACAAGTTGTACTGAAACAAACAAAAGCATTCTCTTTTGCTGTTCACTCAGAGTTTCTGCATGGTTCACCAAGTTATGTTATTACATTAGCTAAAGTGTGAAAGTATAATGGAAAATCAATGCATTTGTATACTACTTCCCACGAGTATATATAATAACTCCTAATGATATAATTAATGCAAGTTAATGTGAGCTGAAGCAGAAAAGCAGAATAACATGGATGGATGCATTAGCCAAAAACTTATTTATTTTCTAAAACCAACACTTCCCCACTATGAGATAGGTTCCCTAGCTGATGTAGCTAGCAGTGGTGTTAGTGTCTGCTACAGGTCTGATGGTGCTGACTGAAACTCCACATGCAAGTTTAATCCTCTGTCACAACAATCCCCCTTTTAGTTTATAAGTGAATGAAGATAATTTCTCCCAACAGCCTGCAGTTGGAAACAAAAACGTTTTTCTAACATTTCCATTTACCCAAGGTTTTTTAGACTTGTTAATATCCTAAGGCATTTTTTGAGAAAAATAGATGAAATGCTTTTAAGACTTTTAAAGACCTGCAGATACCCTGTCATTTGCAGTACCTAAAAGACATGGATCTGCTATTGCAAGATTTATAAGGTGCCAGAACAGGTTTTCTGTTTGGTTTGTGGATTTCTACTGTTCTCATTTTGGTAGGACAGGAAAGAAATAAAAGACCAGGGGCTCCATGCTAAAGGTTTTGACTGTTAAGAGTATATCTGTATAAGCATCTGTGTGACGTATGAACAAAAACACATCCAGTACTACACGCACTAGCACCACACGTACTTCTACGTACTTGTTTCTGTTCAAGAACTGCTTGCATTGTGTTTTTCTCTGGCTGTCCTTGTCTTGTTTCTCTGACAACACACTCGTATACAGACGGACAGACGTGCGCAGCGGTCGAAAAGTCAACAAAAACTACTTTTCCTAACCACTTTTCCTTCACGTCCTTCACCGGGTCAAGGAAAAATGTGAGAACTCATTCAAGAGAATTCATAAGGATTTAGGAAAAGACCACTAAGGTGCTAAGAGAATCCAACTGCACTTAAAATAGGCTACGTAATTATGCTATTGACGTTGAATTGCGCATCGCTTTAAATGTTGCTGCCGCGAGGAATTACGAGACACTGGAGATAAGAAAACGACTTGTGCAGATAAGAAAGGAAGGACTGAAGCACCTTTCCTTAGCAGTTGGATAATTCGACCAGATCTTATCATGGCTACCACTTAGATACTTCCGGGTCATTTCACACAGTTAGGAACCTTCCTAGCAAAAAAGACTTTTTGACCGCAGCCACAGACTATTGTCTGAAATGATAACTGCTCTGGGTGAACACTGGATTAGGGGAACATACAAGAGAAGTGGGATGTGGGTGGGTGGGCCCCTTGCATTTTCTGTTCCTGCTCTAAGCTCCGCCCTGCAGCATCTCTGGCTCCTTCCACTCCTCCTGTCACTCTCGCCATCGACTGTCCTCTCTAACCAATCAGCAGTAAGATCTTCTACAGATGTTCCACGCACAGAAAGGTATGAAACCTCCTGATAGGTTGATACACCCACCAAGAGTTGAAAGCAGTGCCTCTTTTTGTTTGTGAACCCACGAATCCCTATCTATCTATCTATCTATCTATCTATCTATCTATCTATCTATCTATCTATCTATCTATCTAGCTCTCTAGCTATCTATCTAGCTCTCTAGCTATCGACTTCTGTGTGTCTGTGTGTTCTTTCTGTCTGATCGTGAAGTTCTTCCTCTAAATTACTGTTAACTATTCAAACCTCCTGCCTTCTGCCATTCCTCTGTGAGGCTGCGTTACCTAAATCTGCAGTAATTTGCTACATTTCTGTTTTTCCACTAATCTGATTGGTTGATGGGCCCCATCAATCATATATTCTTCATTGGCAACAAAGGATCATAACCAGAGAGAAACTGCTTTCAACTCATTCTTTAAATGAATCTAAGTCTTATCTGTTTTCTTCATTAGGCACTTCCATGCAGCACGACTAGGTTTCTTGATTTTTGTTTTGCATGAGCATTAAAACGTAATGCCATCAGCCAGTTTGCTTTTCTACAGATTTCATCAGCGAACACAACATTGGATTCTGGTGAGAAATAGCAAAGATGGAATGATTTATAAAGCACATTTTTTAACAAAGCAGTGTTTACAACTCAACCTAGGGAGCCAGTGGTTCAGTGGAAAAAAACATGAACTACTAACATGAAGAAGTGCCTAATGATGAAAAAAAATAAAATACTTAAATTAATTTAATCTTTAATGTATTAAGGATAGTTTTCATGCTTTGTAACCATTTTAGCTTCATTTTAGAACTCAAGAGTATTTAAATCTATGCCTAATATCTTGTTTTTAATATAGTATTTATTCTTTAATAACCCTGTGGAGTTTTCTTTGTAAACAGCATTTTTTACATCTTGTTTACTATGTGCGTATCTGGCCTAAAAGTTTGAGTGAGTTCAATTACATCAGTTAATCACCTTAGAAAACACTTTCGAAGCTTTTAATTTGAATGTGCTACATTGACATCGGTTTTCTTCTTCTGCCGCTCCTCCTTTACTGGTACACTGCTACCTTTTAATTCATAGTTTCCACAAACTGTTGCTGCTTTCTGCAGTTGGCAAAAATGCTGAACATGCAATGCAAAGAAAACATTACAGTGCCCCCAGTGGTCAAAAACTCCACAGGGTACTTTTTAAGTGATCACTTTTTCAGTGTGCTACAGTTAGAGCAAACAGTAGCTCACAGCTAACAAGCTAAAAGTGCATGGCTTTGTTTAACTCTTTGGCAGCAAGCAGCTTACTAATAATTCCTTTTACCTATATGGTGATCAACACACACAGACAAATATATGCTCAACACGCCGCAGCAGAACAGTGTCGATAGACGAGAGGAACCCCTCAGTACTTCTGCTCTGCTCTTTTGTTTTTTATTTTTCAAGGTTCCTCTCTCTGTTTCGATAGTGTGTACTTGGTATGTGTGATCTTGATTACTCGTGTGCAGGAGTGTGCATGTGTTTTCTGAACACATTTACATTTCATTCATGTAAGAATCTGCAGTATGTGTCTGTGAGAATGCATGAGAGTATGTTTTGAAGCCCATTCAGCCCGTGCTAATGTCTCCTACAGAACCGCATGCACGAGTCTCTGAAGCTCTTTGACTCCATCTGTAACAACAAGTGGTTTAAGGACACCTCCATCATCCTCTTCCTGAACAAGAAGGACCTCTTTGAAAGCAAGATCAGCAAGTCACCACTGTCCATCTGCTTCCCCGAATACACTGGTACATATCTATATACTTCAGAGTGAATGTTCATTAATATATTCTGTATATATTTATGTGGACATTAGGAGGTACTGTGGCAGCTGAGGTGAAGCTCCCTCCACACAGCACTTCCAAAACATTAAGATAAGACAAACAGTCCTAATTTTAAGACTTACTGACCAAGCATTTTAACACTAAAACCAGCTCCTGAAAATGTAGGGGCGATCCAGTCTGATGCCTGTCTGCTCTGTAGTCACGTAGCCTCAGCCTTTGAGCTGATCTCCGTGATATCTGGATAATACTACACACTACATGCATATTCAAATAACTGCACCATTCAAAGTTGAAGTGGTGTTTCTTTAAGTGTTCCCACTTGACAACAATGCAGCTGTTTGAGAGGCATCGTGTCTCATGTCGAGTCGCTGTTTGTCCAAATGTGGCTCAATATGGCTCCACAGAGCATTCATCAGGTTGATTTATGCATACGTGTAAACAAACAAAAAATATGTATTTAAATTTTCTCTCTCTCTTGAATGACTCAATTAAATGACTTATAATGGCCCCAAAAATGCCTTAATTGTAAATATGGATGTAGTATTTGTACCTCCAACTCAGGACAGAAGCTACAACAAAGTACAGCTCATACATCCACATTTATAATCAGTTTCAGCAGAGATAGAGCAGAAAGGTCTGTGTGATTCTTGACATTAGGCTGATATCTGCAGATAGCTGTTTACCGAAGTAGAAATGGAGAGGAGGACAATACACAGGGTGGGAACCCAAAGATTAGAAGGCAGAGCAGATAGGCTCAGACTGTGGAACAAAACAAAAATGAGAGTCAAACAAGTACAACGAGTGAAACAGTGAATGAAATCAGGAGTGTTACAAGAGGAGCTTGAGTGTAAGAGAGACGAGAGGAACTGAGAGACGAGAAACAATAGAACGTGAGAACGCCACAGAGACAGAGAAAGCAAGAGTGTGAGAAAAGAAAAAAGAATAGACAGCTCAAGAGTGTGGGAAAGCAACATGGGGAGAGACCAAAACAGCAAGACTGTGAGAAAGAGAAAATTAGAATTCCAAACCTGTTTCCTCTCCTCTTTTTTTCGTCCTGTCGTCCTTTTACATAGCAGAACTCTATTTCCTATTCTGATGAAGCAGCCAGACAAACCACAGTGCTGCTAATAGCTGAGACCCAGATAGATGTTAGTGACACTTCCAACACAAATTACTCCAATCACTGTGATCTTACTCGTTCCAAAAGCATTATAACAAAGTAAAGCTCTTGGTTAAAGCCACCGCATGCCAAATTCTTGCATTACAGCAGAACTAATTTTTACAGTTCATAATTGACTTGAGCTAAATGGGCACATAGTAGATCTGTCACTGCTGAAAAATTAATCAATATACAGTATGAATAATGGTTCCATCCCTTTTGTCCTTCATCCCTCTGTCACAGTCTTGTTCTGTTGCTCTATAAAGACTATAATACATCGGTAATACTCAGAAACTGGCAGCTTTTGCCAACGCTATCAAGATTTTCCATTACATTTAATTTGTCTGCACAAAACCACCTTTTCCATTTTGTCCGAGGAAGTTGTCGATGTATTATATATTTTTTTAGCTAGCGGTAAGCACAACCCTCCGTACAACACAGAGTAACATATTCAGCAGAATGTGTGCTGAGCTCCAAAGTCAAAGGTTATGTTTTCAGAAAATATCAGAAAAATCCCGCTGATGCAGAAAATGAGGTACAGCCCACTGATACAAAGGTTCAGATGACAACAGCTTTTAAGCCTTCACCTAACTCCCACTATATGTCATCTCTCTCCTTAGGTCCAGACACTTACCTGGAAGGAATAGCCTACATTAAGTCTCACTACGAGAGCAAGAACAAGTCGCCCAACAAGGAGGTCTACTCCCACGTGACCTGCGCTACAGACACCAACAACATCCAGTTTGTTTTTGATGCTGTTACTGATGTCATCATAGCGAATAACCTGCGGGGCTGTGGCCTTTACTGATGATGCTATTAAATGTTAGCCATTATGCAAGATGGGCGTTTGACGTGTATTTACCCATGTGGTACCTACGTGGGTAAATACATTTGGTACCTATGTGGTATATGCCACACAACCTATGTGATATATGTATGTGGTATCTATCACACAACTATTGTGGTATACCACATAGGTTGTGTGGCTCATGTGTCATTGTGTCAAATATGGGGTATGAGTTGTGGTCATGATGTCATCATTACTGCTTAACCATAAGGCTGATCATTGGTTCAACCTGATTCTTAATTAATGAATTGATTGGTTGGTTGAGATGTCATTTAATCTATTTGCCTTTTTTCATTCATCATGTCAGTTCCTAGCAAAGCACCACAAGCACATTCCAGGTACACTGTACGTTTTGTGTTTGATTGTAACTAAACTCCAGATCTGTTGCTGGTGTGCTGCAGATATTTTGCACAATACCTACAGTTAACTCCTCTGGGACACAAGGTTCCTGAGACTTATTTGTACATATAGCAGTGCCTTACTCATTGACCTAGATGATATGCAGTCTAAGTGCACCCCTCTAAGAGATCCAGGAGTAGTCCTCAAAAATGAAATTGTGAGGTATTTCTCATTATTTTTAAAATTTCAGTTGTCATTCTGATATCTTATATTTTAGTTAGTTAGGTACATGAAGGGCCAATGTGAAACTGCTTTAAACGATGTCATTGAACAAGTCCTAATCAGAAGTTCAGTTCACTCTCAGTTCAGTTCAGAGAGGTGTTCTTAAGAGTTAATTATGTATATGAGACATTAGCCCCTGTATGTCAGGGGCACTCTGGCGGCCAAGGGGTTAGGGCACATACTATACAACTGTGATGTCACAATTTAAATTCCAGCTGGGGACCTTTGTTGCATGTCATACCCCCCCCCTCTCTCTCCCTATATTTCTGCAAAAAACAACTTCGCTCATGCCGTGTTGTGATATTCATTCCTCTGATGTTTGTGGTACACTGCATAGTGTCAGACTGTTGCATTTAGCCATGCCCATTAAACTGTGGAACTTCAAAACGGCTAATCTTAAATAAATACATAAATGCATACATAAATAAAAGACGCAATGAACCAAAACCATAATATATAAATACTGAAAAAAACAGATGAACTCATCATTATGAAGTTAAATTAAAATCGAACTCATTATAATGATCATAATAATGTGTTTTCACAGTAACAGTTTAACAGTTCATTTAAAATATTTATTTTAATGTTTCCCTGAAATAAGAAGAAACTTGTTAAAAGGTACATTTTGAAATTGCTATAATTAAATAAGAATGAACCATAATTAAGTAATTTTACATTGAATTTTGCACTTTTTCATATGATTATTAAGTTCATAATGTATTTTTATTGTATATACTGAATTTATTTATTTGATATTGGCCTGTACAGAGTTCCATATTAAACAGTGTGATGCCTTTGTGAGTTCTGGATTTAACAAATAGGACTAATTAATGGTACCGTGTCCATTCATCTTATCCTACCCTCAAAGGCCTCGGAGAAACATGTAGGATCATAAGAGCCTCACGTCAACTTCAATATAGCAAAGCTTCTCTCACTGAAAACCTGCGGGAGCAGAGGGATTTTCAGGGGGGAGAGGATTGTTCAGAATACTAAATGTAATTAGACCAGAAATAATCTTGGTTATGAAACATGACTCTCACTTATTTTTCAGTTTGAAGTCACGTCTTTTTTTTTCTTACCAGCTATGATAGCGTGTGGCTGGTATTGTTTTCACCTTTTGAGGTGTGTGTGTGTGTGTGTGTGTGTGTGTGTGTGTGTGTGGGGGTGTGGGTGTGGGTGTGGGTGTGGGGTCCTGGAGAAACCTACTGTGGCGGGAACTACCACAGAGGTGGTTAAATGTTTTGGCAGGTGTTTATATGTCTGGACAGATTTTGCAAGATACAGTCACAAAAATTCACAGGAGTGTAGTTGAGATTAAAATGAAGGCCGAGTTCAACAACAGTTGTGATCTGACCCATAAATACTGAGTAGTCATGCAACAATGTAGTAATAATGTAATAATGACTACTGAGTACTCATGGGTCAGAACGCGTCACGGCTGATGTGATCCCGTCGGAAGAGGGTCTCTAGTGTTTTGTTGTTTGTAGACCACTTCATATTTTTAAAGCCCAATATTCCCACCTTAAAGCCCCTATGTGAAGGATTTGAACAGTTCTGACTTTGGTCATGGTAGTATCACACAAAAAAAAAGAAACTGTGGCAGACAGCTACAAAGAAGTAATGTGTCAGTTTTGACTGGGATTCTCAAATTTCTACAATTTAAAACTCTTGCCATAAGAGTAATTTGAGATATTCTATAACCACGATTAGAATATAAGAATTAGATTTTGTGGTTTCAGAACTACTACTACTGAATAGTGTCATTTTGTGTCAGTGTTGTTATTCCACAGCCCATTTGTTTTAGTCTTGGATGAATTTCACTCACGGGGAAAATTGAAAATTGTACTTTTGATCAGATTTAGAAGAGAAAATGTGAACATTTTCTTTTTGTTTCTGTTTTTTTCCCCTTTAAGTTAAATTCACATTTAGCAAGGAAGTTGCTATTTGTGTGAGAACGAGGTTGCCATCACCTGTTCACTTTAAACAAAGAGGTACAAGAGATAGTGTGCTGACTCAACCAGACAATTCCCAGATAATGCTTCAATGGAAGCATTGATTTTATACGGCCGCAGGGCTGCATCCATTGTGTTGGGCTGTGCAGTGTCATATCCCTGTTGCCCACCACTCTGCCTTAATAAACCAGAGGTGAGCTTTGAAAGATTGTGTGGTGGTGAGTACACACGGTCCTCTGGGACAAGAATTGTCAACCTTGTGACTATTGTTTTAGCCCTGATGTTTCCCTTTTTGCTAAATGAGGTCCATTTCTGGTGGTGGGTAGACATCCCAGAGCTGCTGTAGGATTGAGGTTTGATGTAGTGCACAGTTTAGCTGAAATGAAGATTGATATGTGCTATTTGTAGGAGCGTGAATTTGAGTTTTGGTATTAAAACCAGAAAGACGCATGTAATACCAGGAAAATATCATCATCTCCTTCCTCCTCTCTTTATAAGCAGAAGTTTACAGCATTGTATAGAAATTGAGCTCTTCTTGTCTGTGGGACTTTGTTGAATTGACTGAACTGAGTGTGTTTATAGCGTTGCAGGTGTGAGTGCTCCCTGGCAAACAGAGGTGGAGAGCTTCTTTATTTATTCATGAGCAAGGTGTTTGCTTTATTTCTCTCTTCCCCTCATACTCAAACAGCGAGGGTTTGTCTCCTCCCTCTGCCAGAGCTGCGATTTTTTATTTTTTAGACAGGTAGATGACGTCATCAGCTCTTCCTAACACATCTGTGCCAACATTTCCTAATTAGCGACAGAAAGCTGCCTAAGGCTGTTGATCAGCCTGCTTTGCGTGTGTGTGTGTGTGTGTGTGTGTGTGTGTGTGTGTGTGTGTGTGTGTGTGTGTGTTTACAGATTGTATATAGTTACCTACATGTGTGTCTGTTAATAGTACAGGAAAGGTAACTGTGTGTGCGTACGTGCATGCATGTGTGTGTATATCTTGTGTGAGAGACAATATCAGCCCATGGGTGTTGTGGTGGAGTCAGTATCTGTGGATTAATTACCCAGAAGGCACCTGTCTACCCTTTCCACACAGACAGGCCCTAGACACACGCACACACGTGCATACACATGCACTGAAGACACAAACATGCCCATGGGACTTTAAAATGTCACAACACCTTACTTGCCAGTGCCAAATAATACCACCGTATCCAACCGGCCTCAGATGTTTTTTGGTTCTCTTGCCAAACAAGAAACCTGCTGCCACTGGTGCTTAAGGCATTTAGTTTATTAGTTTCTCCTCTGATTTATTAGATTTATTACTCGACATGAAAGTAAAGTGATCGTGCTGCATTAACTGCTTCATTGTTGTTTTCAGGAAGATATGATGTAAAATATGCAGAAAACATCAAAAGTATTTGGTCTCAAATTAATGCAAAAATGATGAGTTTTTCCATTTCTATTAATTGACTAATTACTTCTCTACTCCCCCCTATCAGTAGAAGCTTCCCTCCTTTTTGTATACAACTGCACATAAGCATGTGTCCAGCTTTGTTTGAAATATCTTACACTGACGTGATGAAAACAATGATCATCTGTGCCTAATGTTTACATTTGGAGGTTCTTTCAAATGCAGTACTCAGAAAAGATAAAAACAAACTATTCACTATACATACGTACATTATACTGTATATACATTTTAATTTGTGTAATAGTAGAAATCCGCGCTTGTGCAGTTTAATAACAGGATTTTCCAGTAACATGGGTTTGATTTCATTTGTTTAGCATCATCCTCACAGAATGCAGGACAGTACACACACATTTCTGTTATGATTAAAATTAGACACCCGTTTAAATAGTTTTTTGGATATGGCCCTTGCCCAAAGGGCAGCCAGCAGTAGACACAAGCTGTAGAGCAGCAGGCCGGTGAAATTTCCATTCACACTAATTTAGCAAGCTCCAATTCACATTCAGATGATTTATTTGCCCTCAGGGTGGTAACAGCAGCACACTTTTCGTCGCTTTGTCTTCCAACTTCTTTCATGCCTGTGTTAACCTCGGGCAGTGCACAGAGCAAGACGTATCCATGATTCTGTTGTACACGTTCTTCAGTGGCAAACTAAATCAGTCAGATTTAGTGATATCAGATGCATTTAAAAGTGAATTAACCTTCAGTTTATTCGCAATATGTAACAACACTCGAATATTTTTGCAACATTAGCAAGGAATTGAATTTAAAGGACCATAACTGTGTTTTTGCAAATCTAAATCAGCTGCTACAAATCCCACAGAGTTTACTTAAATAATACTGAAATGTTTCCAACCTTTCAGCCAGCTTTTGATTTCAGTCTATCACACTGTGAGCATCATGTTTTACTTTTACTCTTGTCAAAAAGTCATTAACATTGTGTGTCAAACCTTTAAGTGCCTAACTCAAACAAGTTACAAAATGATTTAAGTTTTATAAAAACACGTAGAAGCCTAGAATAAAAACAGATTAAAGATGTACTGTTAGTTATTAAGCTTTTGAGCCTGGTCACTAACAAGACAATAGGTTCCTACAGTTAATTCAAGAGATGTACTTGAATTATCAGCTCTTGTCTTGTGTCTATTTTTTAGGGCAGTTTATGTTTCACCAGAGGTAAAAAATAAAATTAATAAGTTATGATAGATTCCTCCATTTTGGCTTTTCATTCCCTTAAATTTGCGTGTCAGGGTTCAACAAAGTTAAACTTTAGACAAAACTTGTCAGGCCACTAATCATAGCACTTGTATTGGAACTGCCATTTTAAATGTTGGTGAGATGAGGTTTTAACAAATCTGAAACACACCAGCATGATCTTAGAGACTTTAAAGTGTATGTGATATGTTGAAATTGGACAAAAGCATGCCCATCGCAATTGAAATTAATTCTGAAACTAAATAAAACAAACCTTTCTTATCGGGGGAGAATATACAGGGCAGCAGCTTGATTACGAGCTCTACTTGTGCTTCATCCTTTTGAAGCCACTTTGGTCTTTTCAAGAGAAAGACAGACACACAAACCGAGAAAGATGTGGTCCTTCACAAGTGGAACTGTGTCTCATCTGTGTCTTTGTTTCTTAGACCTAAACCTCTTGTCCTTCTCTCTCTGATCCACTCCGCCCGCCTCTCCCTGCGACACTGAGGCTCTAAAGCTATGAGTGTTTTGTAAGGTGAAGACAGGATTGATTCTTCCACGGAGAAGAACTATGAGCAGATCACTGTGTGTGTGTGTGTGTGTGTGTGTGTGTGTGTGTGTGTGTGTGTGTGTGTGTGTGTGTGTGTGTGTACACAGTATATATGTGTTTGTGCTTGACCCTACTCCTGATGAATTACCAATAAACCCCAAACAACCAGTGCGAAATCACATCAACAGGCGAGGCCAAGAGGATAGTGGGTAATGTAGTTTATGTCTTGCATCAGTCCCAACAATAAATTATGGATTCCCATATGCTGCAGTGAAGGAGGGATTTGTGGGTAATGTAGTCTGAGGAGAGGGAGCTTGGAAGGGTTTATGGGTAGTACTGTGTGTGGGGGGGTTTTTTTTTGTTTGTTTTTTCAGTGGCTGGCCCTGGTGTGGATAATACAATCAGTGGTCCATTCAGATAACAAAGGTCCTGCTTCTCTGGGCTGCAGGTGGTATTACAAAAGCAACGTGAGCACCTTGTGCCAAGTCAAAACCTTAGCAACATAAAAAAGCTGTTGAAATGTCACAATGGCAGCCAAATGAAGAACTATTCAGACTGAATTTCAATCCAAAATTTAGTGTCAAATGCTTCCTATTTAAGATTTAAATGAGCTCTTGTGGTGTCTTTTTGTTGCCTTATTTATGCTAAATTTAGAAACTTGAGTTTTGCCTGCAAATGCTTTTGGGTCATCTTAAAATATGTTCTGTTCCCACTCAACTTTGCCGACCGATGAAATGAGCACTTAAGCCCCTGCAAAGTCAGGGAGATCCCCACTCTACCGCTGGACTGGGAGAGAAATCAGAAAGCCGCAGGGCACATGACCATAATGAACTTGGGTAGAATTAAAGAGGCGGAGAATAAACTGGTAAATGTTCCTGCACTCATGCTCTCACTGCTGCATCTGTTTTAGCTTTCAATGTCCATTTAACCCGTCTGTTCACTCTGCGTCAGTACCAACCAACACCTGTCTATAATGTACAGATCACCTACAGCAAATGTGTGTATGTGTGTGTATGTATGTGTGTGTGTGTGAGACTGCTGTATTTTACTGAGCACTGAGTAAAATGTATCTGCTGTAACTCCGTCACTGCTTTGATAATTTATTGAACGTTGTATTTATACATGAGAGAGAAATGATAATAAAGCACCACATAAGTAACTTAATACGTGTGATTATTTGTGTGTGTGTGTGTGTGTGTGTGTGTGTGTGTGTGTGTGTGTGTGTGTGTGTGTGTGTGTGTGTTTGTGTGTTAATTGTAAAGAATACAATGATATTTTTCTGACTCACTCCTCTGTGTGTTTTCCTCGACAATGATTATTTATTAAACAAATATTTCCTGAACAGGCTCACTTTGTAACCGCCACTGTTTCTTGTTGGCATTTCAGTGTGAGACAAAGAGATCCCTCCTCAGTCAGCATCCTTGTTACCGCACAATGTGCATGCAGAGTGTTGCACTAAATTCAATTAAAGATGCACAGGCAGTAAATGTGCAGAAAATTTGTTGTATTTCCATCTCATTCTTTCACCATTTTTTTTCATCCCTTTCTTTCTCCCTCCTTCTCCCGCCACAGAATCGCATGCACGAGTCTCTGATGCTGTTCGACTCCATCTGCAACAACAAGTTCTTCATCGACACCTCCATCATCCTCTTCCTCAACAAGAAGGATCTGTTTGCAGAGAAGATCAAGAAATCTGCGCTCAGCATCTGCTTCCCCGAATACACAGGTAAAAAAAAAAAGAAAAGATTTCAACATTTTATTTTTGTTGTGAGTGCAGTGGTGAGACATAGCAACTCTCAAAACACGTAAGCAGGAACAAAAGTTGACAGGTGTACAAAATTGATTTCTTCGAGAAAACAAAAAGCTGTGAAACAGTGAAACTGAATGCAATTACACAGGACAACACTCGATACGCCATAAACTGACTGGTCAAGCTGAAAGACATTTGCTAGGGTACAAAAATGAGAAAAACACAACAAAGAAACGGGTTTATCATTTTTTGGGTTTGTCAAAATTACTGTGCAAACAGGTTTACAGCACTGGTCGTCTTCAGACTAGGGCATTATTATATTATTATATCTTGAATTATGTAGTTAATGCACTTTTAAAGGAATACTTTGACATTTTTGGAAATATGCTACGAAACGTGCTTTCTTGCCGAGAGTTAGAAGAGAAGATTGATTCCTGTACTCTAGATATGAAGCGACAGCCAGCAGCCAGTTAGCTTAGCTTAACACAGAGATGGGAAACAGGGGGAGACAACAAGCTTTATTATATCCAAAAGTAACAATATCTGCCTTCCAGCACGAAAAAAAACATGATATCTTGTTTTTATAATTCATACGAAAACCATAAGCAAGTGTAAAAATGATAATTCCAAAAATAGTCCAGCATATTAGCATCTGTTAAACAGCAGATTTTCACTTTTGCATTTCTGTTGTACAGATGAAAACAAACAAGATATAACGTGTTAGTTAGTAAAGTTATTGCTAAGCTAAGTGAACAGGCCGCTTGGTGGTAGCTTTCTATTTATCATGAGAGGGGTATCAATCAATCGTCTCAGCGGACTCTTGGCAGGAAAGCAGATAAGCCTATTTCCAAAAGTGTCAAACTGTTCCTTTTAAAGGAGCTTGATTTTGTAAAACCAAAAAGTTCTAAAACTGCATGATAGCTGATATAAAGATACTTAGGTAATACTGTGTGAGGAAGGGGAAAATACCGAAACACTAGTTTAAATGATATGATGCAGTATGAATGAAGCATACTATATAAAGTATGAATGACTACCATCCATCCTATCTGAATGTGATTTCCCAGAATGAAATAGCTTTTTTAAAACCCCTCCTGTTTGTGGACACTGATTAGCCTCTGCTTGATTCAGGAGACGAGTTATTTTTGACTGGGCCCAACATTCACTGTCACTGAGTTATAAACCATCCTGAGAAATGTGGCACTTTAAATCAGAGCTGTTTACAGCGTCAAGTCCGTTTGAATTATCAGGAGAGATAGCTAAAACAAATCAGCCAAATGTTTGATGTCACCTGTTTGAAGCACTGAGGTTATACGGTTCAGTCTGAAGAACGATACGCACTACATGAAGATTTACTTGACTGTCTTTAAAAGAGCAGCAGAGGGGAAAAAAAAAAAGTAGATTTCATGTGGAGGTGAGATGCCGATGTAGTTGTGGCAGAGAGAAGAAGGGACTTGGGAGTGAGAGAGCAGGAGACAGTCACGCTTGGTCAGCCATGAAGACAGAGGAGAGGAGATGGCAAGTGAGAGCTGTCTCCTGCCGTCTCCACAGGCACGCAGCTCTGTGAGCCGATCCTATTCACTTCTGTCTCTCATGCTTTACTGACTTTCTGCTAACTGCCTTGATAATCACAGTAAGTCTATCCGACATATTCCATCTCTCTCTCCGTCCCTCATCATGTCCTCCATTACCTTCCTCCTAAATGAGAAGCCTAACATGTAAATACTGTGCGTATAAATAAAAAAAATCCCAAATATTAAACATAATGAACAATGCTGCACAACTTCCACTCTTCACTTGAGAAAATAGATTGGACTCCAGACAGACTAAACTTGGATATGTCTAACAATTAAAATAAAGTTACACATTTTTTATTAAAGGGTCTGTAGCCTTCAAGAGTAAATAAGCTGTAACTTTATAGAATAAACATAAGCGGGCTCCAGTTTTCACTGGTTTTTATGTAAATACACAACCTTATCTACATGGTGGAAGTGACCTGTGTGTTGTTCACTGCAGCTAACATTAGCACACCTGCTCAGCTGGGACAGATGTCATGGGGATGCAACAATACCGTTGCTTATCAGTCATATCAAACTTTATTTAGTCTAGCATTAGCATAAGTGTCAGCTGGCTAGCTAAACCAGACAACTGCCAGACACCAACTCCATGAACTTTTTACAGCTTTTGCTCCATTGTTCGACAGCAATGAGTGAACAGTGAGCACAGACAGGAGGTGCATCCGTTTTATAATTTGCAACCCTCACAGGTGGTCAGCGAACACACGGGCGCACACACCCTTATGTACACAACACACACGTTTAAGAGGGTTTTCCTTAGAAATGGGAGGAGATTTTAGTGAGAAATACTGTGTTTTAAATCCCTTTTTAAAACCCTGTTGCATGAGAACTGTATCATCTCAGTGTCTCTCTGTCCCTCTTCTCTCTCTCTCTCTCTCTCTCCAGGACCCAACACCTACGAGGATGCAGCAGCTTACATCCAAGCACAATTCGAGAGCAAGAATCGCTCTCCAAACAAGGAAATCTACTGTCACATGACCTGCGCCACGGATACAGGAAACATCCAGGTGGTGTTTGATGCTGTGACCGACATCATCATCGCCAACAACCTCCGAGGGTGTGGCTTGTACTGAGCACGCCCACACGCCCCGTAATATCCTCCCTCTTTGTCCCCTCTTCTCTCCCGCCCTTCCTGCCCTCCTCCTCCCTCCTCGTTCCTGTTCCTTTGACACTGCTGTGGAAATGATGATGGTGATGATGACGATGATGATTCTGCTGATTATTTAAAGAAAAAAGAAAGAAAAATGCAACTAGGTACATATTAATAATGAGGATAATTTAAAAAAAAAAAATAGGCATACGTATATATAAATATATATATATATAATGTTTTTAGTTCTTGTCTCTTCTCTTCCCGCTCCGACTTCTCCTCCTGATGTCCTTTGGCCTGCTGCCAAGCAAACAAATTTGTTTTAGTAGAAAACATGAGACCCTGCAGCCTTGAAAACTTCTTGAACAAAGTCGATGAAAGCCTCCGTTCCTGTTCTCCTCTCTTTTTCTTTCTCAGTGTCTTTTGTTGGTAACAAAAACAAAACCTGTACTTTTTTTGCAGATTTTTTTTTTTTTATTATTATGAATATGAATATGACTTCTGTTTTATTTTTGTTGATCATGTGTGTATTTATTACATGAGTATAAGTCTGTACACTGATTTTTATTCACATTTTGCCTCACCTGACACCTTTATTTGTTATTATTTCGTTTGTTTTTTTTGCTAGAGTAGTGATTATGTAATAACGATTTTTGCGGAAATCTGTGAAAATGTCAATAACAAAAACAAACACCAGACAGGTCAGCCAAAACCTTACAAACAACTCTCGAGACCTGCTGAAACTGACAACGCCGATTTTAACATTAGTCTTTTGTTTACATTAGCCAAGACATTTCAAGATGTTTGTTGTCAATTTCTAAATTTTTTGTTTTTAATTAACTTGTATCATTTTACTCCCTGCATTCGAGACCCGGTTTTCATCAACAGGAAGTGAGATTTCCTGTATCCTGAACTTGGCCTTGGCCATTAGCCAACCGTCGGTCATGGCTGAGCCTGAGAGCCAATAGGAAATGTGCTAAACGTCCTATCAGTGCCATGTAACAGAGGTACTGTACTGTAGATAGCTACGCTTTTAGAAGCAAGTACACAACGTTATAACTCTACCTTCCTCACTGTTATAACCTCTAGACCTACTAACGTTCTCCATGTAAGGAAACTCACTCTTGGTTTGATAATGGTTGATTAATTTATTAATGTATTTATTGATTGATTGCCTGTCCTACACATACCTATCTGTTTCTCTCTCTCTCTCTCTCTCTCCTCTCTCTCTCTCTCTTCATTTACACACCACCATGCCTTTACTTCTCTCAACTCCATCCATCTCTCTTTCGTTCTGCCTTGTTTTGGCATGATGCCCAGATTTCGGGGGTGGGTCAAAAGCCCCCATCTTTTTTGCCAACCCTTCTCTCCCTCCCTCCTCTTCTCCTGTTCCTTCTGAAGCCCTGACACAGATAGCATGAGATACTCAAGCCTTTGTATAAAGAGACCAGTTAAAAAAGAAAAGAGAAAAAAAAGCAAAAAAAAAAAAAGCTTCTCATCGATACTGTTCAGATAATAATAATAATAAAAAAATACTAATAAAAATTGCAAAAGATAAATAAAAAAGATGAGAAAAAAATACAAAAAAAGAGCTAAGACGATGGATAGCAGCAGCTGCAGGAGAGAGGCGACTGGTTCATGAACTGGATGGGGCGGGGTCAAATCTGAAAAAAAAAAAAGTGAGAGTCGTAGTTTCGAAGGGTAGAAAAGTCATGTGGGAGGCTTGGAAGAAGAAGTGTAGATTTTGGGATTCTTGCCATGACACGTAGAATTCATAGTCAAATAAGGACAAAAAATCTACACTTATTACTACAATAATTAATAAAAACTGATGAACATGGGTATTACCACAATATCGACAACAACAACGATCGTGATAATCCTGTAATATTCTCAAAAGATAATCTTTCTTGTGCTTTGTAGCTACAGAACATTTTTCTCTATATCTCCCTTTTTTAAATAAAAAGATGTTTTGCAAAGCGTTCCAGTTTGACAGCGAGCTGATTTGGAACCGCGGCGATCTCAGACCGACCCCGTGTTGTTGTAATGCTCTGAACTGTGCCCCACCCCCCTTCTCCTTTTACCGTTTTGCCTGTTTCCCTGCATTAGAACCGTGTCCTCACTTTAGCCTGACTCAGAACGACTAAATATAATATTATAACAATATCTATTTTTTATTATTTCAGAAAAAAACAAACCACTTTTTTTTGGGGAGAGCACGTTTCTCGCTGCGTTCGCTAGTTAGGGACGCCGCATGTACACACATCAATGCTGTATAAAGTCATGCTCCTTTCTTCTTCTACTACTTCTACTTCTTCTTCTCTCTGTCTCTTTTCAGTTTGACACACACCTTCCAGGTCTACAATGAAAAGCACAGTTCTCACGTCTCACACACACACACACTTTTTCACACTCACACACATACACACACAATAAGTAGATTTGGAAATTTGTTATCTATTCATACCTAATCTATGTTACCCCTCATCAATCTATCTACCCATCTATCTATATAGACCTCTCTTTCTTGCCTTCTTGAGTTCTAGTTTTTAAAAGAGAAAACAACTGTGTATAATGACATGATATACCTGTTTTTGGCATTCTGTTCCTGTTACCTTCATTATTTTTTATTTGACCTCCTCTATGTTCTGTTCTTTACCCAGTGAATGCTTTTTTCTGTGCAGCTTTTTTTCTCTCTCTCTCTCCCTGTACTCCTCTTTAGTGAATGGTTGTTATTTCATGTGGGATGTCCGTGCTGGAAAAACCAATCGAATGTAGTGTTTACATTAAAAAGCCACTGTTTTCATGACTACAAAAAAGCCAACCTCTTCTCACTGTGTCTGTGTTTTCACCTCTCAGCTCCCGAGCCGTGTCGCTCATTCAGTCAGACTGAAGATACAAAGAGTTTGTGAAATCCTCTAACTTAAAGAAGATGGTGAAAATAGTCTTTTTTTCATTTAAAGGCTGTAAATAGCTCACCAGCAGAAATGTGAGACACTACCACTATCGGTTTCATATCTGACACGAATCGAGTTTCAGGATTATTGTTGATGAACACTGTGACACACAATGAAAGGGGCCTGATGATCTCTTGTAATTGCATTTTGATAAAATGTCACTGTTCACAGCTGGCGCATCCAATAGGCAGAAACAGGCAACCTGATCCTGCAGCAATCAAAGAGGGAGAAAATTAATTATCTCAGGACACAAAATATCAATTTTTAAAAATGTACCAGGCTGACCCGTGTAACTCTGCCGCAACCACACTTTAATCTCCAGAAAACTTGTCCAGAGGTTGTTCCGTCACGGCTCTTGCATGCACTGAGATTTTTCAAAGTGCACAGGTCTCCTTTTTCTCCACAGTGACTGATTAGATTTTAACGACGTGGAATAAAGAGGGGCCAAATGAGAACCAAAGGTTTGAGTAAACTTATTAATCTACAGTCATGGTGACTGCGGGTTAAAACTGGCCGTCATTCCCGTCAGTTATGATGTAAGATTTTACTACTTTCTAAAATTTTAATTCCTGATTGGAGAGGTGGCAACAACGCTACAGCTTTACAAGCAGTCGTTCAACGGTCCCGTAGGCAGCAGTATTAGCTCACAGACACTCAGACAGATGTTAGCACTGGGAGTCTAGGGATGGCAGTGCCACTCTGTTGGTCCACCTCTTTAGTCCAGGCTGAGATACTTTTAACAACCTCAGACATTCAGACAATGGATGGATATCCATGAAATTTGGTACACACATTCATGCTGCCCTATGATCCCTTAACTTTTCATCTAGCACAATCATAAAGCTTTGATTTGTCTAGTACTTTGGTTTTTGCCCAAATAGCTTTTCTTTTAGTGCCAATTAGCACATGCTAACATACTAAACTACCGGTGAACACAGAATTTTTAAAGGGATGAAAAATGGAAAGGCTGTGGAAACGATGGTTTCAAGTTTGAAATATCTGCCCCACACACACACAAACACACACACAAACATGTTGCTTCCTGTACTTCTCTCAGTTGACCCCCATGGGGGAGGAAGTCATGAAGTGAGTTGACATATTTCAGGAAGACAAACAAACACACTTTTTCTATCAGTTTTTCACACAATCTAAGTCTCACACACACACACACACACACACACACACACTCAAACACAACACATAATAAGCATATAGTCTGCACTGAGGAGAATTGGTGTTCGCCCGCCTGCTTGCGTTACACTATATAGACTCCCAAACCACCAATTCTTTTTCACTCACACTCTGTCAGCAGGAAATGGGATTTACTCACATCCAATGGTATTGGTGGTATTACAAGAATGTTCTCCAAAGAACACAACAGACACACACACACACACACACACTGTACAGTTGTACGACCTCATGGTAGCTTGATTTCATCTGTGCTGATGATGCATATATCTGTGTCTCTGTGGTCCAAACACACACACACACACTCACACACAAGGAGCCGTGTCATGTTGGTAAACTCATATCAAGCTGGGGGGTGATCCATACAGTACTCACACTTCACTATACAACACTCACTCAGGCCTCTTATAAAGGTGTATCTCAACTGTACTGTACGTATTATTGAAATGAAACATCACACACACACACACACACACACACAGGTCAGATAGATCCGTGTCATGGCAGATAGAAAAGTAAATGTGAGCTGGAGTGATAGGAGGCAGAGCGAGGTTGTGTCAGACTATTCATTCACACATGAGGAGAGAGCGAGTGGAGGGAGAGAGGAGTCTTTCATCCTTGTTGCTGTGGCAGGAGCTGCAAGGAAAAGGCTGGTTCACTGGGTTCAAGCATAACAGAGAGAGGAGGAGAGAGGCTGTTCAGACAGAGAGAGCCATCAGACAACAGAGAGGAGGGATGGAGGGGGTGTAAGGAAGGAAAGGTCTGAATCTTATCTGCTCCCCTCACACTAATTGCTTTAAAAAAAGAACTCAATCTCCCTTCATACCTCTAATGTCCCTCTTTCTCAGCATACAAGGGTTGCTCCGATGTTTTTCAGATTTGATGAATAAGTTCTTCATCTTTAGCTGCTGGTTTGTTTGTTCGTTTAGATCCGCATTAGCTGTGGTTTTAAATCAGCTGCTCTTCCTCTGGTCTACATGAGGATTTCACACACAATGAGAAACAGCACACGTCTACAGCCATGAAGACATTCACTCCACGAGTTATATAAAATTAATATTATGAATTAGATTAGATAGAGCACAAGAAGACACACACATCAAAGAAAATACATGTATCGGTGTTACTGTAACAGTATCAACTACTAACTTTGTAGCTGTGATACTGCAGTTCTCCCTGTTATCCACGGTACTTGTATTGATCCTTTAAACAACACAAGGTTCTCGGGCCATGTTCAGCTGGACAACAGCACTGCATGGATAAAACACACAGCCCCCCCCCTTAAGACAAAGAGCTTCTCACCATCATTGCATCGAAAAATAAAATGACTGTCACGTAGTGGTATTATAAACTGCTCGTATTATATGCAGTGTTTTGGTGTCTGATAAGCTTTTAACTTTTGTTTTGTTGTAAAATGTTTTAGCTTTTAAACATTTATGACTCCCTTCCCTTATGAACCCCTTAAGTTGTCTTTATGTTGCTGTTGTGCATGGGCTGTTATATAGTTTGTAGATTTGTGAATACTAAAAATAATAATAATAATAATAATAATGATGATGACTCTACTCAGTCACTGGAGCCACAGGAATATCAAATGAGTTTTAATAATTTATAGTAATGCTTTAAGGACTAAGTGAGAGAGTGAGTGAGCTTCAGAGATGTTGATATATGTGTGTTTGAGCCGGGATCACTGCTTCCATCTGCGGTGCAGTCTTTATGCTAAGCTGAGCTAAGCTAATGGACTCTTTGCTCTAGCAGCATGTTTAAAGAGCAGACAAGAGCGTTTTCAATCTTCTCATTTGGGAGTGAATAATTGTATCTCCTAAAAAGTAAAAAATGATCTATGGTCATTTCACATAAACAGAAAAAGAGAGAGATGGAAGAGGTGGAATAAAAAGCAAATACAAGACAATGAAGGAGGATCAGGAGGCTTGAGGACATAGACCCACAGATATCAAAAGCAGAACAGAGGCCACAGCAGAAGAAAGGAGCAGATATTGATTTTTAATTTGGCAGGGTGAAAACTGACAGGGAAAAATTCACTTGTGAGTAAAGTGACTGACAGCTGCATTAGAGAATCGAGTGTCAAGAATCTTAAATCGTACCCAGAGTGACCTCACCTCCGTGCTGAGATATTTTTAAATCCTTGGGAAAACATCAATGAATCATCATCAAGTGAAACAGATAATAACAGCAGTCACATCTGCTTCCTGCCTAATTGAAACAGACACAGCGCCTAATTTATACCAAACTGAGAAGGACTGCGACGGCAAAGACTTTCTTTCTTCTTCTTTTTTACTGAATAAAAAGCCAGAGTGCGACTTTGTGTTGTCTGATCCAGAGGAGATGGTGCACGAAACAGGCTCTTCTTCTTTGAGTTTTTCTCTTTTAGAAAATAACAAACAAACGACATTCTACCACACAGCACTTTGAATTTTATTATCTCGAGTCTCACACGTACTTTTGCACAACTCACAGTTATAAAAACAGTCATTTTGCTGAAGGCACATGGGAAAAACCAACCTACACTGAGTGATGATTTCCAATACAAAACATTTTTTTCAAATTTGCTCTGGATGCAGGGAAATGAATATTGAGTTCTCCTGCGTAATTTTGTGCATGACAGTCCCCACTGGCATGTACAAAATCATTTGCTGTGCTTGATTTAGTGCATGATCTTTACTAGAGCAGTCATTTTAATAGCCAAGAGTACAAAGTAATACCAGAAATATGATTCTCATTGCCATCCTGCAAGCCATTATAATCAATAAAGGAAGATGGGTTTTATATGGAAATGGAAATCCCTGTCAGATTTAATTTAGCATACTTTGTGATAGTTTAATAACCCACTTGGTCTCACTTGTCAGGTTTTTTCCACATAGTTAAAAAGGCTTCTCAGGTCTCACCAACAACGAAGCCCACAAATAAAAGTAAAGTTCTATAAGCTTTTCAGCAGCAAAATACATTAGGACACATTCTTGTTTGGGTTTGCGCTGTGCTCCAGAATATTGGATTTGAAATGAAACTGTGAGTATGAGGTTAAAGTGCTGACTCAGCCACAACAATATCATCCAGGGTCCTTGCCTGTCTTTCATTTTCAAGTCTCAAGGAGTCATCACTCTTTAGAAACCTTTCAATGCCTTGAGATTTTTCTGGTAAAGCCTGGAAACAGGGAGACTAAAGCGGTGTGTGATATCAATACAGCGGGGGAACACTACATTGGTGAAACAGTCAGCACCATGGACAAGAAACTGAATGAACGCTGGAAACAGGAAAAAAATGGTCACAGTATTGAGTTTGCACCTTGGAACAGACACAGTGTGCATGCATCTGAAAGCATCTAATCCCAGTAATTTTAGGTCAAAACTGGCAAAGAGCTGCATAACAACAGGCGTTTGCAGTCATGATTAACGGGCCTTGCTTCTTCAAAGAGTATCATAGATAAGGTTGAGATTAGTAGGAGGTAGCAATGGATCATCCGAGTCAATGCAAACATTTTGTTGTCATGTTGGTAGCTTTTAGTAGACATCCCTTTGTCTTCAGGTTAGTTTTCTCAAATATCAATGATATACTGTAATTATCGTCAAAGCAAGTTGACCATGAGCTGTATTTTGTCTCACTTGCCAAGACGTTGCTGTTTCATAGTTTTAAAGTTTACTTTTTTTGCTAGCATTGCTTTTTAGCACAGAAAAAAAACTGTGTAAGTTAGACTGAAAATGTAAAAAATGTGGGAGTGAAGAAGCAAAGAGGAGAAGTGGAGAGGTGGGAGCGAGTGAGAAGAGAGGTAGAGGGAGACGAGGACAAGAAGGGGGAGTGCATCTTATCGCCTGTCAGAGCACTGCTAAAAAAGAGGCCTGTATCGAGATCAAGCAGAATTAGCAATCATAATTCACCTTGAGATGTTTAGCCAGGAGCCTGCCAACTTAATGAACCTGGCCCACTGCCAGTGCTAATCCACAAAAGCACCTGTATTACAGTTCATCTTTAATAAGTGACTGTACATACAACAACAGCAAAAGGCAAAACTTTAATTTGCTGTTTCACAGATAATGCTTTATGTCTCTGATATGAAACTGATGCAGCTTTCTAAGCATGGGAAACATAAAGCAGCTGGAAACATACTAAGATTTGCTGTTAACTTTGGCCACTATATTACTCAGATATTGCCATCACAAGTTCATAATTATAATTGCAACACATTCACAACTGCTTATATAGTCCCTTTCTCTACTGAACAATTAGCCTGGGCAGAACTAAACTTCATTAAAGGGGTCTAAATCTATCTCATTTAAAAAGATCAAATGACAAAAATGTACTTTTATCAGAAAACATCAACAGTACGAACAACATGTAAATTATAATTTTGTAAACAAACTGTATAATCGTTCAAAGCGGACAAATACTTATAAACAAAGTATAATAACTTATGACCACCCCCACAGTCATGGTATAACCTTTGACATCATTGATGACATCAGCAGGAGCATAAAACAGGGAAGTGTTTGGCTGCCAGCCTCTAAAGTAACTCCTGGACTGTGGTGAGTATGAAGGATTGCACAGATTAAACTTACATAGTAGAACTTTATCAAACCAAAAAATAGTGATGGTAACTGTAACACAAAACAATGCTAACCACAAGATTAAGTTAAAAACAAAGAATGAGATGTGTGTTCTCACAGTTGCTGTATACACCCTCACACTAGCTTTAGCTAACCTCTGGACATTAGACTAGCATAAGCTGCAAACCTTTGGACCTTACAACTACAAAGATAGCTTTAGCTGCTCCTAACCTCTGAATGTTACAAGGCTAGCTTTAGCTACTAACTCTTGGACAACAACAACATTGAGCTACACAGTGCCAATAACATTACCTGCTAACTTTGGTCTTAATAAACTTAATGGTAAGATAAAATGAAAGCATGTCAGTAACGTTAGCCACTAACTTGTGGAACACAAGATTAGCACGAAGCTAAGTCATGCAGTGCCACTAACATTAATCAGATATCATGAGGCTAGCATTAGCTGCCAAATTTATAATCTCTGGAGAATATAAAGCTAGCTGTTAACTAGCTAGCTGTTAACTTCTGAACATTTCAAGGCTAGCTAATGCACTTCTCTACAAAGTGTTATGGAAAATTCATGTCGCAGTGAGAAAAACATCAAAGACAGAAAACTTAATAACATTAATTTAACATGTTGTTAATCACAAGTAAATGCATAAACAAAAGCAAAATACATGTAACAATGTGTTGTATGTATTAACTTCAGGCATTTTGAATTTTCCAGACCCATAAAGTATGTAAAAGTTTGCGGACACGGTTTGCACTTTGCACTTCACAGGCAGGTGAACAAACAGAAACCCATGTACTGTAAGCACACCTTTGTCACAGCTGTAAAAACTACAACGCCCAACAGCCTCTGGCTCTGCCCAGACTCAGTGGCAGCCTGAAGACGGTGTCTGTCAAGATGCAACCCTGTGTCTAATTTTTTTTTCTGTTGTTTCATGTTCTCTTGTGTTTTCACATCAGAGACACAGAGGAGAAATCCTGGACGGTGACGGTGCCGTTATGGGTGAGTTTGTAACACAACATATAACAACAACCTCAGCAAATCTAGTTAAGTTCAGTTCGGTTTATGACTTCTAAGTCTTTCACATCAGATTTATGCCCAAATTAAATTAAATTATCAACTTTTGAAATTTGCTAAATCACTGAAAAGTTGCGTGCAAACTGTCAATTTCCCAAAATGTCACTATTACACTATTCCTTTAACTCAACTTTGCTGACCTCTCGTTGTAGCCACAGTGTATGCAACACAAACAGAATAAGCCTTTCACTTCATGTTCAGTTAAAATCCAACTTAAATGACTTCCCATATTGTTTCTTTGTCTTGTCTCTGTACTGTACAGGCAAAGAGTGTCACCAGAAAATCAACCACATTGGCTGTTTGTTGTGTCTGCAATGCATATATCAACACAAAAACAAATGCTGACACCATGTCTTATGTATCTATATTCATATGCCGTCCTATATGAGTCGGACATCAGTAACAGTGATATTTCTTTGGATGGGGTGATGTGGCACTGTTGATACTGGGGCCCGCACTTCCTGTTCAAAGAGAGCAGTCAGGCACCCTAAAAAAAAAAAAGCTGACAGGATAATAGAGGAAGAAGTTCAGTCACAGTCTGGCTTGAAGAAATGAGATTATGTGGTTTTGTTTTGTTTTTTTTTTACCTACTTTGGGGATTTAATTAAAGCAGTTTCTTGTTGCATTCAGCTTGTGATAATTACAGTGAATGCATTGGTGAGAGGTAAATGTCTGAACAGAGTTAAGGAATGATTGTTTTGTACCAGTGAAGATATGTGTCTTTCTTGCATTTCATTATTTTTTCCTTTTAATGAACTCAACAATTACAAAATCCTGTAGAAATATATGCAGATGAACCAGGTATAGCGATATTGGGATGGGATGAGAATGAAAGATCCTCCTCTCTTCCTGTCCCCATCTCTCATTTATACATCCCAACCAGCAGAACATAAAAAGGACTGCCCCTGGCATTAAATCAAGCCAACCTCTTGGCTCTCTGCTGTCTGCCCTTCTTCTCTCTCGCTCTCCCTCTCTCTCCCTCCTTCTCTTTCCCTCCCTCTCTCTTTCTCTCTCTCTCTCTCTCTCTCTCGCTCTCTCTCTCGCTGTCTCTCTCTCTGAAGTGGAACAGGTGACCCACCTTGTGGTTGGATGAGGGCACTGCACCACCACACCCAGTGATCAGATTGCTGAGTGCAGAACAAGCAGCCAAACACCACACTACATGTGTCATGTAGATTAGATGATGCAGTAGCACATACTGTAGAGGATCGACTCACTGTTACTGCTTAGTGTCTCCTGATCTCATGCTATTGCGTCCCATCCTTCCTTTCTTCTTCTCTCTCTCTCTCTCTCTCTCTCTCTCCTTTTCCCGATTGCATGTATTTCATCAGATAGCTAGGTAGTGTCCATGCTACTAAATACACACACACACACACACACCAAAAGGTTATTTATAGCACTCTAGCACCACCCTGTTGCTAGGATACCAGCAGCTCACTATTCTCAGACATGTAGTTTATGCTTTATGCTTGTTTACAAAAATGAGCATGTTCGGTATGGTTTGTCTGGACGTACACACACCCACTCTTTGAGTGTCTGAGAGGAAAATTTTGACCTCTGAGCTGACAGTAACCATGGCGAGAGTGTCTAAAAGAATTGCAGAAAAGGAGAGAAAATGCTGACAGTATTTATTTCACGGTCTGACAGTGTCTGGTTGCTACAGCAACTGCCTTGGCTTCTCAGCAGCATCCCTTCTGTAAGAGGGGAATGTGGCAATGGGTAAACCAGAGGCTCCTCATGGGGAAGAGAGCTGCTATGTCGCCCTCTACTGGTCCAGAGAGAGCTCAGCAAGGATAATCTGAGCATTTCACACAGGGGCTCAGTTAACATCAGGGAACAGTGCTTTTCAATGATGGAAAGTTCTTGTTAGTTTATAGTGTTTAATAGTGTTTTCACCATTGCTATTGCAAAATCCCTACAGAGTGCTGCCTTTAATAATCTCAATTTAATCCAATTTACCATAATCCAAATCCTTGTTAATGCATTAAAAAAGCAGATGTTCTGTTCTGCAGTCAGGGGTAATTATTGTACACCTGACAAATTTGTGTTGTGAATAAAGTGCAGTCACATGACAACAAGTAACACGCTGTAATAGTACACAGTGATTTACACAAACAGAAGGCCAGCATTATATCACGGTGGAAGCTGGTTCAGTCTGTGTGCTGCTTTAATCTCAGTGTCCTTGGGTCAGAACCATGGGGGCATGAAGTGATCTGCCACACTGGACTTTTGCACCCTCCAGTGGAAGTACGAACAAAGACAAAGTTTTAAAATTCCACACCGGGTTTGGGTGGTATTTATTTTTTCATACCTTAATACCTAGTAAAATGTATGACAGTATTTGTAGGAAGAAAAATCTTGCTGGGATTAAATTCTTTTGACCTATGTTATGTTGTAACGCTGTGAATACATTTAATTTAAGTTAATTAAGTTTGATTATTTATTTATTATTTTTATATTGGCTAAGTTCATTGTTGTGGTAAATTAATTTATCAACTTTTTTGCAGAATGTTGTTCACAAATATTCAACGCCAAATAAAGAGATGAAAATAGAGTAAACACATTCTTATGGGCAGGAATATATCATGTTCAGTTAAAGATAGTCTTAGTCTGAGTAGTAGGCCTGTTAAAATTACTTAGCCCCATGCTACCCTCTTAAGCAATGGATCATCATTTGGTTTAGCACATATAGATCTAGAGGACCTAATAATCCGACAAGCATGTTTCTTTTGTTCGGCTCTAGTTGGGAGCATTGCAGGGTGACAGTGTTCCCTGCGGTGCTGTATAATCATTCAGCTGCTGCCTCGCTATTCGAGCGGGCCAACCTGGACAACAACAGTTTGATTTGTTACTAACTTTCACCACGACTTTTCTTGTAGGCAAATAATTTCTAAATGGGAGTCCAACTTAGTCTGATCATGGCTACGTGATACCACGAGGATGAGAGTGTGACGCTGAAAAAACATCAGGATATTACTGGTTTGCTGTCTTTTTCACATCACAGCTACATGTGGCACCATTTGTGTAGTGTGTGTGTTTATTTTTTTGTTGTCATGAGGAGTAGGAGACCCCCCCACACACACACACACACACACACACACACACACACAGCCACCCCCCTTGTCTCTTCAGCAGGCAGGGCAGACAGACAAACAGACTAGCAGACAGACAGACTGGCTGACCGTAACATTGTAACCGATATACTAAAATACTGGACCATGCGCCCTTCCAAATTTGTCTTCCAGCCACGGGATCC
Source organism: Seriola lalandi dorsalis (assembly GCF_002814215.2). NCBI lineage: Eukaryota > Metazoa > Chordata > Actinopteri > Carangiformes > Carangidae > Seriola > Seriola lalandi. Next base: position 1,664,676 of record NW_019525224.1, read on the forward strand.
CACCGTCTGAACAGGAATAAACACACACACACACACATGCAGACGTCTCCCCTGCTCTATACTGTACGCCTGTGTGTGTGTGTGTGTGTGTTGGGTACCACAGTTAGCGATGCAGGGATGTCTGGGTGAGGAAGGAGATTGATTCTCAGTCGCTGATGTAACCAGACTGGCAGAGTTGGGTCACAGTGAGCCCACGTGCAGCTCGCTTTAATGAGCCGCAGGGTGATCCTGCCTGTTTCTAATGGTCATTTAATTCAAAGGAGTGCTGTTAACTCTTTGTAGCTGCTGTCCGGGGGGGGGGGGTTCATTCAGCACCACAGTCCCTGTACAACTTCTCTGTTTGCTGCTTCATCCACAGCACAGAAAAGCAGAAATTGTATCTTCCAAGTGCTGCCATAAAAAAAATAACAAAAACTGTGTAGAGAGAGAGAGACTGAGAAAAAGATTGTATGACTGTGAGAATGAGGCATAGTTAAGATGGTGAAAGTTGATATTGCAAATGTATTTGAAATATCCTCCCCCTCATGCATGATGTATTTGTTCCTTTAGCTCCTCAGTTTTGCAGCGAGAGCAGAAATGATTGTGGAGACAAGTCAGATGGCGGTTTCCAGTCCTGGTTTCTCTGTCAGAGTTACAGACAGTCGAGAAACTTGCAAACACCTAATTTCTGTGCTACAGTGTGTTTGAACATTATTGAAGAGGAGGAGATAACAGCCAGGTAGCCGAACACAGACAGAAAGACAGATGAGGAGTCACTTTGTTCCTATTCTTGCTCACTCTTCTTTTTATACACACATCAAGGAGGTGAGTTGAGTTGAGTACGGCATCTTGAGTCTCCCATTCTCTACGAACACACACACACACACACATTGTCTCGAGTCAGCTGTGTGTCAGTGTAGCATCATTAGCTTTTCTGTGTTCCTGTGTTATTGATGCATTTTAAATATTTATTAGGCCACTTCCACCTCAGCGGCATCATCTTCTCAGCCAGCAAACAAAGCCGAGATATTTCTGTGTGTCCTTGAATAACAATGAGGAGGAAGAACCGGGACAAATCTAAATGATATAGGACAGTTTTTCTCCTGTGTTAGTCTTAAAAAGGTTTGACTTCATGTCTCAGGGATCATTTGTAAATTTTAAACGAAATCCGACAGATATTTACTGCTCATTGGTGCAGCCTTGTATACCACTGTTATCAGCCGTCATCATGACACCTAAATGGTGATTTAATGTTTGAACTGCAGTCGAAGGATTTACCTACATACTCTATATGCTATTTTCATTATTGATTAATCAATTCATCATTTAGTGTCAAAGCTTTAAAAAAAAAAAAAAAAGGCCCATGAATAATGTCTTTAACTAACTTGATGACTTGTACATCAAGATATTCATTTAGAATCATATATTCCAGATGCATGAAAGAGTGCATGTTTAGCATTTTTCCAAAATGTCTTAAGTGATTTATCAGTTAATATCAGAATCAAATTGTTGATATTCGATTTTCTGTGCAAACAGAAATCTGTGTGTAGTTAACATTCATTCACAGAAGAGAATGTGAAAAATGACCAAAACAAAAGCACAAAACGGTTATCGTAGTCATATCATATGAGTGCAATAACAAGACTTATAACAAGGTTATGTAAAGGACGGGCTGTATAAAATGTTTGGTAGTCAGTGTAGGTGTGTTGGTGTATGTGTGTATGTTTTCCAGTCTGCGTGGATGTGTGTGTAAGGGTGAAGAGCAAGAGAGACGAGACAGACCGACCAACTTTTAAAAACTTAAAAAACACAGCTTTTCCTAGCTTCAGAAAATGTCACAGACCAGTTGACCAGTTTGAAGTTTGAAGTTCTTTGACAAAGTGTATTTTACAGATAATGGACTGCAGACTGTAGCCGAGGGGCCGCCCAGTCTCCCATCTGCTAGTGTTGGTCCAGAGCCCTCAGCCTGGAAAACACTGGCAGAGAAATCTAACACGCTTCTCGTGAGGTAATCCATCATTAATGTCATTTCACTGACATGGACGCTGCACATCTTCACATCCTTCGAGAGGCTGCACGGCATTTGCTCTTTACGCTTGACTTACAGTAAATTTAGAGAGGTAGAAAAGTTATCAGGCCCAGAAATTCAGGGGAACATGAGCCGGAGCACGCAAAGCTAAAATATTTCTGCCATATTATTTTAAGACATGAGATCAGCTGTTTAGAAGAGCGACCGAGTGGAGAGGAGCTGCATCCACTGTGTTTGTCATTCACAGAAATTCATCTGTGCATGAATAAACTGAGTTAACGTGAGATTTTGAGAAGGATTTTGTTGTAATTAAAGACAATGAGGCAGGATCAGAAAGCAGAGATTCGCATCAGGTTTGCACACGATGATTTCCAGTTCTAAACAAGTGAACGCTGGAAATTATTTACATGATTTACATTAGCTCTGTGGAGACTGCTGCTGCTCTGCCCTGCTCCTCCCCTTCCTGTGGATTTTAGACTGAAGAAACATAATAACAGTTCAATTCAAAGGGTAAACAAAATATGTCTGTACTTACTATGCTATACTTGAATTAGACTTAACTAGACCAGACTAAACAGACCAGGATAAAACGTGACCCTCGTTCAATTATATCTGACTAAACTAAATAAGCATATGGATTAAATCCTCTACCATGGTATGATTTTATGGGGTGATATTGATATACAGTTTTTATCTAGATCATTTTTAGATCCCACTGAACATATACAATATATGAGGCGTGGCTATTAAATAAGGAGACTGGGCTTATGTAAGTCAAACCAACATTAGTCTCATTATTTAATAGTCACACCTCGTATAGAGGGGATGTTTTCAGGAGAAAGAAACTATTTGTAAATAAAAGAATCTGACATGAATTTCAGTTTTTGGGGAGTCCAGCTAATTGAGTAGTTAACAAATCATGGAACGTTATCATATACATGCAAAAATGATTTTTCTCTCACAGTACATATCGTCATATTGCCCAACCATAAAACTAAACAAGACCAAACCAGACTACTGTAGACTAGACTAATTTGACTTAACAAAAAAAAAAAAAAGTCAGTGACATCTCTCTATTAAATTTAACTCTAAATCTAATATAAACCCTAATAAGGTAAATGTCAAATTAATCAAAGATGAATTTTCATGAAATAACATAACTTAATTTCATGTCAGGTCAAAGGAAATAAGACCAAACTACTATACTAAAAATACAAATAAAACTAACCTAAACTGAGTTAAAACCAAATAACTAAAATAATCTGAATTAAAACTCAAACTAAACTGGTTTTGTTAAACAGAATAAAAAATGTATAAAAATCTAACCTGAATTAAACTTAACTTCACACTTGACTTGACAGTAATCACACATAAGAAGAGACTTTAAAACAAAATGACTTGGACTAAAAGTGAGCTGTGCCCAGTGTGCTGTGCGAGGATGAGACCAGACTGCATGTCAGAACTGTTTGCCATGGCAACCACAGATTATCTGATTAATTAATGAACCTTTTACCCTTTTTACTGCATCACCAGCTACTGTTGTTAATCACTCACGCACTGTTTGGCCTGCAGCTCACACACACATACATACAAATGGCCGGTTGGAGGCAATAAACTAGTGAGCTCTGTGTTTGTCATCTCCAGGCTATCTGAATGGGAGACGTTTTGGTGGAAATCAATGACATGGGTGTCATAAAAGGAGGGTTTCTTTTCATCAAAAGGACTCAGAGCATATGCTGTAGCCCGAGGCGTCATCCTGCACAGATGCACCATAAGTACGTAAAAATAACGTGCATCTGATTCTCACTATTACATGGAAACACTAGATCTTAGAAACACTGTTAATCAAACACCTTCAGTTCTCCTCTGTGTTATTAAAGCTTAATTATATGTGTTTTATTTTCTCTCTTGTCACAGGGGATTTTTGATCCAAACATACATTTCTCTAGTGTCTCCGCACACACACACACACACACACACACACACACACACACTTTCAACCTGCAGGTTCTTGTTCGTAGTTTAATTAAGGTCTGTGTGTGTGATTACGAAAATCTCCTGGGAGTCTAATTGTCATATTTACTGTGTGTGTGTGTGTGTGTGTGTGTGTGTGTGTGTGTGTGTGTGTGTGTGTGTGTAGCTGTGCTACATTTCAGGGGCGTGTTTTTATCTGCCTGTTCATTGCATAATCAACATTCATTCCTTATTATGTTGCAAGTGCCAATACGTCTTGGCTGTAGAGCTGTAAATATAAATTGTCTGTCTCTGAGTCTGTGTGTGAAGGGAAAACTCTGTCAACTCTAATGCTGCTCTATTTTCCCTAAAAACGTGCAGATATATTTCATATAATAGCAGTTCTCTACTGCACTGTAGCGCCCTAAAGCACCAGCCTCTGCTGTTTTCTATCTCAAGTCATCTTTTGCAAAAGAAATATCTTGGGATGTCAAAGCAGGAGGTGACAAAGGTGTAGATAATAAAATTCCAGTTACAGAACCGGGAGGAAAAACACAGGTGAAACAAATTTCATTAGTGTCTCGATAGACCACCTTCACATCCCCTGGAAATACCTCACCTGAATGGCATGTATTCATAATTGATTTTATTAATTACACCTGGGCTTTTCTAAATGCTGTGCCACACTGTCATGGACCACTGCAACACTGAGCAGAACACTTGTTAATGTTATTAGCAACACCTGCGCTTTTCCCGCTACAGTATGACACGTCAAAATGTCTGCTGGTAACAGGCCTAATGTATCATAATGACAGTGTGAGGAGAAGTTCTCAGCTTCTTTACTGTCAGTAAAAGTAGTAATAGGATACTGAATATATACTCTTTCATAAGTAAAAGTACAGTAGTATTATCAGCTAAATGTACACAATGTTACGGCCCAGCTCTTAGGCCATGACAACAACAGGAGAGACACCAGTTTTTTAACTGAAAGTGTCTAAATCTATTTCAACTGAAACAGTAATTCCAAAACATACTTAACATGATGTGGAGTGTAAATCACTGTGGAAAGTGTTGTACACAAAACCTAAACTAACAAGGCTAAAGCTAACCAAACAACAACACAGTGCTCCCAGTCACACTAATAAGCTCCACCTACCGGGGCCCTGTCAGGTAACACAGAAACAGACAAGGAGAAACCCACACAGCAGGAGTGTCGTCACAACAAAGTGGCTATAATTTATATTTGTATAATAACAAAGTGTCAAATGACAAAGTGTAATGTGAGAGGCATCCCACAGTGGAGCATTTAGCTGCCCAAAGAGCCAGATTTTTCCCTCAGGTGTTAGTAGAGAGCAAAACAAGAGGTGAATGGGATTCAAGTTTGGACTTATATTCACCAAGTGGCCAGAAACATAAGTACAAACCATGTTGCTCTAACTGCTGGATGTGTAAATATGCAACTTTTTGCTAACAAGTTCACTATATCGAACTAAAAGGTGAGTAACAAAACAAACAAACAAAGGTTTAAAGTATCGACATAGTACTTTCCCATTATGTGGAAAGGCCCCTTTCAGAGTATTGGAGTAACTGTAGTGGAAATAATGTACAAGTTATTATAAACTTGTACAGAAGTACAGCTCTTGAGTAAATTTACTTTCCCACCACTGAAAAATAATACTATGTGGAAGGCAGTGAACTTTATTGATGCAGCCTTGCACATTCTTTAAAATGTCAGCAGGCCTATAAAAAATCTCCAGCAACAAAACAAGTGTTTTTGACTGATCTGGAGTCCAATGTCCTCGGGCGGATCATTTCAGAAAGGCGTGTCACTCTTACAAACTGCCTTTATAAAGAGTATTGAAGTAAGACTGAGCAAATAGTTGCTCATTAGTTTGAAATCAAGTTGTTCTGCGGCCCACATTTTCAAATGTTGAGAAACATTTCTGTAGGTTTTTAGGATTACTGCAGGATTTAGGAGAGACAGCTACAACAAGTGACGATGGCAACAAGTTTATTTCTCCGATCAGAAACATGCTGGAGTGATGTAGTGAAGTAGTAGCAGATGTAGTAATGGAGCTATAAAAGGTTTTCTTTTCATGAAGTGTATTTTTGTCAAACTGCCCTGACCTTTTGTATGAATTAATCAAAACCTACTTGGTTTGAATCATTGTTTTGTTGACTTCTAAGTGACATGAGCGAAGGTCAGGGTGTCTATCTAGCAGATGATGTTCTGTCATGGCTGATAGGGCGGGGACACTTGCAACAAGTTTTTGTAATTGTCTCCACGCTAAGCAGACGTATCAAAGCAGACGACCCAACAGCATTTTTCAACATTTTTGGTTCAAATTAGGAAATGTATGTGGCTAAGTTAATTATTAAAGTTTGATGCTGCAACCGTCCCTGATCTTTATTGGAGCTGGGTTGGGATCAGTTGCAACATCTGAATTCTTACATTCAAATAAATATTGTAAATGATATGTCATACGTTATCATCTTTAAATGGTATGGGTAATTAGCAGACGGATGTAAGTTTAATATATAAATATTTGGTTGATCTATTCCAAATAGTCTCTGAGTAACTGAGAGAAATGCAGAAAGTGTTGCAACCGTCTCCAGTCTCCCCCTGTTTTATCAGGGAATCACTAACACTGTCAGCCTGCCCCCTCACATAAGGATCCTATAAAGTTCTTGCGGTCTAGAGCAGACGCATGCGCAGTGGTAGCCCCGAGTAACGTGTGTAGTAGTATTATTATTGTGAATGGGGGGGGGTGGAGATGTGGGGAGGAGGGAGAGGAGGAGGCGGGAGGAGGAGGAGGAGGAGGAGGGGGGCGGTATTTTGGGTGTACAGTCACAAGAGCGACTCGACGGAGCCAGGAAGTAGACTCTTGATGCCTTCAAGTACTTTCCAAACTGCCGTAATTTAGATTTTTGATCAAAGTGTTACAAAGAACAAGAAAACTGCTGAAGCTTTGTAGATTCATCAGCAACTGATGGACAAAGATGAACTGTAATTGATTTCTATTCGTGCTGTTAACCTGTATGTTGATGCATGTTTTTTTTACCTTTTTTTTCGGTTTAATTTTTAGCTATGGCTTGATGCATTTTTTTTTTTTTAAAAAGTATTTTTTTATGGCTGTTTTACTGAATCATGCTGGATTAGAATAATGTAAATTAAACTAGGCTACACGCCAAACAGATATTTCTTCTCCTGCCACCACAGCATAAAACAGCTCTGTGCCATATGATTCATGACTTAATTAAAGCTGCCAGAAGATAAAATATAGCCCCTCTCTGTCTCTGCCTTTGTGCTTTTTGCATTAGTCCCAAACCCCTTTAGGCTAATTCACGAATAATCGACAGACCGACTGAGGAAGAGCACTTAAAAGTTGCAGGTAGACTAAAGAGAGACAGACGGAGAGCGCTCGTTTGTTGCCACTTGCTTGAGATCACACGCTCGTCAGGAGAGAGAGAGGGAGGTAGAGAGACACTGAGAGACAGTAAGGAAGACAGCGAGAGAGAGAGAGCGAGGGAGAGAGAGAGAGAGAGAGGGAGGGGGAGAGCGAGAGCGAGAGCGCCACACGGTCAAATTGAGCTTTATCTATCGCAGTGGGTCACTTAATAAGAGCCATTTGGAGCCAGAGGCGAACCGGAGCGCGCAGGAACCGCATTCAGGGGGCAGATCATCATAACAAGAGCAGCAGTCATAATCACTGAGGCCAGCAGCAGAAAGCACATTGCTCCACACAGGGAAGAAAAAAAACACACACAGACACGGAAGAGAGTTGAGTGAAAGAGAAGCTGAGTGAGGGACGGACGGCAAGAAACACAGTTTAACTTTTACTGTGCGGGACAATTAAAAAAAAAAAAAAACAACAGGATAAAAAAGTGAAAAACCAAGAGGCCGAAAAGTGTTGGTGAAGATGCCGCGGGTAGTTCCGGACCAGAGGAGCAAGTTTGAAAATGAGGAGTTTTTCCGCAAGTTGAGCAGGGAGTGTGAGGTGAGTCTGACTGTGTTTGTGCACACTGGATCCATTCAGTCAGACGGCGGAAATAAAGAGAGAAGAAGGCTCATTAGAGGAGGAGAGCATGCTGGCGGGGTGAACTGTTTTAGGCTCCACATTAGTTCTTTCATTCATTTTTATCTGCAGTGAAATAAATTCCTTAAAATAAAGCACTGGTAGCCTACAAAGGTGTGTTTCAGTCAGTTGTTTGAGTTGTATCTTCCCCTCTGAACTTGAGGAAAATACATTTTTTAGACTTTTTGTTCTGATCCTTCCTTTACATTTTGTTCTTTTATTTGTCTTTATTTATTTAATTCTCAAATCAGTCTTAAAGTAGAATTTCTGCTATCACTCTTTTCCTGTTGTTATAGATTTTATATGAGTTTATGATTTAAAAACACAAAGACAAACAAAGAATGATGCCTTTTGCCTTAAATCAAAATTCTTGTGGCTTATCTTCAAATTACAGCCCACTGCTGGCAAAGAGCATCGCCATTCACTGTCAAACAGCCCTTTTCAGAGTGGTTTCTACTTCATATCAAGCACATGTTTTATACTTAGAATATATGAAAATGTATGTGAGTAAGTCTGTTGTTTAAGGTTGTTTTTGTTTTTTTGTATTTTCAATGTAGATTAAATACACTGGCTTCAGAGACCGGCCCCATGAGGAGCGACAAGCCCGCTTCCAGAATGCCTGCAGGGACGGACGGTCAGAAGTAGTGAGTGCAAAACTAAATATAATCTCTTATTCTTTGTCTTCTTCTTGAAGTTCAAGAGGGGGGTTGTAGTACTAATTACTGATATTATATGGTTCAAAGAGAGAAAGGAAGGCAGTGTGCATGTGTGTGTTTATGAGGATGTAAAGCTCACATGCACACTGAGACAGACATCACATGTCTGATCAGTTTTTAATGAATACTGTAGCTGTGCACACCAAAGGAAGATAATGAAAGAAACTTTAAAATCCTCCACAGTAGGGAGTATTAATTCCTAAGAGTGTCTCCTTTTTAACAGACAAATATATTCTTATTACAAGAATACTGCAATCCGCTCACCTTGTGCAGCAGCACAGTGTGTATTCACATGCATGGACCATGTGTGTGTGTGTGTGCGTGTGTGTGCGCCGATGTTTTTACATGTCCCTGCACCAGGAAGTCGACGTGTTATCAGACATGCAGACCCACCAGGCTTAGCTTCACACACAGGCTCATCACTTCTTCCCTCTAGATTCTGCAGCTGCAGTCATCATTGCTTTGTTTGGCAGAAACGCACATTAACGCATGTTATCACACAGGTCCGTTAGGGTTACAACAAACACTGTCAGGGCTGTCATTTGGATCCTAAAATTGGTGACCTAAAGTAAATATCACCTGTCATGTCTAAGTTTGGTATATACGGTAATTTGACAACATGTTGTGGGTACAGTAGACAGACAAAGGATATACACTGCAGGAACAGAAACATAGAAATACCTGTATGATGACCAGTAAAGAAGTACAACAGCCCTGCAGTAAATACTATTAATCATTATATCTTCTCCAGTAGCAAAACATTCCCTGTAACTGTGAAGATTTGCTGTTTTTCTTTGTCTTATGTGTTGAATATCTTTTTGTTATCGAGTGTGATAAAACAAGCTGACGTTTTATAGATTTGATTGATTCTTAATTGAGAAAACACCTGCAGTATCAACTGATAATCTAAATAATCAATATTTGCAGCCTGATTTTTGTTTAGACCCTTACTTGAGTTGTTTTGGTGTTGACTCAGACCTATGTTCTGCTGTGGTGCTGCATTATATGAAATGTAAAAACATTTTTTGTTTTTTTTGTTTTTTTGTTTTTCTTTCATTTTCATACGTGGAGTAGCTGCCAGTTGTTGCAGTAGGAGATAGTTTGTGGCGACAGTGTCGGTGGGCTGAATCTGTCTCCCTCCATTTCCAAACCACAATCGTCTCTCGCCGCGTCTTCAAACGCAACCGGTCGTCCAACTCTGAGATGGATGCCTCTCAAACACAAATGAGCCGATGTGACGACAGAATGAGCTTCTTTGTCCACACTGTGAAATAAAGTCCATTAGAAGCATTCAGAAATTTCACTTTGGTATTATCAGTATAATTTACTTGCAATATAAAAGTAAAAACATCCACTATGCAGATCTGTCTCTGTCAGAGCTGTATTTACTATTATACTCTTGGATTATTGTTACTCATGCAGCAAAGACTGAGCAGCATTTTAACACAAGCTGTAGAAGGAGCTGTACTCCTGGGAGGTTTGTTTTAATGTATAAAAATACATCCTATTTTATATCCTCATTCGAATGCAAAATAGTAGTTGGAAATTAAAATACTCAACTTCAGTACACGTAGTTCAGAATTGTACTTTAGTACAGTATTTGAATAAATGTATTTAGTTTTTTTTCCCACCATTGATGGAAAGTAGCATTTGGGGTGAAAAGTAAAAGACATGTTTTTCTTGATGAGCACAATATGTCTGCATGTTTTACCGTCTTCACTCTTCACAAAAATACCAGGTGTAGCGTTTCCAATAAGCAGTTTCTAACTTTATAGCAAGTCAGGGCAAATTCATATTGTCATTATGTAATTACTGTGGACTCACTGTTTGAAGACCCTTTCAAAACTTCCTAAAACGTGTCCTCAACAAAAGGTGAGGCCAGGCGAAATGCCTTTAGGCTGCTGGCACAAACACACACAAACACATGGCAACTTCTGCTGTCTTAGTCATCCTCGAGGTATTTTTCACAAACATGCTGTCATCATCACAGGAGGGGGCGGCG
>NW_019525224.1:1675450-1687944 GCF_002814215.2 Seriola lalandi dorsalis
GGGGGGGGCTACATCTAGTTTTACCATCTTATAGTGGGACATGATGCGTCTGTCTGTCTGTCCTCACTGTATTTATAAGCCTCTTCTGCTGTGAGAATTGATGGCCACGGTTTTAATGGTTTGACGGCAGCTGTGACATCATGTCGCTGATTTATCTATCGGCCAGACGCTGCTAAAGACCTCCTGCTATTTTCATGGCCAGTGTGGACGAGTATCAGACACAATGAGACTCAAACGTGCTGTCAAGGATCACTTTTTATAGATGACACCGATGAACGAAGAACAAATAAGCAGTAAACTGTGGCCAGTTTATTGGGTCAGCACTAGAGTTATGTAACTTTAAAGCCCCCCTCCTCTCAAAAATGTGTTTTGTTTATTGATACTTCACTTTGATGTTTGTGCAGAGTTTGACACGAGAGGCTGTTTTCACATTCATCTGCTGAGGAGTGAAAGTTTCACTGTGTTCAAATAAAATCTGACTTTAAGATGTGACATCACAACTAGTTTTAAATATGCAACTTGTAAAACTGTGATGTGTAAACTTTGTACTGAAGTAGGAGACATTTTGAGTCAAGGGGTTAAACTTTTGGAAAAAAAATATAGAGTGGGTGTAATGTTAGATATTTTACACAATTTAACTTGTTTTCTTGTTTGGGAAAAACCTATTCTATCAGACACAAATTATTGTTCCAATCAAAGTATTTCTAGTTGTCGTGAAAGATGTCTAGAGAGCGTCTTTGAATATTTGTTTTCTCTTAATCAGTTATTTTCTTTCGTCAAAAATAAAATTAAAATCATAGCTTCCATTAAAGAATAAATAAATAAAAATAAAAACCCTAGATGTAGTTGCTGGTACTTTCATAAATAAGCTATTCATTTTACCAGACACATATGTTTAGAACAAATTGTGTTTTGCAGAAGCTGTTTAAGTAAATAAATCATGGGGAATCAAATAAAAGACAAACATTTATATCTGTAATATTAGCTTAATGTTTTCTATCTGCTAGTTAGAGCAGAAATACTGTCTAAATATTTTTATTTCCATCGTTTTTCCTCCACATTTTCATTCTTTTTTAAGAGATTTATTAGCAAAATAATTAGATGTACTGTACATGTTTATACTGGATATGCTGCGAGTCTTTTATTTAAACAATTATTTATTTAAATAAATACAAAATTAATATATAGAGAATGATGAAAATGTGCTGCATCCAAACTGGCAGTTGTATCTTGTATTAGAAAAGTGCTTATTCTCTGCATTATTTTTTATGATTCACACTGTATCATGTAAAAATGAAATTAGGCAGCTGTTTCTAGGAATTTCCAGACATCACACACAAACACAGATGTGCGGCTCAGATCACAGGGCAACTCTAAAATGTTCAGGATTGATTTGATAAATGGGACAATAATTCAAAGTAAATTATCTTCTGCTCAGCTCATTAGAGATGAGTCGCTTTCTAAACTACTATTGATTTTCATGCTGCACTGCCCCCCTCCCCTCTCTCTCTCTCTCTCTCTCTCTCTCTCTCTCTGTCTGTTTACTTCCTTTTATTTCATTTCCTTTGTTCTGTTCTTTTTTGTCTTCTCGCCATCTTACTTCCATTTCCTCTCTCTCTCTCTCTCTTTCTCTCTTTGTCTGACTTTCCTTACATTCACCGTGCCGTCTTTAGTGCCGTTATCCTGTTTCCCTTCATTTCTCTTCCTCTTTTTTCATTTCCTCAGTTTCCCTCTGCTTCACTCTCTTTTTCTTTCTCCTCCTTTGTCCCTCAGTTTCCCTCCATCTCTCTCCTCTCTCAGCCTCTCCTTCCCTCTTTTTCTTTCCAGCAGTAGTAGGCAGCAAATTGGTATCAGATGGTTGTAATCCAATACTTCAAATACAGCAGAAAGGGTGACTCGGGTGTTCTTTGAGCTCTCTTTTCTGTGTGTGTGTGTGTGTGTGTGTGTGTGTGCGCGCATGTGTGTGTGTGTGCGCATGTGTGTGTGTGTGTGCGTGCATGTGTGTGTGCGTGTATACATGTGTGAATTAGACGCATTTTTTTCTCTTTGTGTGTTCATCTACACACTTAGTAATTTTCAGCTCTCCCCTTCCTTTATTTCTCTCTTCCGCTCAGTGTTGTTTTCTCCTTCTCCTCTTTCACTCAGTGTTTCTCTCTCATGCTCTCACTCTCTGATGAGGGGCAGATTTGACAGGGTGCATAATTCATATGCTTCTAGCTTCAGTCGCAGTCCTAATGCCCTTACTATTGATCTGTCCCAGCAAACACAACACAACGCACACACTCTCTCACACACACACACACACACACACACACACACACGGATGCAGATACGCATGAAAAATAACCATTATAACTTGATTTTCTGTCTCTCCGCAATTCATTGCTTTCTGACTGCAATAGAGAAATGCATTCTATTGGTTTTAATTTTATTTATGTTTCTGTACGTGTGCGTGCATGGACATGTGTGTGTAGCTTTTCTTGTTTTTATATACTGGTGGGGACTTCGCCCTAAATGCACACGAACCCTTGAGGACTCGTGTCACTGTGGGGACAAGAATTGAGGGTCCCACAGGTAGAGACTGCTTTTTGAGGGTTAAGACTGGGTTTTAGGCTAAGGGTTAGGGTTAGGGTTAGGTTTTGGTTAGCGTTAAGTTAAATCAAAAAATGAGAAAAGCTACAGTATGATATGAGAGTGTGTGTGTGTGTGTGTGTGTGTGTGTGTGTGTGTGTGTGTGTGTGTGTGTGTGTGTGTGTGTGTGTGTGTGTGTGTGTGTGTGTGTGTGTGTGTGTGTGTGTGTGAGGGGAACAGGCCAGTGGTTCACTCTGTACTTTTATTCTAGTGGTTAGACCATGAAGAAACAGAGAGAGGCAAAGACAGGCGAGCTGAGGAAAGGAGAAAAAGAACAACTTTGATGTCAACTTTGAGTCTATCAAACTTAAACCCTTCCAGGCTTAGACCCAAATAAGACATTTAAACTTATTCAAACATTTTGCTAGTTATGCAAGAACCCTCTGGAAACATTTCTATGAAACCATGATAAAATCAGTATTTCAAAATCAAGATCTTGATAAAAATTTGTTTGAAGCTGCATGAAGTAATAGTTTGAAATGGCTTTTCCAGCAAGAAAAAACTTAAAAGTAAAAGTAACTATAAAGAACGGTCAAGGCAGAGGCAACCTGTAGTGCGTAGTTTGGGTCAAACTCCAAAAACTGGATCCTACATGTCCCATCATGCAACTCACAATCATCTTTCCTTAGACCTTACTTACCTGGTAAATGCAGGTCTCTTTTAAATGCCAACCTCCCATTTGGTAATGCAGGCTTACTGTTATGACTTTGTGGTTTCAATGGCCAGTTGTAAATTTGTCAGTCAGTGAGCTTGCTTAACCAAGCTCCTTCAATACAGTTGTTTTTACAGACAGTTTTTTGTTTAATATTCCCTGTCTGCTGTTTTATAGGGTGCTTCTAGCTTCTTTTAGCTCATTGTTTAGAGTGTAAGTTTGAGTCTCACAACTCTCATCAAACGTCAGGATATACAACTATAGGCAACTCTTTTTGATTGTAAACAAGCTCCGACAAGCCCAAGGTGCACCACATGCCCAGCTTGAAATGACACAGGGCTGACGTAAACAAACAGCCGGTGAAGCCACTAAAATCCAAAAGAAAGCTCCAATCTGAGTGAATTTTGGACTTTGATTGATTCACCTTGTGACTAGAAACACTGATGGGATCACAGTGTTGCTTTGTGTCGGCTTGTTGCACGTTCTGCTAACATATGAGCCACAACAATTTTAACAACCAAACGTATGTCGTGGCTGTGTTTGTGAGTTTATTGTCCTCCCTGCTTCCTTCACAACTGACTCTCTCTCTCTCCCTCTCTCTCTCTCTCCCTCTCTCTCTCTCCCCCTCCCTAACCCCCACCCCAGGCCTTTGTAGCTACAGGTACCAACCTCTCTCTCCAGTTCTTTCCAGCCAACCTGCACGGAGATCAGAGGCAGGTTCCTACAAGGGAATACGTTGACTTCGAAAGAGAGACAGGAAAGGTAGGACAAGTGCAATCCACCCACCCCCTCAAGCACACACACACACACACACACACACACACACACACACACACACACACACACACACACAATCGTCTGTGTTGCTGTTCACCAGTTGCAAAGGTCATACGGTCTGAGTTGCAGCAGACAGACTGGTCAACAATGAAAAGAGATATTCAAATGAAATATGTCCAGAATTCATGTGTAACCATCCAAATGTTGGCAGAGTCGTTTATTTCAACATCAGTTGGATTCAAAAACATCTTTATTCAGTCATGTGCTCTTGGTTCATCCAACTCTGTTGTCACACTTGACAATGTGAAACTTTAACAGAACAAAATAGCATTTGCAGAAACACACGCTGTACATCTCTGCCTGCTCTCTGTTCCTCTTTCATATCATGAAATGAAAATAACCAAAAAAAAAAAACTTCATGTGATTTTTAAGAGTAAACGTGTCGAGCTTCATTCACCCGATCAGACGTGTGCGTCAGGATATTCAGTGTGTGTGTATGTTGACATCTAACATGTCTAGTTCGAGCTAACAACCTTCGACAGAGTGCAGATTGATTCGGGTGTCAGGTTGAACACAAGTCTACAAAGACAAATTAAAGTGATCAATCAATTTGTAATCAGCTTCATGTTGTGCTAAGTTGAGCCATTAAATCACTCTGTGCCTGGTGAACAATACCTGCCTCATACCGCCCACCAGACAAACTGCACAATGTGTTGATCCTAGTCACACCGCTCAAATCATTGCTGAACATCTTGTCACACAACAGTAAGTTCATGAAAAACAGTATTTGCCCAGTTGTGCTGTTGTTCATTTAAGATCAAAGTTAAACAACTTAAAGAGATCAGAAGATGTTCGTTTGCTGCTGTTGTCAAGGTGAAGGTGGAATGCAGTGGTGCTGCTGCTGTGTTTATGTGTATGTTAATTGTCTCCCCTGGCGCTAAGCCTGGACTGTGTGTGTGTGTGTGTGTGTGTGTGTGTGTGTGTGTGTGTGTGTGTGTGTGTGTGTCAGAAGGCCCTCCACGGACACTGGCCAGCTGAAATGAATGCCGGCTGGCAGCTCATTAAAAATGCATTCTGGGGAATCAATGGACCTCCATGCCCCAAGGCTGACGGACTAATCTCACACTGTTAATTATTTAACACAAGTGCTCTGATAGTTGGGTAACGGTGTATGTGTGTGTTTATGGGTGTCAGACAAAGAGAGAAAGAATGCATGTGTATCGCTGAGACAGTGTCTGTGTGTGTGTGTGTGTATGTGTGTGTGTGTGTGTGTGTGTGTCTGTAAGATGATATCCTCTTCTTTGTCATCTCAACGGTGCTAGTTTTAATGAGGCCAGGAGTTGTCAATGTAAAGCATTTTCACAGTTGTGTAGAGATAAAGCCAAGCGCTCTTTCTCTCTTTCTCTCTGACACACTCACACACACACACACACACACACACACACACACACACACACACACATCTAAGGATTCTGATAAACATGCTGACAGTCTGCTCTTTTCATCCATAATCATCTTTTGAACTGAAAATCATAAGTCATGCTATTCACACTAAGTTGCTCCAGATCGCTGATCTTTTTTCATCCTCCTCCAACAAGAAAACACGAGTATAAGGTTTCACTCTTCACTTTTATGTAATATTCATTTATATCCCACTTGTATAAAAAGGGACAGGCGGGTGCAGAGTGTGGTTTCTTGAGTGAAATGTGCCATAAAAAGAAGTATTGTTAAGCAGAGGCTCCAATGCAGACCCTTTAATTGTGTACTGAGTGTACATTTTTCAGAGTGTTGCTCTACCAGGATTCCAGCTTAAATTTCATACTCACATTTGCAAAGACAAATACACACACAAACACACACACACACACACACACACACACACACACACACACACACACACACACACACACACACACACACCCTGCCTCCTGATCCCACTGGACTTCCCTGTAGAATACAACTGTCAGGCCAAGGCAGAAAATCTTGTGTACGTTGCAACTTCTTCTTTTAATTACTGTCTCACACACACACACAGACACACACACACACAGATCTCTAAAACCTGGGATAGTTTGCTCTTCCAATATTATAAGGTTTTTATTGTTTTTATTCTACAGATCCTAAAACTTGTAAATGCACACTATAAAAGGAATCCTTTTCCTTTTTGACTTTCATCTCCTGTTTTTGCCGTTTTCTCTGCACGGCATAAGACACTTATTGCTATTTGCTGTACAGAGTAGCAGTGGACATAAATGTGAATAATGATGGCAAAAATTATAATTGATTTTCTTGCCTTTAGTCTGTGTACATTGGGAAAAGAATAAATTGAAGAAGCGTGGAGAAAGATGCGAAAGTATGATTCAGACCAAGCTACCAGGTTGCTGTTTTTGCCCCGCTTTCTTTATTTTTATTACTTTTCCCTACATATTTTCTCTCTCTCAGCTTCCCTGTTCTTTCCTCTGTTTGTTATTCTTGTGGCATTTTATATGAACATCCACACTGCATGTCTCTCTCCTCCATCCCTCCCTTCTTCTTTCTTTCCATTCCTTATGGTTTTTTTTTGTGCATACATCCTCGTTCCCACCGTACATCCCCCACTCCCTCCTTTTATCCTCTCTTCCTTCATTCGCTCCCATCCTCCCTCCATCCGTTCTGCCCCCTCCATTCCTCCCTCTCTCCCGCCTTCATTTCCAAACACAGACGGTGCCAAACCAAAAGGCTAGCACAGCCAGGTTAAACTTGGCGGCTAAATATAATGTGTGTGTGTGCGTGTGTGTGTGTGTGTGAGTGTGTGTGTGTGTGAGAGAGAGAGACAGAGGGAGAAAGAGAGTAGAAGTACAGGCTTTTAGTGTCGTTGCAGGCTAATGGGAGCCAGCTGTGGAGGAGGTTAATTTTAGTGCTAGCTGCTAACTTGCTAGCAAGCATTAACCCTGTCCTGGACATGAATTGGAGCATCAGCAGCTGGTTTAGCAGCAGCCTTTGTGGCATCAGTGTGCGTGGTGGAGTTTCGGCAGCTGAAACAATACTGAAAACTATACTGAAAGTTTTACTTTCTTCAGACTTTATCCGGGGATGCTGCACTGATTGTGCCACAGCTTTTAAAATGAATGCAAATAAAATTAATTGCACTTGAGCTTTCGACCGCTGCTGGAGAAAACATGTTGAACTGATGAACACTACATCAGCTCAGGAGCAGTTACTGCTGATTTTCGCTGAGGTGTCGAGGTGAGGGGGCCTTCACAGAGCCCACTGTTGTGGCCACAAACATTTTTTCACTCATGAAATCACTTGAAAAAGTCACATCTGAGGATCAGACTTTAGACAAGGTTATTAGTAATAAGGTTAACCCACAGGAAGTACCACCGTTGAAGGTACTCTCACTATGTGTGTGTGTTTGTGTGTGTGTGTGTGTGTGTGTGTGTGTGTTTGCATGCTGCTCCTGCATGCCAATGAGATGGTGGCGCCAGACTGATTGCTCAGCCTTACACACAGATATATGCAAGTCTACACACACGAAAACACACCAACATATAAACAGTAAAACAAAACGGAGAGAAAAGAGTGAAAAGAGGCAGAAGGAGAAGAAAAGAGATTAGTGGTCGTGGAGGAGGGTTGAATGAGATGCAGATGATTGTCTGTCCGCTACATGATTGAGGGGGGTGGACCGTCAGAGAGGAGCTCAGACACAAAGCCTAGAACATGAACACACATGTAGGTAGATAGGTATTTGCACTATTTTCTGTACATGTATTGTTCTGTACTATACTGATAATGTGCAGGAGTTGTTTTCACTACCAGTCAATTAATCAAATCAGTAAAATCGTTGCAGACAAACCCACTGAACACCAGCTTACATACTCACTTTTGTGGAGTTCATACATCTTGATGATAAGGCTTGACAATCTGCACATAAAGCAGTGAATTTAAATGATCATTTTATTAAGTTGTCACGTCAAGTATCTTGGTCTAAGTTCTTTATGAAGTACATACAGTGCAAGTAAGTTTGGAGTTGTGTTTCCGGCGCTTGACTTAGCTCTGTTTACCTCTTCACCAGCTGCTGAGAGAAATATCTGGCTCTTTAGCTGCTAAATGCTCCACTGTGTTCAGGAGTTAGTCGCTAACTGTCTGTGATCTGGTGCTGGGCAGCGAGTGTACAGTGAGTCTGTCAGAGCTTTTTTTTTGTAGTAAAGCTTCAGGCCATAAAACCAAAATAATGTGCAGAAAGAGGCTGAAAAAAAAAAAAAACAGGTGATGACTTCCTGAGGATTTGTCACTATGAGCAACAACTTCACATTGGTGACTTGATCAACAAAACTAAGGTTGTGACGTAAAGGGCTCATTAAACATGTGGTCTTTTAAACAGTAAGAACAGTATTTTTTAAGAAAATCTTCCTGTTTCTGTTGGCAGTGGCGTTAAAAAGTTGCATACAGTAGGTGTTGCTCACCAACTTTTATTTATTTTATTGCCATATGATTAGATATCATTATTGTCCTAGTGGATAAAAGAATGAAAATATGGCAAATATGGACACAGCTGTTCGTGAACTGTGTAAATATTTTTATTGAACCTTTGCAGCACTGCAGCTCCACACCTAGAACAATCGGACAGCTTTTTCTGTGCTGTGCAGGACAGTACACTTAATTCATTACTCATACACTGAAGTTGAATTTTTTAATACTTTAAAGCTGAAATTGATAAAAAGCTGAATAAAAAAATAAATAAAAATACGACACATCCATCCAGCCATCTGAAAAAGTACCCAGATAAAGTTCTAAAAATCTTTTTTTTCCCCATATTTTGCAAATAAAACTTAGAAGAAGGTGAACACTTCCAATGAAATGACTACTAGAGCCTGACAGTACAGTATAATAGGTCCAAGATGTTCGGGTTTACAGACTGTATAGCAGATTATGATGTGGTGACTGTTCAAATCCTCCCACAGCTGTAGCGCCAGTCCAGTCATTGGAAAGCACCACATTCAGTCAGTGTTTAAACATGACAAAAAGTCAACATGACTGGTACCTCCTTCAACTGAGTGTCAGCAAAATAGCTCAGCTGTGTATTCAATTCTGTGTATTGGCCCTTTTCTGTTTGAAGTTCTCACGTTTCAGCCTAAAGAGAGAGAGAGAAATTTCCTGGTGCTTTATAGACGTACGTCAAAATGAAAAGTTCTTGTAGATGGCAGCTTTAAGCCTCGAGGACTCTCCCCTGTCACAGGCATGTCAACATCAAGTGTGTGTCTGTTGTGTGTATGTGCGCAGTGTGTGGTTTTATGTTTCCCTCTGAACGGAAGCTGTGCCATCAGTGCGTGACTTGTCAGTGACATCATCAAAGCCAGACCACTAATTGGTTCCCTCTGCTACTGCAGCCCTGCATCTGACTGTGTTTATGTTTGCGTGTGTGTATGTGTGCGTGTGTGCAGGGTTGTGTTTTACATCTTTTACGTCCTGTGTGATTGTTCCGTACAGTGTAATGAAGGTTTTTTTTAATTGAGATTAGTATAAGTGAACTTTCCTATGAGCCTTACAGAGAGTCCGAGTCTCCCTGTTGAGAGACGTCAACGCACCACAAAACCTCTTCCCTGTACACTCGCACACACACACTCTCACACACACACACACTCTCAAACACTGTCCGTCTCCTCCCACAGAGTATCATATTTCCTGCTCCAGGCCTTAGATTAATGACCACACCCACTCCCATAATGCACTGCAGCAGACACACATACAGAATTCTCTATTTATATGGTGTTTGTGTTTGTGTGTGTGTCAGTCAGTTTATGTTGGCGTGGTGTCTTTCTGTTTGAATGAATCTCTGTCTAACTGCATTTATGCATACAGGTAGAAAGGTGTGTGTGTGTGTGTGTGTGTGTGTGTGTGTGTGTGTGTGTGTGTGTGTGTGTGTGTGTGTGTGTGCGCGCGCGCAGACAGTTCAGACAGAAAACTACAGAATGGTCAGTCTGGTGTGAAATCCTGCATCTGTGTGTCAGCTTCATTCCTCTTGTCTTAGTCCTTCTCTTCCAGTAACTGTCTGTAGAACTGGACCAAAGAATGCAACACAGGTCACCTGGATGGACTTGGACGTGTGTGTGTGTGTGTGCGTGTTCCTGTTCCTTTTAGGGCCAAGGATAGAAACGTGATTTTTCTTATTCCTTTTATTGATAAGTTTATGAATAAGGAGTAAAGTTTTGGTTTTGACATGTTGACCTCAACAAAAGGGCAAATGAAATAAATGTACTGAGTGGAGCCTCCATCTACTCATTTTCATACAGCCAGTACTTGGTCAGATGTTTGGTAGGATACAAAATGCCCCCAAGATAACATTTATAAAATCAGCATGACAGGGACAAGTTTTTATTGAATGTATCTGCAAATGTACACTGTCAGCGTTTATGTATTTTCCAACATGTTCCTCCTTAGGCAACTAGAGCGTGATGATTGGTTTTATGGTTATATTTAAGCAACTCAAAGCACTTTGGTCTTGGTTAAATATTCATATGTTTGGGAAAAAGAGTTTTTCACCAAAACCACAGTCTTTCCCTAAACTGGACAAAAACTGGACAAACTACACAATACAACAGTTTTTACCAACATGGACAGATTTTTTAATTTTAGTCTCGACAGTCAGTGAGTAGCTC
Source organism: Seriola lalandi dorsalis (assembly GCF_002814215.2). NCBI lineage: Eukaryota > Metazoa > Chordata > Actinopteri > Carangiformes > Carangidae > Seriola > Seriola lalandi. The sequence goes on from NW_019525224.1 coordinate 1,686,149, forward strand.
ATAATAAACCACCAAGTGAATACAAAAATAACAAAGTATTTTTTTCATTTATACAACAGTCCCCACAGAAAATGGAAAAACAAAATCTGAACACAACTTGAATCGACTTTCTTGAATCAGACATCAAGCCCAAATTATATTTACAATTGGCTCACTAATCACAATGGTCATTTGTAAAGTACGAAAAGTACGAAAAGAGCTGAAGAAAGGATTTACTTTTTTGTAAAATAATTGATTTCTGTGTATCTGGCGCTGTCTCTGTCTCTGTCTGTCTGGTTTTGTAACTCTATCTACAGCCTATCTGTGGATTTGCATGATATTTCCATGCCTATAAATGCCATAGGAGCAAACTGTGGGTCTTTGGCCCTCCAGCGCACACAGAAACTTTGCATAGGAACAATGCACTTCATGTGTCTACAGGGTCTGCTGGGGCACCATTGACTCCACTCATAATGAACACACAAACTGCCAGTGAACAATTACTTTACAATAGAAAACAAGTGACCCGACAAAGGTGTTAGTATTTTCATACTGAACATGTCTAATAAAACTGAAAGATTAGTCTCGTTAGTCGTGATAAACCTTTAAGCACTTAGTTTTCTTTCAGTTCAGTTCGTGCAGAGAGGACTTAATGATCACTGATATAAATACACATTTGTGTGTGTGTGTGTGTGTGTGGGTGTGGGTGTGGGTGTGTGGGTGTGGGTGTGGGTGTCCATGTGTTCCATGTTGTTTTGCAGCCTCTATAATTACAGGGTGGGAAGGCAGAAGAAGAGAGAGTGATCATGCAATAGGAGAGTACCGTGCTATTATACTTGCGTTGCTCTAGCAGGTGGTGTGTCTGTGTGCGTGTGTGCGTGCGTGCGTGCGTGTGTGCGTCAGACAATAGGCCAGAGGACGTTAGGCTGTATTCAGTCTAGGATTAGGAACAGAAGGCCAGTAACATGCTTTATCTCCACCTGCTGCTGTCACACCTGACACAAACACACAAACACACACACACACACACACACACACACACACACATACACACACACACACTGATTATAGCTTCACACTTCTCTCTCTCTCATTGTCTCCTTTCCTCTGTCCCACTCTTTCGCTAGTTATTTGACTGTTGCTCTCTCTACATCAGTTTCTCCATCTGTAGCTCGCCCCATTTTCAGCCACCTGTAACTTTACTCTCAGTTTGTTTTCCACAGGAAGAATAATTTAAATTTAGGGTTTTAACAGTAAAAAGCTTTGACTGTAAATGTACTGTACCAACAGACAAAACAGAGACACATAGAAATGAGTTGAAAGTTGCGATTTGACTGGCGATATACTGAAATCATTTGGTACCATTTCCTTTTCTGATTAATAAAGTACTGCATCTAGTATCAATCTAATATCTGTGTATGACATTACAATATTGTCTACCATCAGATTTTTCCACCATTTCCTCTGTGGTATCTATCCCTTCATTATCTCTGAGTCTATTTGTGACATTGTAAGCAACACAGCAAATCAATGAGCAGAGCGGTTTAGGCTGCTGGATATTCCTCTTTGATTATATCGAGTTTCTCAATACAGTTTCCAGAAACTACGTCACACACAAATATATATATATATATTAGGGTTGTCACAATACCAAATTTCTGTTTCGATACCGATACCAATATGTATTTCGATACTTTTCGATACTTTTCGATACTTTTTGTAAAAAATATTTCATTATATTATGTATTGCCTTAATGGGTTATTTAAATATTTAAAGAATGTCATTTAATTTTTAAAAATATATTTTTTAATGTATT
>NW_019525224.1:1687964-1688369 GCF_002814215.2 Seriola lalandi dorsalis
GCACTCAGTTTTAAAGCGAGTCTAAATTTCCACTATATTTCACCCTGCTTGCTTTTCTTATTCACAGTGTGTGTGTGTGTGTGTGTGTGTGTGTTTGTGAGGGGAACAGGCCAGTGGTTCACTCTGTACTTTTATTCTAGTGGTTAGACCATGAAGAAACAGAGAGAGGCAAAGACAGGCGAGCTGAGGAAAGGAGAAAAAGAACAACTTTGATGTCAACTTTGAGTCTATCAAACTTAAACCCTTCCAGGCTTAGACCCAAATAAGACATTTAAACTTATTCAAACATTTTGCTAGTTATGCAAGAACCCTCTGGAAACATTTCTATGAAACCATGATAAAATCAGTATTTCAAAATCAAGATCTTGATAAAAATTTGTTTGAAGCTGCATGAAGTAATAGTTT
>NW_019525224.1:1688535-1710261 GCF_002814215.2 Seriola lalandi dorsalis
CACACACAAATATATATATATATATATATATATATATATATATAGAGATATTGCAATAACAAATTTCACAATTTTATTAACAATGCTCTTCCCAAATTTGGTGTTCAGTTGTGAGTCACACTTATCTCATTTTATTTGTTACACATTTGCTTGAGGTGATTATTTGTCAATATTGTGCATTGTGAGATGTTTCATAAATCCTATAATACATGAAACATTCATCTGCAAACATAGTTTTCATGCTTCTTAAGAGTAAATTCTTCTGTATTTTGGCTGCTGAAAAAGTCTTAACTTAAAATGCAAATAGCACAAGAATCTCAAGAATTGCAGATACTCTGATTCTCTCTCTCTCTCCTCCCTCATGTTCATGATCTTTTCCTCTATTTTAACTTCTGTTTCATTTCAACTGCCAAGGATGACAATATGAGGTCCACGCTGGAGAAGTGTTGAGTAGTGTTATTATGTCTTTGTTGTTGGCAGTGAAAGGGCCGTTGTGTAGCTGTGTGTGTGTGTGTGTGTGTGTGTGTGTGTGTGTGTGTTACAGTGTGCTGTGGTGGGGGAAGCATGAATCAGGAATGATTAATGTAACATGCACTCGAGTGCCTCATTGTCCTGGAAACTATCGTGATGTAGTTTTATCTTTTTCTTAAAAGTGCTTGATGATCTTGTATCAGACAAAATCATGGATGAGCACCATGATGGTGTCTGATCTGATTAGACATGAAATAAAGAAAGGAAGAAAGAAAGAAAGAAAGAAAGAAAGAAAGGAAGAAAGTATGAGTTGTCTGTGACTGGCTGCTGACTCAGACACACTAACGGACGTTTATTGTGTGAATAATACACACGCACAGATTTCCAGACAGACACAAGAGCTCATCTTTAATCTAAATGATCCACACACACACACACACACACACACACACACACACACACACACACACACACACACAAGTGAAGTAGACAACACATATCCCTGAGGTATGTTTAAGAAAAAAGGCAGGAATAGAGGATGTAAAGGAGAATTTCAAAAAACAGTGTTGATGTCTTTGTGTTGTTTATTTGTGTGTGTGTGTGTGTGTGTGTGTGTGTGTGTGTGTGTGTGTGTGTGTGTGTGTGTGTGTGTGTGGGAGAGATAGACTGTCAGAATTCACGAGGCTGAAAACACAGATACCCATTGTGTTCACACACCTCGTGGGCACTGGTCCGTGTGTGTGTGTGTGTGTGTGTGTGTGTGTGCGTGTGTGTGCAGCAGTGGGCAGTTGTGCTGAGTAGATGGTTGGCACCAGGCTGAATGAGAGGCACTGTGCCAACACATCCCTCCAGATCTGCGTCACACACTGTCTGCCAACACACACTCTGCCTCTCTCCCTCTCCCTCTCTCTCTCTCTCTCTCTCTCTCTCTCTCTCTCTCTCTCTCTCTCAAACACACACACACACACTCACTGTAGGAAGCACTTACAGTACCTTGGAGAGGTTGAGATCAAAAGGGAGAGATTTGACTCGCCAGCTGAAGACTGGGTATGTGTGAGTGTGTGTTTATGTCTTTGCTAGTCAGTGCTGTTGAGGTAAAATAGAAGAAAATAAGATCAGGCAGCCAGTGCCAAAGAAAATGATGCTCGTAACACACTAAAATTCAAACATTCACTATACAGTGAATGAAAGTGATGCACAGTGATCCACATCTGCAGCTGGTGTGATCCACATTTAGACTGTGATGTTTTGCAACGCTGTCATCATGTGTGTCACGGAATCTGAGAAACATGTGATACACAGGACTGTCCACGAAAATGTGATCTCGAGCAAATCCACGGGACAAAATGATGTACGACCACCTGACAAAACAATACAGATATTTGATGATTTAAAGTAAAAACTAAGTGTCACGGTGAGATGTGGTGGCCTATTTATCTAAACTTGCACTCAGTTTTAAAGCGAGTCTAAATTTCCACTATATTTCACCCTGCTTGCTTTTCTTATTCACAGTGTGCTGCTGTGTGTGTGTGTGTGTGTGTGTGTCTCGGTAAATGGATGTGGGGGTTGACATGGTTCTCTCTCAGAGGAAGTCTGTGGTTGGGCCATTTCTACATATTTTCCCCTCACACACAGACACACACACACACACACACACACACACACCACACACACACACACACACACACACACGTTTTCCCTATCAGGCCAAATGAAGCTTTCTTTTAAAAGCACCATGCAGCTCCACAGATGTGGAAGCCATTTCTCTCACATCTCTCTCTCCCCCTCTCCCTCTCCCTCTCTCTCACACACACACACACAGAAAAACATTAATGCGAATAAACACAAAAACCCACAGTCTCTTGGGGTGCGGTCTCCCCTGCAACCCCGGTGCAGTGTGGGTAGCTGTGGTAAAAGAGGTCCCTGTGAGAGGCTGTCCAAAAATAGCCTGAGTAAAAATGCAGGAACGTGGCAATCGCCCAGTGTCACACAGAAAAATCCAGTCATCTGTGTGTTTGTGTGTGTGTGTGTGTGTGTGCTCTTCGGGGGGAGTGTTTGATTTTGTTAATTTAATCCTAAATGCTTGTTTACTCAGATAAAAATACCACCTAAAAACTTTCTACCCTGGGAAAAACAGACTGTCTGTGATTCACCGCCTCTCACTGTCAGTTGTCTCTTCCTCATGGAGATTAGAGTCGTGGGAAAGAGGAAGGTTTTGAAACACAGAGAAGAAACAGAAAGAAATCAAATTAGATGTTTGCTCATTACCACTACCCCACACCTTAACTGCTTTTTGGCCATTTGGGTGTAGCAGAAACAAGCTGTGAACACAAATCTATCACCTTTTAAGTTGATACAGCAAACTTGTGTGCAAAGAACCAATGAATGGTGCGAATGAATCAAAACAGTAACGTTGAAAGACGCTAAAATACTCCACTAAACTTTCAAATACAAATAGTCATGTGATCCATTATTGATATTAAAATATTGATTACAGCTGTTAGTAAACTAATTTAAACTCCTATCACACATGGATTTACGAAGTTGCCATTTCCAATAAACTGTGTTCTTTTACTTAGTCTTAGTTACAAGTTACTTAGTTTTTCAGAACCTCCACACTGGTAAGAGGAGGAGGCGCCGTTCACAAGCGCTGGGTGCACCGGCCCTCGTCAGGTTTCCTGGTGTTCACCCAATCAGAAGGTGAGCTTTTAAGGAGGCCACCTAAGGAGGCCCAAGCTAATATGCCTGCTTCAGTCAGCGGCTCAAATACAGGGCTACATAACAGGCAGTTTCAGATGAACCTTTTTTGAAACGTCAGTCATGCAAAGCTAGTCTCATGGAGCCTGAGGATAAAAAATACAGAGCTGGAAATGAACATAAAAGGTCCACTTTATATGACACTGGGAAAAAATCTTTTCCCCTAAGAAAATATGAGTTATTGCCAAATGTTGAGAAATGGTTGAATTTCATCCACAATGCAGCAGCGTGAATTTACCTCCAGCAGCCAGAGACATTCTGGCAAATCCAAACACAGAAATGGTTCTGTGATTCTTCAGATGTACACATTCCCTCACCTCATGAATATACACACAGACATGCACACGCTCACATATTTGGTGGTTAGTTTGCAGCCCCCCTGGCACAGAGCCATATGTAATATAACCTGGAGTGCAGAGACAGACAAAGCCTGACCCTCCTCTGTCTGCCTGACTGTGTTGTTCTTTCTACATGAGGAAGAGAGAGTTGTTAATAGAATATAAGTGAGCTCTTGTAGTGCCCTTATTATCACTTCTATTTCCCCATCCTGTTCTCTCTCATTCACAGACAGACAAAACAGACATTATACAAGGTCAAACAAGACAGACAAGGGTAGCCTTACTGTATCGGCTGAGGTTGTTGATGTACCTTTTTTGCTATTATCAAACCTAACTGAAGACACATGAGAACTGAAGTAACATGACATTTGCTTTCAATAGATAAATAAGTAAAACAAGGGCTGAAAGCTGTACAGGATGAGATCATCATCCCAGCATAAAAAGATCAGAGTCAGATTTTAGCTGCCAGTGTGTCAACAACACTATTGAATAAAGCACAGATCCGGGGGGAAAGAAAGGCCATAATCCAAAATGACAAAAAGAAAAAAAAAAGTTTTTAGGCATATGATATTTAGTTTCAGTAACTTTGGTTTCCAATATACACACTTACTTCTCAACTAAAACTAGAAAATGAAAGGACTGACAAACACGCACACACATATAGACAAACTAACCTCAACTGACTTTGCACATGCACACACACAGTATGTAAATGCACAGCGACACGTGTGTGTGTGCGGGCTTGTGTGTGTGTGTGTGCGAGCTTGTGTGTGTGTGTGTGTGTGTGTGATTTACCAGTCCAACTCTCAATTGTGCTGGAAAGGTTTTGACGTAGTTGGTGGTTTTCACAGCAGTTACAGCGGGGGCAGGGGGGAGAGGCCAAACACAGAGCTTTGTATTATTCTGGAGAAAGAGCTGACGGTTTCTGATTTAAGAACTGATTTTGTGCGAAACTCCCAGTCATATTAAGCTGCTGCTCCTGCTTTAGGCTAAATGTACGATCAGTGTACAGCCAGTCTTATTACCAGAGTCATGGGAAACAGAGAATGGATCCCTGTGTGATTCTGAAAAAGCATCAATTCTCAGTTCGTTTGTTTATTTTTTTTCAAATCATAGTTATTTTCAATGTGACTTGTTGCTATATTAGTTTGACAGGGTTTTAAACATTATCAGCAACTGAAAAAACTTAACACATGTTGAGTCTCACACAGGAAAACACATCCAATGCTAACTGAAATGTGTTGCAGTACTGAAAAGACAGAACAGTGCTGCAGTAATGTGCAAATGAACTGTTGCTGGCATTAATCTCTCTTTCTCTCTCTCTCTCTCTCTCTCTCTTTCTCTCTCTGTCTCTCTCTCTCTGTCTTTGCAGGTCTATTTAAAGGCCCCTATGATCTTGAATGGGGTGTGTGTGATTTGGAGAGGCTGGATCGACCTACAGAGGCTGGATGGGATGGGATACCTGGAGTATGATGATGAGAGAGCACAGGTAACACATGTCTTCTCACATAGTGTAACGTTTGTATGCATGCACAAAAACTCCACAGCCTCCTTTTGCTTTGTTTTCCTCTTTTCCTCCTGAAATCACATTGCAATCTCTGTCTTGTTTAAAAGAAAGAAATGAATTTAGTTTTTGCCCCAACTCTTTTCTAACCTTGGAACGTCTTTATCACGGAAAAAACAGAAAACTAAACCGACTATCACTTTCTATTTCTGTGTGTGTGTGTGTGCAGCATGAGGACGCTTTGGCCCAGGCAGCTTTTGAAGAGGCTCGCCGCAGAACCAGAGACTTTGAAGACAGAGACCGATCACACAGAGAGGATCTAGAGGTGAGAGAGCCTGAGACTGTTGTTCATGTTAATGGGGGGCTACTTGTCTGCCATCTCAAAGACAATGGCACTGTTACTGGACTGTGTAGCTCCAACTCTCCTGTCCTGTAACAGGACAAATCTGCTTCCTTACCAGACCTCCCAGGGCCTTGCAAAGCCAGTTTAAAACTTATAAACTGTAGTAAAGATTTTTGGTGCAAGATGCTAGTCTAGGAAAACTGCTATGAAACTGACGAGCATTGTTTCAATTCACATCTGTTGTACCTCTGACCACAGTTATAATGACTGATGGGTGTAGTCATTAGTGTGCTCTCTTCAACCGGTAACCACACCCAACAGTGAAGATTCAGTGTGGTACTAAACACACCCTGAGTACACTTATGCATCGCTGGAGGTCAGCAAAAACAAGAATGTGAAATGAATGAATAATTCACATGATGTTTTAGTTTGAAATGAGAAGCAAAGACCAAAGACAGTTTAGCTCATTGGTCCAATCGTATGCAGAAAAGGTTCATGTCATTGTTTTGTCTAATGTACAAGTTATATGAAATTATTCTTGCCACAAACGAATGCCTATATACCTATGAAAAGTGAAACTTAAAGTTTGTGGGCTGGCTTTGCAAGACTAGTCTTACCTAACTGGAAATTTAATCATCTCTGATTTACAAAAATATAAAGAAACACAGCATCACCTATGCAGCTTGCTTGCTGTTTCTGGCTTGTAATCCATTCAGAAAATTGTCTCTCTCAAATGTCAAATTGAGCATACAGTTATTTTCTGATGAGTTTCACAACATCATAATATGCATAATGTCAAATATATATTGATTGATGTTTAGAGGAAACTAAACGCCATTTTATTAAAGCCACAGAGTCAAATTTCCAGTTAGATTTTCTTTGCTTAGCGCTTGGAGCGGCTTAGGGTTGTGTGATGTGTGATTGTGTGCTTCAGTTATTTCTTATTTGAATAGAATTTCAGTTTGATAGGTTTAGTGCATGATCAGTTTGATAATAAATCTAATCTGATAGTTGATTTGATTTAATATTAATGAACTATTGAATGACTGGTTCAGTTTTGTCAGGTGTCCCACAAGCCTCAGAAGGGAAAGTAGTTTACTCACTTTGTGCCAGATTTAATTTAAAAATGCCTGAAATTTGACATAATAACTATAATATAAAATTATTTCTGAATTTGTCAGCTCCTAAAGTGCCTCTAGTTTATGAAATGTAATTGTTTAACAGTTTGTGCTGTTTGCAGTGTCTTATGTGTAATTTAAATTCACAAATTCACATGTCATAGGTTTGAAATTTGTAACTGTCCCAAATGCATTTAATTACTTGAGACAAACTCACTTTCCCGGCAAGGCTTTGGGGAGATCAGTGGCATCCTTCCTAAGTTGACGCCCTACGAATGAACCCCAAAATTGTTTATTTTTTAGGACCCTGTGGTTTCTAAAATCTGGGACTGATGACACACAGACAGACAGCCAGCAGAAAAGAACAGGGTCTGTGTCCTTCATTTCTCACCATCTATCACACTGTCATGCACTAAACCACCCTGTGTGTGTGTTGCATGTTGTGTGCAGTTGTGTGTGTGTGTGTATGTGTTTGTGTGTGTGTGTGCGTGCGTGTATCTACCTGTTTAATTTAAATATGTGCATTCTTGTGTTTTATTTTCTGTGTCTGTCACCACAGGCAGTTGTGTGTGTGTGTGTGTGTGTGTGTGTGTGTGTGTTGTGTGTGTGCAAGTGTTTGTTAGTGTGTGCGCAAGTGTTTTTCTATGTTCATGAATGTGCATGCATTTCAAATGAACTTAATGACTGTAATATCTGCTTCTGCTTATTTTAACAATTTGCATACACACACACACACACACCCACACACACACACACACACAAGACTTACCACAGCTTTGCAGCACATGGTCCTACAGAAATTAGATGGTAGAAGAAAGGCAGGAACACAGCACATGGAGAGAAGAGAGGGGGGAGAGACGCACAGACGAGGAGAACAGAAAGACAGGAAAGAGAGAGAGAGACATTTATTGAAGGTCGTCTTTCATCTGACTGATCTCATGTTTCTTCCCTGAGGCTCTGAGAGAAAAAGAAAACCTTGTGTCTCCTGCTAAATCAATATAAGTGCCACCACTTAAAAAAACGCAGATTTTTATCATGTATGTATAAAATGAATTCGATATGGTACTAAATATTATTTAGACTAGAGACAAGTGTGGAGAGATTGAAGGTCGTGTAAAACAAAGCTCCCTTTAGGTCTTTCACCCTCATGGGGTTATAAGATTTTGTATCCTGTGCTTTGGCACTTTTTATTGCTTTTACCGCCGGTGCCCCTGATTTCCCTTGAATTTCTTATATTAGCTATTATAAATATTTAGTGCAAAGGGCAGACAATGAAGCAGAATGAATGATAAATTTGGAAGGGATGTGAGTAAAGGTGCATGGCCCATATTTGAAAAAGCACACGCATGCTTCCGCATCTGTCATAAGAAAGTGTAGGAATAATAATGTTGTTTATTTGAATGTTAAGGTCATATTTATTATTTGTCACATACACATGTTTGACTTAAATACCTACAGTAAAGTGATAGTTCTGTTTAGAAGTTTACATGAAGGTCAAGTCACCAGAACAGGTACAGTTTGTATGTATTCAAGCTGGAGCCCTTTAACAGCTCCTTGGGCTCTCCATCTCGGTAAAGCCAGAGCAGTGTTGGTTCCAAGGTCAGACCGAGAAAGAAATTCATACTTAGACTTATCCACTGGGACTGGGCCTCATGAATGACACTGATGGAGCCGGTAAAATTTAAAAATTATCTTCTCTTATCTTATGTCTTTGTCAGAGGCCTACATGGTTTCTTCAATGGAGGAAAATCTCGAACTTTGCGTTCACCTTCACGTACGGCACTGTGCCATCTTGCATGTTGGCCGTCACTGTGTGTTTATAAACATGGGGAGGGCAGACGGCTTAACAGGAAGGACTCAATACACTAATATGCACACACACATGCACTAAGATGCACGTGCCGCCATCCCGAATACCAAAATAAAGAACTGAGAGATTCGGATTACATCGCATACAGAAGAGGTGTTACTTCTCCTCTGAGGATGTCATTATTCCACCTCATCTTTACATAGAAAATAAATAGTTGTTTTCCACTATACTATCGTTTAAAATCACACTTCCTGAACCTTCAAGTGAACAAAGAGCCTTTATGTTAGCCTAGCTTAGCATAAAGACTGGAGACAGGGGGGAACAGCTAGCCTGGTTATGTCCGAAGTAAAAAGAAACATTTGTCATCAATGTGCTAAGCAGTCATGACTCAAAATAATGGACAGAAATACTCCTGTTGTCTTGCAGATGATGAGATAAGAACATTGGGATATGTATTTCATAAAAGACCATTTTAGCATTAAGATGGACAGAAACAGCAGTCACAGTGCGATTCTACAGCTCTGCTCTGAGATGTTTCTTTGGGTGTGACTGATGAGCATTGCTGAATAGTTACAGAGATACAGCGTCAGCATTTCTGTGGTCTGAACCCCTTTTTTCCTTCTGTCTCTCTCTCTCTCTCTCTCTCTGACTCTCTTTATCTTGTTAGCTGGCAATCTAGTTATGTCTCTACCCTGTCTATACTGTGTGTAGTTCAAAGCCGCAGTTAACTTCTTCTGTCTGTCAGAGAGAAGACAGAAGTCGCCACATTGGTGTTGTATTTGTTGCATAGTATAAAGTTAAATGAAATGAAATCTTTCCACCAATATAAATGGCTCAGGCAGAACCGCGAGTGAGAGAATAGCAGAGAGAGAAAGACATGAAAATGTAATGTTAGTCATGTAAGGCTAGGCATGGGGAAAAGGTGCCGCACCATACATTTAATTTTTCATGTCTGATGAACAGTGGTTTACTGCTCAAACATTACTCTGCCAACAAAAGGAAAAGTTTAAAAAACAATATTCGAACAACATATCAGTGTGGTTTAAATGTGTACTGCACGGGCTTTAACTGATTTCTGATCTATAATAGACTGGAGTCACCATAAGTGGTATTTGTCAAATTCAAATTTAACATTTTCAAGCCAACATCTGAACATAACAAAACATCTGTATAACAATACTTAAACCATATGAAACCAATGAAAAGCCTTTTAAACCTTATCAGTAGCTGTAGTACTTCTGTGATTACTGTTGCTATATGATCAATCAGAATTACATTTTAAAAATTCTGCAGAGGAAAATTATGGCACTCTGATGTTTATTGGGTTGCGTAGGTTTTATTATAATAAAGCTCAGCAGAAAAACATTAATGTTTTTTTTTCCATGTGGGTGCTCACTGAATATAATGATGTTTCCCTCTCAATTCCTGAGGCCTTGTCAGTTTGGCAGATACAACATTTTTCATCCAAATGCAGTGATACTCCAGTCATTCAAGGTCAGAAGGTACCTGTCAGAGTGATGGATGGAAAAGCAATAGATTGAGAAGAAATGCGTGTTTTAACTCCACAGTGCACAGACACACTCACACACACACACACACACACACACACACACACACACACACACACACACTCAAACACATACACACACACACACTCCCAAGTGCTCAGCAAAAAGAGATTTGGTGGTGAATGATGAGATGGCACTGAAAGCATTAATATATCATTAGTATTGATTGCCATCAGACCCCCTACTTTGACTTATACACACACACACACACACACACACACACACACACACACACACACACACACACAAATTCACAGACACATTCAAATACTGTACAGGCACATATATGCACAAATCGCAGATACAGCAAATCTACTCAGTTCACCATACACACACACACACACACACACACACGTACGGACGGACAGACACACACACACACACACACACACCCTTCTCCAGTATTGAGTTGTGGTGAAGGAGCCTATAGTGGCCCAGCAAGCTTCCGTCTGTGTGTGGATCAATACAGAAAGCTCTCCTCCTGCCCTTATGATTAGCAAAGACCACTCCCTTCTACAATGACCAACAATACACTCAAAGCTTTCCGTGTTCACTGTCTCTTACAATTTTGAATTTGTCCTATCTCAAAATAACTTTTAATTAATACTGTAAATTTCAAACAGATACATTTATGTTTGACAAATAACAAATAACATGTTAAATAGGAAATATTATGGGTTACTAAGGTGGCGCACATGGTTAGAGGAAAAAATGAAGTGAAACTGAATAGGCCTTTCTCACAGTAGACATTTTAAGTCAAACACAGGTTTAACTAATCACATCATTATCACATGTTAATGTTATTAATTCTGCAGATCATATGAATCAGATTCACTTGGGAACAATAATAATACTAATAATAAAAAAAAGGATTCTGAGGCTAGCAGTTGCTAAGATAGAGCTCAACAAAATTTGTTCAGAAAGCAAAAAAGTACAAAGTAAACTAATCGGAATAGCCAACGTTAACATTAACAGCTGTTTACTTACCAGTCTAGAAGAAACAAACACTGTCTCCAGCAGTGGAAAGCAACCTTTTTGTTTTGCTTCTATTTCTGTCACTTCTTTTCTTCTCGTGAAGTTAGCTAACCATCTAGCCCCAGCATGGTCATAAATCACTTTAGCGAACTTGTTAACAAACAGTTGCCTATTTACACATCTAGCAGTTACGGGGCAACATTATTCATTTGGAGACATTTTTCTGTCAACATGGCAATAGTCACTCTCCTTTTCGCTCTGTTTTTCATCCCCACCAACTCCTGAGGGAAATATGTGACTATAAATTCTTCACTACATTCTTACCTTCTGCCTCACTACATTACCATCACAGCACATCTAGCCTTAGCCCTGAACGTTGGCTGTGCACATGCTGCAGAATCATCCATTATAAACTTTATTCCCAGGGAGACTGGGAGGACACAAACATAGCCTACGAGCACAGATGGTGCTATAATGAACAATCAAGAGTTGATTTCATTGTGACTCCACTTTGAAATCCCAAAAAAAATCAAGTCACTCTAATTGAGCCACACATAAATATTTGATAGCAGCAGTTTTGAGAAAGCAACAGACAGCTTTCCAGAGGAGACAGACAGAAACTGGAGTCAGTCTGGCTGTGAGGATTCAAAATGGTAGTATGACATACTGTATGTGTGTGTGCATGTGACTGTGTGTATGTTGCTATTATGGTGAGTCATTGAGATGACACAAACTACATTCCAGTTGAACTAAGCAACCCCTTTACTATCTCTGTCTGCATTTCTGTCTGCTCTGCTCTCTGCTTCACCTCTGCCCACACTTTCTCACCTCTCTCTCCCCTCTACCCCTTCCGCCATCTCACCCTACCCCTGCTAAATTCCCTCAGCTCTCACTTAAGTGTAAACATATAACCACAAGTATTTTTTTTTTTACAGCAGGAGCAGGTTCATGCCACAAGCTCACAAACACATACACACTATACCCACTCATGAAATAAATTTAAAAGTCTTGTCATGCTGATGGTCTCTAATGATGACCTAATGATCCTTCATTGTGTGTGTGTGTGTGTGTGTATGTGTGTGTGCGTATGTGTGTGTGCATGTGTGTGTGTCTGTGTTTATCTGTGTCAGACAGCCAGTATGTCTGCCAGTTTATATGTCTGTCAGTCTGTCTGCCTCTCTGCCTGTCTGTCTGCCAGCTATCTTGACTAAAATATCAACATCAGTAAAGTGTATAAACAGTCGCACATAACTTATTATAAAGCTTTCTGGCTTCCTCTAGTGGCACTTTGGGGATTTGCAACTTCATTTTGCAGTCCTATATCACTCTGTCGTTGTAGAGGAGCTTTTTTTTTTTTTTTTTTAAACAAACGAACCAAACTTAGTTATTTTCACATTTGGGTTCTACTTGGTTAACTTTTTGAACCCTTGGAGGTAAAACTTTACTCAACCCGCTATTATGCATTTATAAGCAGTTTATAAACAGTTAGGCTAATGAATGGTTTATAATGCACTGCTGTGAGCAGATATGAGGCCATGTTTAAAGTTTCTTTGTCAACATTTATAATTGCTGCTATGAAGCACCCTGCATTTCCCATACGCACATGTCTTTCATCAGACCACCCTTTTGTCCTAAATTCTTTCAAACTACATATTTCCGGTTTATAAGAAGAACTTACAACTGTAACTCTTCAGTCGTACTTTGACATTGTCAGCATTATTGTTTCCGACATTAGACAGCTCCTCCAGAGCCACAGAAGACATTATTCAACTGTCTTTAAAGGCTGCGTAGTTCTCTTCATGAACTTCTTGTGCAGAATCAATGGAGTGACCCTAAAACCCATATCAGTACATAAACAATTTAAAATCCTAACCTTGACCTACAAAGGATTTTTACAGACTTAATAATCACTTAACAAATGTTTATTACACAAAATAAAATAGTAGTGGGCAGTTATAATGATATCTGTATTTTAAATATTTATATTGATGAATAATTCAAACCCTAATCAAGCATGTGTCCTACAAGTCTGACATAAAATTATCAATCAGTCAACCTATTAACATGGTTATCCTGACCTCCTCAGACAGATGATATTCCAGAGCTTAGGTTTCCTTGACAGCGACACATGTTTAAACGTTATTGCAGTAGTTGTGAGAAGACTAAAGCATGTAGGCTTTAACAACTTACACTGCTGATATGAGGCGCTAAAAAAGACTTTTATAGGCTGTTATAAGCCAATAATCATTATATATGTGCTGTTATAAAGACAGTCAGGTAAATGTTACTGATGCAGAGAATGTTTAAGTGTGTTGTATATCATATTTAAAAATTGTACTTAATTTATTGTATTTTTCTCTCTGATCCCTGTCTTACTATCCTTCCCATCTCTTCCTGCCTTCTCATCTGTCTAATCTCACTCCTCTCTCTATCACTTTTACCTCGCCTCTTTTCGTCCCTCTTCTCCTCTCCTCTCTTCCCCTCTTTCATCCTTCCATCTCTCTCTCCCCAGTCCAGACGACAGCAGGACCCCAGCCCTGGCTCAAACATGGCCAACGCTGATGTGGAGCACAAGATGCGCTGAGGAGGAGGACGACGATGAGGAAGTTGGGGAGGGAGGAAGAGGCGAAAACCAGGGCTGGCAGTCCATTCATTTTCAACACAATCAACTGGGGGGAAAAAAAGTCAAAACGAAACTGCAGTTGTAGACCAATTGTTCATCATTATTTCCTAACAGGTTTGATATGATCATTTTCACATGCCAACCATTTTTTCAATATTTGAATGTAGAAGAAAATAAAATTCCTGAATTGATTGAATTGAAAGTGAATAAAAGCCATAGAAAAGAGGGATTAAAAGGGTTATGGCCACAACAGACCTGGACAAAAAGTAGTTGAATATATTTTGATACAGAGGAAGGAACATGAGCAGTTGATTTAGCATTATATTGTAACTGTGACACATACAGAGTTGAAGTTGTTTCTTGAGTCAGATGAGAGTTACAGATATAAAAAGGAAAGATCAGATATTTTTTGTCCAGGTCTGAGAGGATTTGATGTGTAGGGGTAGTTTCCAGTACCAAAAGTATATTTTCTATTAATACACGATGTTGAAAATAGAGGGAGAGGGGTCACAAGGGGGTAAAGATGTTGTTAACGGGGGAGGAGGAAGAGAGACACAATCTTTGTTTGGCTCAGGGTCACGATCGGGGCTTATTGGTCAGGATTACCAGTAGAGCATGCATCAAAAGTGAGGTGTTGACAGTCTGTGAAAAAAACGATTCTGCATTGTTCAGTGTTGTGCAACACTTCACATTTGTGAACATGCCCTTGTTAACCCACACTATATCCAGCTCACTTCCTGAAACCTGCTGTTTTCTGAGACCAAAGTTCACTTTGCTGGAGAAGGGAGGGAGGCAGGGGATTAAGAGGGGGAAAATTTAGTTGCATTTAAAAAGATGGCAGGTGGGAGGAGAGCATCCAGAGAGACATTTGCCAGGTTCTAGGGTTAAGAAGTGTTTGCTGTACTATAATTTGAATTATTTCTCTAAACTTCACTGATGGTGAGGTGCCCATAACAGTAGAATCACAGGTTATGTAGCAACAACCTTGAGGCAGGACAGATAACAAAGACAACTGCTAGAAGCCATTAAGGAAATGATTTTTGTGGGGAGGGGGGTGTTCAGTTCAAACATCCTTTGTCTTCCAAGGGGTTTTGCACTATGCCATACAATCAGTCTTGTTCTCAACATGGATTTTCTTTATATGCATGAAACCAAACACAGGCCTACCTATGTTCTTTGTTGTTCCCTATGCAGCCTATTTATCGTCAGAGCACTCTCTGTACAGCGCTTTGATCAGGAATAAGTGGGTGATTCGAGGCTGTGTCCTTACATAGGTCCTTGCAAACAGCAGCACGCTCAAAAAAGCACAAAGCGTCTGTGTCCCTATGCCATATTTTTACTCATGTTAATCTGTGCACACATATGAACATAAAATAGAGTGTACCATACTTCTTTTTCAAAGCCCTTGGCTCATCATAACATGACATTGCTGTACAGCAAAACAATGTATCTCCAAACTTTGGTAATTTGAATTAGAAAAACGTCCTTTATGGGCTGAGAAAAATATCCTATTTCATAAGCCAAGTAAACCATTTAAAAGCCCACTGTTTTTTGTTTTTTTTTCAGAAAAGTTCATTGTCACAAAGATGAAAACTTGATTTTTCCTTAGCTCATAAAAAGTCATTGTGTGGGGATAAGTTGTTTTTTACAGCCATGATATGTAACATAGTATTGTAACATGCTACTAATACAATGGATCAGCCCAGACTCAAGCTCACAAACTCTTTAAAAACATCACATGCACATCAGTTGCATGTGTCACATATCACTTCTGTCTGTCTATAGAATAATTCTATACTACAATAATTGGATTGCAATCAACATTAATAATTTATCATTGCAGATCATAGACTGTATAGGTACAAATCCAGTTTAGTTATACACTCCAGCCATTGATCGATCAATCACCCACAGATTCCTCATCAATGAAGGACTGGAAAAACCTGAATGCAGTCTAAATACTATTCCCTGTCCTTTTACAGCACTAGTGTAATGAAATGGTATGTTTTGTTATCTTATCGTTTTGTTTGTGTGAAAGTCATGATGTTTACTTTTTCTATTACTTCTCTCTCTGTATATGTATTCATTTTTGTCCATCTTTCAGCTTTGTTATGAACTAGTAGTAGCAGTGCTAGGCTATTTTATGTTAAGTTTAAAATTACAAAATTTATCCAGACATTTGGGAGTTTTGAGGACTTTTGTTGCCTTTGTTTTTCATGTGTTCTTTTTATTAATGTTCTTTTTATTGTTTTTCTTTTGTTTTGTTTTTGTTTTTCTTTCTCAAGGAAATCCACTTCCTGGGTTAAATACATTGAATGTGGATTGACTCAAGCCCTATTTTTAAGCGACATAAATGTTTTTATATTGTGCAACGAGAAGCTCATTTCATTTTCCAGTGTGCACTCAACGGTTTTATTATAATTATTATAACCAAGAAAAATGTTTTGTTCATGCTTTTCTTTCTTGTAAGTATGACTTATTAAGAAGTTTGAGCTTTACATGAACTAAGAAAACTGATGATTTTTTTTTTCTTATTTTGTACATTGATAGCCATGTGTTTGTAACAATTTACAAAAAGTTCTGGAGTAAGGTTGTTGCTAAAAACAGCAGTTTGAATTAAAATAAAAAAGTTAAAATGTATTGAAAACTCAAACATGATAAACTTGATGATAGGTCCCTGCATCTCCAGCCAAATCATCAAGCTCAGGGTACAACAAAAATCTCTGCAGGATTTTTATCCTGAAATTTGGATACTATACAGGAGGATATTATTGGGGTAACCTAAGGTCAGAAACTTTCTCATTGGCAGCCTTGGTTGATAGCTTTCCCACAGAGATTTGTGCAACTGGGGGAAAAAAACTTAAATGTTCCCATTTTTTCTCAGAATACACTGATCCTATGAAGTCAGCTGGCCTTGTGACCTGGTGTTTAATTAGCTGAAGAATGTGGAAAACATACTTTCTGTCTAAGTGTACCTTCATTGTGATGAGTGGTGGGTTTTTGTAGTATGGGCACAGTTTGGTATTGTTAAGTTGAAAAGTCCAGCAGGTGAGAAGTGAAGTGGCGTTAATGACTGTGGATAATGTGAATGGGTAGAAGGACGCATTAGAACATTTGGATGCATGGAGCTGGTTGTGGCCCAAGATGAGGCTCAGGGCATGTTAGTGAAAGCTGTCATAGGTTTACATTTACAGTGGCTGTTATGTTTCCATGAGGCTGGATCCAGTTCAGATCAGGGAATCTGTAATTCATAAAGTCTATACAGTGGTACGCACTAGTTTTTTCTGGTTTATCAGTATTAACATTGGTGGAAACTGACAGAGCACTGGATATGAACCAGTACAGTACAATGAGAGGTGAAAAGCACAGTAGGTGTCAGAACCAGCACGGTTTGGTGGCTTTTGTAAGTCATGAGTTGAATGGTTATGTCTGTAACACAGCTAGACAATGGGCTAAGCTGTTCACCTGCCATAAGGTTTACCGTAACAGCTTTCATGCTGTGATAAATCTTAGAAATTACACTACCAGCCATTGGTGGTCTCATGAAAAAACTCCACCAACACTTACAGTATAAAGAACAATTTCATTCTAAAACCAAAACATTTCGACTTGTGGCCTTCATCAGGCTTATGGGTCACTAGGAACCCTGATGAAGGCCACAAGCCTTAGCATGTTAGTCTGGCAGTAAAGCTGTTCATCATACTACAGGTGTTGCTGAAGTTTTAACCCTCTCAGACTGGCTCCCTTCTCCATGCACATTGGGTTAGTAGGTGAAGTTGTGCCAGTATTCCCAACTCTGCCTCTACCAGGCTTATGAACTCTGCCACAACTCTTGATCAAAGCTGAAAATTAATTTTTATGGATTTAAAAAGGTTAAGAGACATAAGTGAGGAAACAATTGTGAACAACAAACTAAGTCACATTTCCAGCGCCACCCTGTCCCCACCACACCAGCCCAGTGTATCATTATACCATTATTTGGATGATTACCAGTGTAAACACATTAGTTGAAACTTCATCCCTCAATTTTCTTAATGCAGGCATTAAGGCAAAACATAAACCACCAACATTTTCTTTCTGTCTTTTTTTTTTTACCTAAACTGTTAATGTTCTTATTTGTTTAAGTTATTTATACTTTGGTTTTATTTGGAGATTCAAAGAAGAACTCTGTGGCTTGTACACACTCTCTACGTTTCTCTTTCCTGTGTGTGTGGTCTATCTTTTCCTCTGTTTTAGGGTTGAGCTTCTCCTCTTGGAGGAATTGGAAATATGAGATATTCAATTCAAAATGTTAGATGTTTTTCATAATAAACACATATGAATTCATGTATTTGTGTCTGTCTTTTTTTCGTTGAAATAGGTACTTCACTAACATATCATTCTCCAAGTATGCCATAAAAATGTCCTAAAAAATGTCAAGGCATAATATGGCATGAAAATGTCATAAAAAATGTCATAGTATAGTATGGCATAAAAATGACATAGTATAGAAAAGCATAAAATGTCATATTTATAATGAGGCATAAGATGTGGTAAAAATAAGAGTATAGTAAGGCATAAAATGTCACAATATAATATGGCATAAAAATGTCATAGTATAGTAAGGCAGAAAAATGTCATAAAAGTGTCATAAAAAAAGGCATAGTATAGTAAGGCATAAGATGTGGTAAAATTACAGTATAGTAAGGCATAAGATGTCACAATATAATACAGCATAAAAATGTCATAGTATAGTATGGCATAAAAATGACATAGTATAATAGGGCAGAAAATGTCATAATATAATAAGGCATAAAAATAACATAGTATAGTAAGGCAAAAAAATGTCATAAAAATGATATAGTATAGTAAGGCATAAAATGTCAAGAAAATGTGATAGTATAGTAAGGCATAAAATGACATAAAAATGACATAGTATAGTAAGGCATAAAATGTCATACAATGATGCAGAATAGTAAGGCATAAAATTTCATAAAGAATTCATACTATAGTAAGGCATAAAAATGTCAAAAAATCACATAGTATAGTAAGGCAAAAGATGTAAAAAAAATGATATAGTATAGTATGGTATAAAAAGTCATAAAAAATCACATAGTATAGTAAGGCAAAAAAATTATTAAAAAAATGATATAGTATAGTATGGCATAAAAAGTCATAAAAAAATCACATAGTATAGTATGGCATAAAAAGTCATAAAAAATCACATATTATAGTAAGGCAAAAAATGTATGAAAAAATCATATAGTATAGTATGGCATAAAAAGTCATAAAAATCACATAGTATAGTAAGGCAATAAATGTATTAAAAAAATGATATAGTATAGCGTGGCATAAAAAGTCATAAAAAATCACAGAGTATAGTATGGTATAAAAAGTCATAAAAAATCACATAGTATAGTAAGGCAAAAATTTTATAAAAAATCACATAGTATAGTAAGGCAAAAGATGTCATTAAGGGTAGCCAATTAACCTAATGTGGATGTTAGTAAGAATGGGAGAACATGGAAACTCCACAGAAAAGGATTCCTCTCCTGAGATTTGAACCCACGACCTTTGGATTGAAAGACTAGAGATTTAACCACTGGCCCAAGCTGTGACATGAAACTGGATGAAAAAAATCATTGCGTAGTAAAGTATTAAAACATCATGGTATAGTAAGGCATAAAATGTCATGAAAATGATATAATACAGCATGGCATAAAAAGTCATAAAAAAATTACATAGTATAGTAAGGCAAAAACTTTATAAAAATTCACATAGTATAGTAATGCAAAAAATGTATTTGCATTTTTTTCAAAAATCACATAGTATAGTAAGGCAAAAAATGCCATTAAGGGTAGCCAATTAACCTAATGTGGATGTTAGTGAGAATGGTAGAACATGGAAACTCCACAGAAAACAATTCTTCTCCTGAGATTTGAACCCACGACCTTTAGTTTGAAAGACTACAGATTTAACCACTAGTCCAAGTTGTGCCATGAAACTAAATGAAAGAAATCATTGTGTAGTAAAGTATTAAAACATCATAGTATAGTAAGGCAGAAAATGTCATAAAATGATATATTATAATAAGGCATTAAAATGTCATAGTAGGATTAGGCATTAAATGTCATAAAATGATATCGTATAATAAGGCATAAAAATGTCATAGTAGGATTAGGCATAAAATGTCATAAAAATGATATAGTATAGTACGGCATAAAAATTAATAAAAAATCACCTAGTATAGTAAGGCAAAAAATGTATTTAAAAAAATCACATAGTATAGTAAGGCAAAAAATGTCATAAAAAATCACATAGTATAGTATGGCATAAAAAGTCATAAAAAATCACATAGTATAGTAAGGCAAAAAATGTATAAAAAATCACATAGTATAGTAAGGCATAAAAAGTCATAAAAAATCACATAGTATAGTAAGGCAAAAAATGCGTAAAAAATGATATAGTAAATTAAGGCATAAAAAGTCATAAAAAATCACATAGTATAGTAAGGCAAAAAATGTTTAAAAATTGACATAGTATAGTATGGCATAAAAATGTAATAAAAAATCACATAGTATAGTAAGGCAAAAAATGTATACAAAAATGATATAGTATAGTATGGCATAAAAAGTCATAAAAAATCACATAGTATAGTAAGGCATAAAAAGTCATAAAAAATCACATAGTATAGTAAGGCAAAATAATTATTAAAAAATTGACATAGTATAGTATGGCATAAAAAGTCATAAAAAAACACATAGTATAGTAAGGCAAAAAATGTATAAAAAAGCGATATAGTATAGCATTGTATAAAAAGTTATAAAAACTCACATAGTACAGTAAGGCAAAAAATGTATATAAAATCACATAGTATAGTAAGGCAAAAAATTTATAAAAAATGATATAGTAAATTATGGCAAAAAATGTATAAAAAATCACATAGTATAGTAAGGCATAAAAAGTCATAAAAAATCACATAGTATAGTAAAGCAAAAGAATATTTAAAAATTGACATAGTATATAATGGCATAAAAATGTAATAAAAAATCACATAGTATAGTAAGGCAAAAAATGTATACAAAAATGATATAGTATAGCATGGCATAAAAAGTCATAAAAAATCACATAGTATAGTAAGGCAAAAAAAATAATTAAAAATTGACATAGTATAGTATGGCATAAAAAGTCATAAAAAATCACATAGTATAGTAAGGCAAAAAAAATATTTAAAAATTGACAGAGTATAGTATGGCATAAAAACTCATAAAAATCACATAGTATTGTTAGGCAAAAAGAATTTATTAAAAAATCATATAGTATAGTATGGCATAAAAAGTCATAAAATGATATAGTATAGTAAGGCATAAAAAGTCATAAAAAATCACATAGTATAGTATGGCATAAAAAGTCATAAAATGATATAGTATAGTAAGGCATAAAAAGTCATAAAAAATCACATAGTATAGTAAGGCAAAAAAATTTTTTTAAAATTGACATAGTATAGTATGGCATAAAAAGTCATAAAAAAACACATAGTATAGTAAGGCAAAAAATGTATAAAAAATCACATAGTATAGTAAGGCAAAAAATGTATAAAAAATCACATAGTATAGTAAGGCATAAAAAGTCATAAAAAATCACATAGTATAGTAAGGCAAAATAATTATTGAAAAATTGACATAGTATAGTATTGCATAAAATGTCATAAAAATCACATAGTGTAGTGAGGCAAAAAATGTATAAAAAAATCATATAGTATAGTATGGCATAAAAAGTCATAAAATTATATAGTGTAGTAAGGCATAAAAAGTCATAAAAAATCACATAGTATAGTATGGCATAAAAAGTCATAAAATGATATAGTATAGTAAGGCATAAAAAGTCATAAAAAATCCCATAGTATAGTATGGCATAAAAAGTCATAAAAAATCCCATAGTATAGTATGGCATAAAAAGTCATAAAATGATATAGTATAGTAAGGCATAAAAAGTCATTAAAAAAATCACAGTATAGTAAGGCAAAAAAATGTATAAAAAATCACATAGTATAGTAAGGCATAAAAAGTCATAAAAAATCACATAGTATAGTAAGGCAAAAAAAGTATTTAGAAATTGACATAGTATAGTATGTCATAGAAATGTAATAAAAAATCACATAGTATAATAAGGCAAAATAATTATTGAAAAATTGACATAGTATAGTATGGCATAAAAAGTCATAAAAATCACATAGTATA
>NW_019525224.1:1711441-1712764 GCF_002814215.2 Seriola lalandi dorsalis
AAAAAAATCACAGTATAGTAAGGCAAAAAAATGTATAAAAAATCACATAGTATAGTAAGGCATAAAAAGTCATAAAAAATCACATAGTATAGTAAGGCAAAAAAAGTATTTAGAAATTGACATAGTATAGTATGTCATAAAAATGTAATAAAAAATCACATAGTATAATAAGGCAAAAAAATGTATAAAAAATCACATAGTATAGTATGGCATAAAAAGTCATAAAATGATATAGTATAGTAAGGCATAAAAAGTCATAAAAAAAATCACAGTATAGTAAGGCAAAAAAATGTATAAAAAATCACATAGTATAGTAAGGCATAAAAAGTCATAAAAAATCACATAGTATAGTAAGGCAAAAAAAGTATTTAAAAATTGACATAGTATAGTATGTCATAAAAATGTAATAAAAAATCACATAGTATAATAAGGCAAAATAATTATTTAAAAATTGACATAGTATAGTATGGCATAAAAAGTCATAAAAATCACATAGTATAGTAAGGCAAAAAATTTATAAAAAAATCATGTAGTATAGTATGGCATAAAAAGTCATAAAATGATATAGTATAGTAAGGCATAAAAAGTCATAAAAAATCACATAGTATGGTATGGCATAAAAAGTCATAAAAAATCACATAGTATAGTAAGGCAAAAAAATGTATAAAAAATCACATAGTATAGTATGGCATAAAAATGTAATAAAAAATCACATAGTATAGTAAGGCAAAATAATTATTGAAAAATTGACATAGTATAGTATGGCATAAAAAGTCATAAAAATCACATAGTATAGTAAGGCAAGAAAAAACATTTAAAAATTGACATAGTATAGTATGGCATAAAAAGTCATAAAAAATCACTTATTATAGTAAGGCAAAAAAAGTATTTAAAAAAATGATACAGTATAGTATGGCATAAAAAGTAAAAAAAAAAACATATAGTATAGTAAGGAAAAAGAATTGTTTTAAAAAATTGACATAGTATAGTATGGCATAAAAAGTCATAAAAATCACATAGTATAGTAAGGCAAAAAGAATTTATAAAAAAATGACATAGTATAGTATGGCATAAAAAGTCATAAAAAAACACATAGTATAGTAAGGCAAAAAATGTATAAAAAAAATCACATAGTATAGTAAGGCAAAAAATGTATAAAAAATCACATAGTATAGTAAGGCATAAAAAGTCATAAAAAATCACATAGTATAGTAAGGCAAAAAAAATATTTAAAAATTGACATAATATAGTATGGCATAAAAAGTCATAAAAAATCACATAGTATAGTAAGGCAAAAAATGTATAAAAAATCACATAGTATAG
>NW_019525224.1:1713948-1719040 GCF_002814215.2 Seriola lalandi dorsalis
ACATAGTATAGTAAGGCAAAAAAAATATTTAAAAATTGACAGAGTATAGTATGGCATAAAAACTCATAAAAATCACATAGTATTGTAAGGCAAAAAGAATTTATTAAAAAATGACATAGTATAGTATGGCATAAAGAGTCATAAAATGATATAGTATAGTAAGGCATAAAAAGTCATAAAAAAATCACATAGTATAGTATGGCATAAAAAGTCATAAAATGATATAGTATAGTAAGCCATAAAAAGTCATAAAAAATCACATAGTATAGTAAGGCAAAAAGAATTTATTAAAAAATGACATAGTATAGTATGGCAAAAAAAGTAAAAAAAAAAAACACATAGTATAGTAAGGAAAAAAAATTGTTTTAAAAAATTGACATAGTATAGTATGGCATAAAAAGTCATAAAAAATCACATAGTATAGTAAAGCAAAAGAATATTTAAAAATTGACATAGTATATAATGGCATAAAAATGTAATAAAAAATCACATAGTATAGTAAGGCAAAAAATGTATACAAAAATGATATAGTATAGCAAGGCAAAAAAAATATTTAAAAATTGACATAGTATAGTATGGCATAAAAAGTCATAAAAATCACATAGTATAGTAAGGCAAAAGATGTCATTAAGGGTAGCCAATTAACCTAATGTGGATGTTAGTAAGAATGGGAGAACATGGAAACTCCACAGAAAAGGAGTCCTCTCCTGAAATTTGAACCCACGACCTTTGGATTGAAAGACTAGAGATTTAACCACTGGTCCAAGCTGTGACATGAAACTGAATGAAAAAAATCATTGTGTAGTAAAGTATTAAAACATCATAGTATAGTAAGGCATAAAATGTCATGAAAATGATATAGTATAATATGGCATAAAAATGTCATAAAGATGATATAGTATAATAAGGCATAGAAATGTCATAGTAGGATTAGGCATAAAATGTCATAAAAATGATATAGTATAGTACGGCATAAAAAGTCATAAAAAATCACGTAAGGCAAAAAATGTATCTAAAATCACATAGTATAGTAAGGCAAAGAATGTATTTAAAAAATGATATAGTATAGTATGGCATAAAAAGTCATAAAAATCACATAGTATAGTAAGGCAAAGAATGTATTTAAAAAATGATATAGTATAGTATGGCATAAAAAGTCATAAAAAATCACATAGTATAGTAAGGCAAAGAAAGTATTTAAAAAATGATATAGTATAGTATGGCATAAAAAGTCATAAAAATCACATAGTATAGTAAGGCAAAAAAATTATTTAAAAAATGACATAGTATAGTATGGCATAAAAAGTCATAAAAATCACATAGTATAGTAAGGCAAAAAATTTATAAAAAAATCATATAGTATAGTATGGCATAAAAAGTCATAAAATGATATAGTATAGTAAGGCATAAAAAGTCATAAAAAATCACATAGTATAGTAAGGCATAAAAAGTCATAAAAAATGATATAGTATAGTAAGGCATAAAAAGTCATAAAAAATCACATAGTATAGTAAGGCAAAAAAAATTATAAAAATTGACATAGTATAGTATGGCATAAAAAGTCATAAAAAATCACATAGTATAGTAAGGCAAAAAAATTATTTAAAAATTGACATAGTATAGTATGGCATAAAAAGTCATAAAAATCACATAGTATAGTAAGGCAAAAAATGTATTTAAAAAATGACATAGTATAGTATGGCATAAAAAGTCATAAAAAATCACATAGTATAGTAAGGCAAAAAAAGTAATAAAAATGACATAGTATAGTATGGCATAAAAAGTAAATAAAAATCACATAGTATAGTAAGGCATAAAAAGTCATAAAAAATCACATAGTATAGTAAGGCAAAAAAAATATTTAAAAATTGACATAATATAGTATGGCATAAAAAGTCATAAAAAATCACATAGTATAGTAAGGCAAAAAATGTATAAAAAATCACATAGTATAGTAAGGCAAAAAATGTATAAAAAAAATCACATAGTATAGTAAGGCAAAAAATGTAAAAAAATCACATAGTATAGTAAGGCATAAAAAGTCATAAAAAATCACATAGTATAGTAAGGCAAAAAAATGTATAAAAAATCACATAGTATAGTAAGGCAAAAAAAATATTTAAAAATTGACATAGTATAGTATGGCATAAAAAGTCATAAAAATCACATAGTATAGTAAGGCAAAAAATTTATTAAAAAAATCATATAGTATAGTATGGCATAAAAAGTCATAAAAAACACATAGTATAGTAAGGCAAAAAATGGATTAAAAAAATCAAATAGTATATTAAGGCAAAAAATGTATTAAAAAAATGACATAGTATAGTATGGCATAAAAAGTCATAAAAATTAAGTAGTATAGCATAAAAATGTCATTAAGGGTAGCCAATTAACCTAATATGGATGTTAGTTAGCATGGGAGAACATGGAAACTCCACAGAACAGAAGTCTTCCGCTGAGATTTGAACCCACGACCTTCTGACTGAAAGACAACAGCTCTAACCACTGGTCCAAGCTCCAACATGTAGTTATGCGAAAAAAATCATTCTGTAGTAAAGTATTAAAACATCATAGTGTAGTAAGACATAAGATGTCATAAAGATGATATAGTGTAGTAAGGCATAAAATGTATGAAAAATCACATAGTATAGCAAGGCAAAAAATGTATATAAAATCACATAGTATAGTAAGGCAAAAATTGTATTAAAAAAATGATATAGTATAGTATGGCATAAAAAGTCATAAAAATCACATAGTATAGTAAGGCAAAAAATGTATAAAAAATGATATAGTGTAGTAAGGCAAAAAAAGTCATAAAATGATATAGTATAGTATGGCATAAAAAGTCATAAAAAATCACATAGTATAGTAAGGCAAAAAATGTCATAAAAAATCACATAGTATAGTAAGGCAAAAAATGTATTAAAAAAATGATATAGTATAGTATGGCATAAAAAGTCATAAAAAATTACATATTATAGTAAGGCAAAAAAAATTATAAAAATTGACATAGTACAGTATGGCATAAAAAGTCATAAAAAATCACATAGTATAGTAAGGCAAAAAATGTATACAAAAATCACATAGTATAGTACGGCAATAAATGTATTAAAAAAATGATATAGTATAGTATGGCATAAAAAGTCATCAAAAATTACATAGTATAGTAAGGCAAAAAATGTCATTAAGGGTAGCCAATTAACCTAATGTGGATGTTAGTAAGAATGGGAGAACATGGAAACTCCACAGAAAAGGATTCCTCTCCTGAGATTTGAAACCACAACCTTTGGATTGAAAGACTACAGATTTAACCACTAGTCCAAGCAGTGAGATGAAACTGAATGAAAAAAATCATTCTGTAGTAAAGTATTAAAACATCATAGTAGGATAAGGCATAAAATGTCATAAAATGATATAGTATAATAAGGCATAAAAATGTCATAGTAAGATTAGGCATAAAATGTCATAAAATGATATAGTATAGCATGGCATAAAAAGTCATAAAAAATCACATAGTATAGTAAGGCAAAAATTTATAAAAAATTACATAGTATAGTAAGGCAAAAAATGTTTAAAAAAAATGATATAGTATTGAATGGCATAAAAAGTCATAAAAAATCACATAGTATATTAAGGCAAAAAAAATCATTAAGGGTAGCCAATCAACCTAATGTGGATGTTAGTAAGAATGGGAGAACATGGAAACTCCACAGAAAAGGATTCCTCTCCTGAGATTTGAACCCACAACCTTTGGATTGAAAGATTACAGATTTAACCACTGGTCCAAGCTGTGAGAGGAAACTGAATGAAAAATATCATTGTGTAGTAAAGTATTAAAACATCATAGTATAGTAAGGCATAAAATGTCATAAAGGTGATAAAATATAATAAGGCATTAAAATGTCATAGTAGGATTAAGCATAAAATGTCATAAAAATGATATAGTATAAAAAGGCATAAAAATGTCATAGTAGGATTAGTCATAAAATGTCATAAAAATAATATAGTGTAGTACGGCATAAAAAGTCATAAAAAATCCAATAGTATACTAAGGCAAAAAATGTATTAAAAAATTATATAATATAGCACGGCATAAAAAGTCATAAAAAATCATATAGTATAGTAAGGCAAAAAAATGTCTAAGAAATCACATAGTATAGTAAGGCAAAAAATGTATTAAAAAATAATATAGTATAGCATGGCATAAAAAGTCATAAAAAATCACATAGTATAGTAAGGCAAAAAAAATCTAAAAAAATCACACAGTATAGTAAGGCAAAAAATGTGTAAAAACTTGACATAGTATAGTATGGCATAAAATGTCATAAAAGATCACATATTATAGTAAGGCAAAAAATGGATTAAAAAAATGACATAGTACAGTATGGCATAAAAAGTCATAAAAATTAAGTAGTATAGCATAAAAATGTCATTAAAGGTAGCCAATTAACCTAATATGGATGTTAGTAAGCATGGAAGAACATGGAGTGACAGAACAGAAGTCTTCCGCTGAGATTTGAACCTACGACCTTCTGACTGAAAGACAACAGCTCTAACCACTGGTCCAAGCTCCAACATGTAGTTATGTGAAAAAAATCATTCTGTAGTAAAGTATTAAAACATCATAGTGTAGTAAGACATATGATGTCATAAAGATGATATAGCATAATAAGGCATAAAAATGTCATAGTATGATTAGACATAAAATGTCATAAAGATGATATAGTGTAGTAAGGCATAAAAATGACAAAGTGCAGTAAGGCATAAAATGTCATAAAAATGATATAGTGTAGTAAGGCATAAAATTTCAAAAAAATGATATAGTGTAGTAAGGCATAAAATGTATAAAAAATCACATAGTATTGTAAGGCAAAAAATGTATGCATAAATGATATAGTATAGTATGGCATAAAAAGTCATAAAAAATCACATAGTATAGTAAGGCAAAAAATTATTAAAAAATTGACATTGTATAGTATGGCATAAAAAGTTATAAAAAATCACAGTATAGCAAGGCAAAAAATGTCATAAAAATGATATAGTGTAGTAAGGCAAAATATGTATATAAAATAATATAGTATAGCATGGCATA
>NW_019525224.1:1719090-1719628 GCF_002814215.2 Seriola lalandi dorsalis
TGGCTAAATATATAAAAATAAATAAAATACTAATTAGGTCTTATTTAAGTAATTTAACTATTAACTGAAAAACACAAAATATGAAAAATCCAATTTATCAAATATTAAAATATTAGGGGGGGGGTATACTGCGGAAACATGTCCCCCCCCACCCCCCCACCCCATTCATTTGGAGGAGACCTGAGACTATTGTAAAACATTCTACAAATTTAGGATGTTTTTCATGTTTGATTCATTCAACTGTAGAAAAAACGACGCATTAAACATTTGTCCCAGAGTCTCTACATGATGGTCCAAAAGCTACTCTGAAACAAATGTATTTTCTTCATCAATGAATTTACATATGTAAGAAAAAATGTTTTTAAAAAATAGGATTTCTAAATGAAGAACTTACTGTGTAAACTTCACTTCACGTCCCCAACAACCATAAAATAAAACACAAAGGACATGAACTGGTCATGTCCATGGTATCCATGGCAAAGGATTTTGTGTAGCGCAACAGGAGCTTAAAATGGTACAACACTGACCTCCTGTGGCC
>NW_019525224.1:1719678-1811811 GCF_002814215.2 Seriola lalandi dorsalis
CTGTAGTAAAGTATTAAAACATCATAGTGTAGTAAGACATAAGATGTCATAAAGATGATATAGCATAATAAGGCATAAAAATGTCATAGTATGATTAGACATAAAATGTCATAAAGATGATATAGTGTAGTAAGGCATAAAAATGACAAAGTGCAGTAAGGCATAAAATGTCATAAAAATGATTAGTGTAGTAAGGCATAAAAATGTCATAAAAATGATATAGTGTAGTAAGGCAAAAAATGTATATAAAATCACATAGTATAGTAAGGCAATCAAAATGACATAGTGTAAGTAAGGAGATAAAAAGTCATAAAAATGAAATAGTATAGTAAGGCATAAAAATGTTATAAAAATGACATAGTATAGTATGGCATAAAAAGTCATAAAAAATCACATAGTATAGTAAGGCAAAAAATGTATTAAAAAAATGATATAGTATTGAATGGCATAAAAAGTCATAAAAAATCACATAGTATATTAAGGCAAAAAAAGACATTAAGGGTAGCCAATTAACCTAATGTGGATGTTAGTAAGAATGGGAGAACATGGAAACTCCACAGAAAAGGAGTCCTCTCTTGAGATTTGAACCCCGACCTTTGGATTGAAAGATTACAGATTTAACCACTGGTCAAAGCTCCGACATGTAACTATGTGAAAAAAATCATTGTGTAGTAAAGTATCAAAACATCATAGTATAGTGAGGTATAAAATGTGATAAAGATGATATAGTATAATAAGGCATAAAATGTGATAAAGATTATATAGTATAATAAGGCATAAAAATGACAGTGTAGTAAGGCATAAAATGTCATAAAAATGATATAGTGTAATAAGGCATAACAAATGTGATAAAAATGTCAGAGTATAGCAGGCATAAAATGTCATAATGTATTAAGGCATAAAATGTTATAAAGATAATATAGTGTAGTAAGGCATAAAAATGAGAAAAATGTCAGAGTATAGCAGGCATAAAATGTCATAATGTATTAAGGCATAAAATGTTATAAAAATGACATAGTATAGTAAGGCATAAAACGTTATAAAGATGATATAGTAGGGTAAGGCATAAAAATGACATAATATAGTAAGGCATAAAATGTTATAAAAATGACATAGTATAGTAAGGCATAGAATGTTATAAAGATGATATAGTAGAGTAAGGCATAAAAATGACATAATGTAGTAAGGCATAAAATGTCATAAAAATGACGTAGTATAGTAAGGCATAAAAATGACACAGTGTAGTGAGGCATAAAATGTCATAAAAATGTCATAGTGTAGTAAGCCATAAAAATGTGATAAAAATGTCATTGATTAGTAAGGCATAAAATGTCATTAAAATGTCAATGTATAATAAGGCATAAAAATGACGTAATATAGTAAGGGAAAAAAACCTCATAGTATACTAAGGCATAAAAACGTCATATTATAGTAAGGCATAAAAACATCATAGTATAATAAGGCATAAAAACATCATAGTATAATAAGGCATAAAAACATCATAGTATAATAAGGCATAAAAAAGTCACAGTATAGTAACACGTAAAAAGTCATTATATAGCAAGGTACGAAAAAGTCAGTTATAGTTGCCAGTTATCCTAATGTGCATGTATTTGGATTGTGGGAGGAAGCCGGAGTACCCGGAGAGAACCCTCATACCTCATACAACCCCGCGTCAAAATTACCCGAACTATCACTTTAATGACACAATAATAGATGATAATATTTGAAAAAATATTTGTTCCTGTTATTGCTTGTGTTTAACTAGATTCATATACCCATATACATATATATTTTTAAAAAATGCTCTTAAAATAAATTTGGGTAAACTTCAAGTTGACCAAAGGGTCTTTACCGCCACTTCTTCGTCGACTGTGTCAGCTGACCAAAACGTCATCACGTCAACCGAGAACCTGCGTCGTACACAGGAAGTCGAATTATCAGCTGATCCTGCTGGCTGTTGTTGATGCCTGAAGTTGCCGTTGTTTGGACACTGTGTTGCTCTTATCTGCTCCTGACATAGAAGATACATTAAACCCGAAAAAGGGACACGGTGGGCATTTACCGGCTGACGAGTTTATGAGTAACACAGGAAGCGTGTCATCGCGAGGACTTTGAATTTGCGCACTAGCGACAGAAGAGCTAGCTCCAAAAGCTTGAACCTTCGGTGGAAGGAAGAAAGAAAAACAGCAAAGGCAGCCGACGGCTTGGCGTGCTTTCTTTGTTTATGTCGTGCCAGTCTGAACCGCAGTATTAATTTTCTGTGTCTCGAAATTAGATTTCTTGTTCTGCATACACGTAATTTATATTTATTCTTAATTGCCAGTACGTGAAAAGGGCAAATAGCTCGTCAGCTAACGTTAGCCCATAGCGCAAAGAAATAGTCTTGTTGTCAAGGCTTGCTTTCGTAACCGCCCGACAGTGACAGATAACGACAGCTAACAGTAGGAACAGTCGGGTTTGGAGCAATTATTTCCGTACCTCTATTTTGTAGCTGTTCGTCACTGGATCATATGCTCTGTTGGTCCGTTGGATACACAGGACACAACACTGTAGCTGAACAAGCACTTATTATATTGAAGCCTGTTGGCCAAGTTTGATCTATCTGCTTGTTTTGTTCTTGACTTTAAATTAAGTGAATTCAAGTTGGGAGTTTTTTTCAGTATCGATTTTTAAACCACACAATCGAGCAGGAGGTTAACTGACAGCTGGCCTTGTGCGTTTTAGGTTTGCTGACAGGTTGCGTAATTTGTTTGTGTGCAAGCTGTCAGCCTCTGCTCGGTAACTTGTTAGATTGTAATTTAAAACATATGTATTTCTTTAAGCCTTAGGTGTTCAGCCATAGGTGGCTTTGTGGATATCATTTTAAATATTGAACTATTTTTTGTCATTCTTCGTTGGTACAATTTTAATGTCAAGAACATATGACATGTGATAAAGAGTTCACTTTTTACTGTACCTTATAGACCGAGTAGCTGCTTGATGCTCACACTCATGAATTTTGTGGTTTTAGAAAAAGAAGTGGAGTTATGAATTAAAGTAGCTATCTGAAACTATTGAGACAGAGTACTGTAATCAGGTAGAGACAAGCAGAGAGAAAGGGTCCCTCAGAGGGTCCCACTGTGTCTTGAGGTGAGGTGAGCTGCCCCCCAACTACTTGCCAATGCTGGATCTGGAGGTGGTGCCTGAGAGATCACTAGGAAATGAGCAATGGGAATTCGCCTTAGGTGGGTACTACAACAATATTTTGAAAGAACATAACTCAAAAATATAGTGTGGAGAATGAGACTATGAGCCAGCCATTAATGTTACAAACAACATTTGAAATTATTTTCCTTGCATCCTAATTTTACATTTTACTGGTGAGTCCTAAGGCTAAATGAGAGATACTGTGTTTTCAGGGATGCCATTGGCCCAGGCCATCTCTATTCTACAAAAACACTGCCGCATCATCAAAAATGTCCAGGTGCTATACAGTGAACAGGTAAGATGGCCAAACTATTATGTGGTCCCACTCACTCTCACGTGCACAAAAAAAGGTAATCAGCTTGTATAAGAATCCTCTTTTGGGCTGAAGCGCAAGTTTTGCAAGAACTGAGGCTTTCGTGTATGGCTGTAGTAATACAAGTTGTTTTACAACAATATTTTCAGTTGAATTACTGTATATTAACTTATATTACTGTGGATATGAGTTGATAAGATATAAGTGTGTTTGAGGTAACCAGAGAGCACTGAACAGTTTATATTTTAACCATAACTCGTTCAGATTAGTAACTAATTTAGTCACAATTTAAGGGATTTTTTGTTAAAAAGAAAATAGTTGAGGTTATGTGTGTATGTGAAAAGGGGATACCAGCCCATATATCTTTATCTGCCTCAGCCTTAAAACTGGAGTTTCAGGCTACATTTAAATTATTTCTCCAGATTAAATAGCTAAATGTTGATCAGGGAGGTTCTTTTCGGAACATAATCACTTAGGTGTGAGACTGATCCAGTTGCAACTGGAAGCAATGGTTCATATTAACATGAATGACACCACATGAAACTGTCAATAAAATTGTCCATTTTTTGTCTGATGTAAAATATATATGCAGTCATAGCATTGGTGTGTGTCCAATTTCCTTTAAGTCGTCTTCAAAAGCAACTGATTCTGATTGTCTGCTCATCTGCATATCTGTGCAGGGCACATACCCCCCGCCTATCTGTTAATTAATTAGTTTGTTTATATCCCCTCCAGACGCCACTCAGCCATGACCTCATACTGAACTTGACTCAGGATGGGATTAAACTGCTGTTTGATGCCACAAATCAGAGACTCAAGGTAAAAATTGTTTATTTTAACTGGTGGGTAATATGAAAGAAAAACTGTTCAACGGAACCAGTAGTGTGCTGCCACTTAGACTCAAACTCAAAGACACTTAAAGAGAGAGATCATCAGTGTGTGTCCAGTTCCAAAAAATGTTAAAGTGACTGCTTTTAAATAAGGTATTTATTTTTATATATAATAGTAAATATTGGAGAGAAATCGTAACAGGGATTGAGTGAACTTTGAGTTGCACACTAGACATGAGTGCCGTGGTATTTCTCCACAGTTAATTAGCAGTAACAGCTTACCACAGCTGAAAAAATTGCTCCCACTTCTCCTTCTAGATAATTAGCAGATACATAAAACTCCCCTGGCCTTTTTTAATGACATTGAACTAACGGTTTGTTTTCTACCCTTATGTTTTTCATCTTTGTGGGTGACAGGTGATCGAAGTGTACGACCTGAGCAAAGTCAAGTTGAAATACTGGTGAGTAGAAATATGAAGTTGAAGGAGTTTACAAACCTGCTGAATAATAATAATAATATAGTTGATTTAGCCACAATGAAAATCATGTTAGATTCTTAGCTGTTATTGTTATATGTTACTACATTGTATGTTGCCACAGAGACCACTTTCAACTATTACTATAGAACTACTAGAAGTCATGGCTCTTCACAGACAGGACTGCACCTACTTAGTGATGGTGTTTGGCTGCATTAACTATGTGTGTAGGATTATCATTGGCAATACCTCCTCCACTAATGCAGTACAGCCTGTATGAATATTAATAGATTTAAAGTTGACTCTGTGTGTGTTTTGTATTACAGTGGAGTTCATTTCAACTCTCAGGCCATTGCCCCCACAATAGAGCAAATAGACCAGTCATTTGGAGCTACGCACCCTGGAGGTACTTAACAAAACAAAACACATGTACAAATGAACCAACATTTTGATCTTGCTTTTCTCTTTTATGAATTCTTTTTTTTTTTTTTTTTTATTAAACCCCCCCCCCCCTCCAGTTTACAATGCTGCAGAGCAGTTGTTCCATCTCAACTTTCGAGGACTTTCTTTCTCCTTCCAACTGGACTCTTGGAACGAAGCTCCAAAATACGAGGTGAGAATGTTTTCATTGATTTGCTTGTCAGCCAATTAAAGAAGAGCTGAGTGGCCGTTTCTCCAAATCCCAGCGGAATCAAGCCAGCCTTGTGAATTTAAGTGATTACCCTTCATATGGACAGT
The DNA here is from genome assembly GCF_002814215.2 of Seriola lalandi dorsalis. Classification (NCBI taxonomy): domain Eukaryota; kingdom Metazoa; phylum Chordata; class Actinopteri; order Carangiformes; family Carangidae; genus Seriola; species Seriola lalandi. The sequence goes on from NW_019525224.1 coordinate 1,725,225, forward strand.
CTGAGGTCAAACCTTGTGTTTTCTCTGAGCACGTCCCGTCAGCTTGATGCTGTTTCATCGAGATGATCAATGTTGTGAGGCTGAATAAAGATGCCAAATGAATGTTGAGAATGATTGCCTTGTTGTTTGTTTAATCTTTGGCACCGAAGATTTTTTTCTTGGATGTCAGTGATCCAAAATGCTTAGAGATGTGATCCTCATCACGCCCCAGGATGCAAAACCTTCCTGGCAGATTTTCTAAAACATTGAAAGGAACTACAGTATGACAGATCTCAAAATGCACCACATTCGAATTCCAGTGTTATCCTGTAGAGATGTCAAATAGTCATTGCAGTGTTATGTAAGCAATAAATATTCTGACTGTAGTAGGGAATTCAGGGTCCTGTGCTTCATTATTAAATTCTCCAAGACAACAGAGATACCCAGCAGTAATAGTCAAGATTTTCATTACAATATGACAGTCAGATTTTCACACAATCTGCAACCCACATGTTTTTACATGCTGCTGGACACGGAAAAGTGTTAGATTTTTGTCTTAGTTTTGAGGTTTGTATAATTAGACAGAGTCTCTTGCGGATGTTGTACTGCAGCTGTGGATGTCTTGGGTGGTGTATGTCATGAACCAGCTGCTTTGACATCTGTCCCTTTCTGCAGCTCGCTACTGTGAAGACCATACAGTGATGGCTTTAAAGTTTAATACAGCTCAGCTGACTTCATATTCCAGTGACAAGTTTACAGAGTATCTCATTTTTTTTATTAGCTGTCTGGCTTTGGCTACAACATGCTGCTCCAACACATCTGTGCTATTATAGTATTGATTGTTTCATTAGCATTCCAGTACATCATGAGCTGCATGTTGAACTGGTTGAATGGTTTTGTTTGTTTCATGGGACAACAGCTTGTGCTTGCTTGTCATCTGTAGTTGTGTGCATGTACAAAAATGGTAGTTTCAGCTTCTAGTGCAAGTTATAATATTTGCATTTCTTTGTCTAAATCTCATCACTCAGCTGTAATACACTTCCTGTTTGACATGAGTGTATTTGATGACAAATGGATGACTGAGATTCTCTGTAAGCCAAGTTTTTTCAGACACAACTGGCACAGTGTAGAAACCTTATAATGCTTAGGATCTTTTTTTTTTTTTGCAAGTCTCTTAAAACCTCCAAGCCTTTGCTCTAAATTAAATTGAAAATAAACCATCTGCAGCTGTTTAGCATGTCTGTCGCCTGGGTGCTGATGAATGCAACTTGGAAATACACAAAAAATCAGCACATAAAGTCACAATGAGTGTTGATTCGTTGTTGGACCTCTCTCAGAATAAACGTTCTTATCTGATAGAGACCTAAATTGGATTACTCCACTATGTCCACTATGCCATAGTGGACATAGTGGAGTTTTTCCCACTTGAACACAGGTATTTAGGTCAGTCAGTGAGTTACATGACACGTTACTCCTCTGTGCTTCATGTTTTATCACATCTTTCTTTACTTGTCAAAATAGCGTTCTAGAAAACACTTGTTTGTTTTACTGTGTCTTCTTGATACAAACACAATGTACTCCAGTCCTATACTACTCCCAGTTGTTTTGCCTTGGCAGCCTAACTTTGCCCTGGGTTTGGCCTCCCTGCAGATTCCACACGGGGCCATGGTCAAGAGGATGCACATCTACACTGGCAACAACCTGCAGGAAACAAGGTACATACACACACATGCAGCTGCACAAACTAAATGTTACTCAAAGTGAATACATCTATATATATATATATATATATAGAGAGAGAGAGAGAGAGAGAGAGGTTTTAAAGCAAATTTGTTACATATTAGTTTGTAAGCACTATTTGAATTATAATGCTCCCATGAGCAACGACACCTGACATCCTTATTTCACGTATCAACACTGAACAAATGGGTGGAGAACAAAGACACCAACAACAAAAAGCCACAAGAAACACAAATATAAAACCTCAGAATTAAGAAAGCCCAGCATAGCGAGCACAAACACTCCCCTCTCTATGTCCTCAGAGCTCCGGCAATGCCATTGGCTTGTTTCCTTGGCAACATCTATGCAGAGTGTGTGGATGTCCTGAGAGATCGGGCAGGGCCTCTGGGGCTCAAACTCCGCCTTCTCACTGCAGGTAACATATGTCTCTATGTCTGTGTGTCTTGAGGAATGGATGGGACTGTAGTATTTACAGCAAGTATTGAAATATTGCAAAATAATATTTATGAGACGAATCGACACGTTTCCAGTCCCAATGTATTTTTCCTTATTTTTAATGTAGCCCTTTCAAAGACAAACACAGACTTCGCTAGAAGTACCTGGCTGGGATATGTGTATCTACACTCACCAAGCACTTTATTAGAAACACCTGCTTATTCATGCAGTTCTCCCAATACAAAAACATTTGTTGTTTTGCACTGTGTGAGTGCAGGTTGTGGTCCTGGTGGGATGACTGATGCTAAAGTGAGGTCCCTAGAAAGGAGCATCTACTTTGGGGATTCCTGTCAGGATGTACTGGGTGCTCTGGGCTCACCACATAAAGTCTTCTACAAGTCTGAGGACAAGGTGGGAACTCTTGTACTACATGTTCAGCTGTTGGAGCTGTCACTGTTGTTAGAATGATTTATTATATTTTCACTATAAGATCTATCTTCTATCACTCGGACAGTTGATTGGTTGTTGTTGTTTTTTTTTGTCACCTTTTTCTCACTTAAATGTGTCCAGTTCTCAATATTTTCACCTCTCGAATGTGACTTCACAACAAATCATGTCATATTCAACGTAAATGTTTCTAACTGGCTAAAGAGAATAGACCATCTGATCAAACAATCATGTGTTGTTTATTTTAGATGAAGATCCACTCTCCATCACCTCACAAGCAGGTTCCTTCTAAATGTAATGACTACTTCTTCAATTACTTCACCCTCGGAGTGGTACGTGAGCTCAGCCTAGACTTGTTTGTGTGTGTGTGTATACATTTGTATGCTTTAGTGTCTGTGTTTTATATTGTTGTATGCACATAGTTTTTTTCTGGGTGTTTGTACTTTAGTTGTGGCTGCTTTAAAGCTGCAGACCAACTTGGGAAGCCTTGAGCATGTTTGATGTAATTTAGAAATTGAGCCATAAAGTTGGACACCTAGCTTGTTCATTCTAATGTACTTTAGGTGAGAAAACTCAGATAATGTGAATTATGTGTGAGTTTTCAGTTGTATCACACAGAAATATCCTCTCATTTTGACGTTTGAACGAAATCTATTCAAATCTGTGTCTGTACCACGTCTGTCTGTGACTTTGGTATAAAATATTTTCAGCCAGTGACCTTCTGGAGTTCTATCTTAATTTCCCAGGCCTGTTTGGACAGTCTCGGTTGGGAAAGTAAACAAGATGCAGATACATCTGCAGCCACTGTTTAGATCCTCTGAACAAGATGCTTGAGTCCTGCTGCACAGTTCCCTCATATGAATGGGTGTCGGGGTGAAGTCCTGCTTCTATCTGCATTTACTCACCCAGTATTTGCAGTAGATACGACTGTAGTGAGCTGGTCTGGTCAAACACACAGTGCAAAGGCCATCTTGATGATCATGTTCTTTTATTTTTCAGGATATCCTGTTTGACTCGACATCTCACCTGGTTAAGAAGTTTGTCCTCCATACCAACTACCCTGGACATTATAACTTCAATATGTAAATATCTTAGTGTCTAGACAACGCATTTCTCTGTGATTTTATTTATTTATGTTTCCTTGACCCAGTTTCATTTTAGCTCCCTTTCTCCACAATAGCTGACAATATTTGTCTATTTTTACCTCAGCCATTGTAGCCTTTCTGTCCCTGTTTGAAACGTTGTTTGATTGTGTTTTCTCTGTCATCGCAGATATCATCGATGTGACTTTAAGATTCCACTAGTCATCAAAAAAGGTGAGACATTTCCAAACAGACAGTCACAAACCCATCTCATCAAGAATGAGACTTTCATGTCCTAGCATAAACACTGATTTTTTTTTTTCTTAATCCTTGTTTCACTTATGTCTGTTTTTCTGCTTTTGTCTCCATGCCCTTCAGAAGGAACTGATTCTCAGACAGAGGACTGCATCTTAACCACCTATAGTAAGGTCAGTTATGGATAGTTGTGGATATTTCTAATTTAGGACTTTGTACCTCTTCATTTGGGATTATAGAGTTGTGAATTTTCAGTTATTCTTCTCTGGCATGACTACTGCTAAAACCTGGTCTCTGCATCACCAGTGAACCCTATGTTTCATGCCATAAATATATAAAGTTTTCATCATTTCATAATGTTTTATATGTTAGCCAAACATTTCTTGAATGTTCACGGAAGTAACTTTTTATTTTGCCCCTGTTTTAATGTATCCTGCTACTCAAAATATGTTCCTACGTTGTCTTTTAACACCATCACCATGAGGTTGATACAAGCGCAGACCTCAAAAATGTTTCATCTACTCCCATAAATGATTTTTCTTGAATTATCTGTTAACTCTTTTTGTTTCTCTCTCAGTGGGATCAGATTCAGGAACTTCTGGGTCACCCGATGGAGAAACCTGTAGTGCTCCACAGGTAAAGAACATACACATGCATAGATACTGTAATATAGATCACATCACTGCTGTCTCTCACATAAGTCTAAGATCCTTTGTCGTAATATTTCAGTGCTGTTGTTGGTTTGCAAATACAACATTCAAACCTTTGTTTGACAGGTCCTCGTCAGCCAATAACACCAACCCATTCGGCTCTACTTTCTGTTTTGGACTGCAGAGGATGATCTTTGAGGTCAGAACACTTTTGTCTCTCTAGATTTAGCTAGTCTGGACAATGTGTACAGAGCCTTAATTTATTGTCTGAAGGGCTGTATTACACTGAGAAAAATGTGTAACCACCTTTACAAATTTACTGAGATACAGCAGATATGACTTTTTCAATTTTCAGCAAGGCACACAAACATGACACCTAGAAGTAATAAAACAATTAGATAAAAGGAAACTCAGCATATACATGTGGAGCAGGACTGGTGTCACAGATTCAGACAAGACTAAAACTGCAGATACGATCTAAAGCTAACTGGGGGTTGTGACTGCTCTGCCTAAATTTGATTGAAACTGTGTTTTTAAACCAAAAGTCAAAATGGTTTGGTTTGTTTGAACACATTATTTCTGAATATTTCAACTCCATACCTTTGTAAGACTCACTATCTGTTTTTCTCTTCCCAGGTGATGCAGAATAACCACATAGCATCAGTGACCCTCTACGGTGCTCCACGGACCACCAGTCAAGCCCGACCTGAGTCCAGTAGTAGTTCCCACTGAACAAGTAACCAGAACCACATCCCATTCTGGCTTGTCCTGAATCTAGTACCTCTACTGACTGAACTTCTAACCCAGAGCCAGATTCTTAACCAAGCAGACCTAACCCAGAACAACAACGTTATTCTTGCCCAGTTCAGATGCTAAACATTGAGCAGAAATACAACAAGAACCCAAGATAACTCAGAAGCAACCAAATCACACCTCACCTCACATTAATCAGCTTTTCCTTGTGGGTATTCAAATTTATTCTTCCAATCAGACACACCCAGCGACAAAGTCAACCCGACTCTGAATATCCCAGGACACCCAAAATGGTCGCAGTGCTGGAGCATTGATGCTTTGAAATGAAACCAGTGAAATTATTTTCTCTGTTGTGTGGGAATATAACCGCGGTGCTGCAAACTGACATAGTGAAGAAATTTGCATTCTGGTAGAGCTCAGCTGTTTCCTATCTCCATCCTGTGACTGCATCCGCCCAGGACCACTGAAGAAGAATTTCTCCTGACTGTAGTTCGGACGTCGTGTTTCCACCAGTATGATGCACTGGCAGCCTAAATGTGACAATAACCTCCATAAACATTGTGGTGGTCAGACAACTACCATTTGAATTCATCTACTGCAAATCTCTAAATGTTAAACATCAAAGATGGAGTTGTGAAGTTAGCATGGCTGCTGCTGAGAACTGCTGTGGCCCAGGTCTCGAAACAAGCTCTGGCTTGACCCACTGATTATACATCAACCAACCACACTGCCAGTCCAACCAGTACCGCCTGTCTTCCTGCCACATCTTCAGTACGAGACCCGACCGGCTCAGTCAAAACCTAAACTCACCCACACCGCAAGAACCAAATCAGCCCAGGCCAACCAAGAGACATCAGAGCCAAACACACTGAGAGCCGCAGAGGACTGTAACCAAAAAAAGAAATGCAAGAATCCAGATTTTGTTGTTCAAGAGAAGAACCAAACACACTCAGGGTGTGGGAGAGAGACGTGGCCCAGAAGGTAACCTGCTCCGTGGCCGGGCCAGTCAAACAAGATGTGAATCCTCTTTAAGCAGAATGATCCAAACATCTAACATCACCTCCCCGATTATTGCCTCCCTCTTCATCTTCCTACCCGTCCTTCAACTTCGTTCAGTGGTGCCCTCACACACAGACTCTCACGCACACACACAGACTCTTTCACTCACTCACACACACACACACACACATACATATAACAGCAGTGAGCACTCTATTAACCCAAAGCTGTTACTTGCAGCGCCAGACATTAGCGTCACACACACTCACATAAATGAATATCTGCATGTTAGGCTGCTGATTTTTAAATTTTACATTTTAAGACTTGACACACACACACACCCAGCATTTCAAACCCTTCACTACCGTGTCACATGTATTTCTAGTTACAAGAAAGCAAGCTGGCTCATCTTTTTTAGCCTTTTAAGCGCTACACAAATATGGAAACACGCAGGCATGACACAAGAATTTGCATGAACTTGGTAGACGTTTTCGAATGGGAAGAGACTAATCACAAGCACAAACTGGCAACCTGTTGCGTTTATTCGATCCTGCATGTTGTGAGCATAGACTTGGCACAGTTTCTTTATTTCTCTCTGCCCTCTTTCACTCATTAGCAGCATGACCATTTTCATTGTGCTCTGTGTTTTTTAAAATCCATTTTTACATTTGCACTAATACACACCTTTTTACTTAACTGGTTCAATTCCCTATGCTCAGAGATGGATTTGTGGAGGTATTTGGAGAGAGAGTGGTGTGTGTGAATGTGTAAATGTGTGAATGTATGTGTGTTTCTATCCATAAGTTTGGACAGAGGAGAGGTCCTCCCATGGTGTTTGCAGTCAGGTCCTCTGTGTTACACTCTTCTCTCTTTTCTCTGTGCTTTCTTCATCTTTACATGTGACTGATGCATTGCAATTCATCCCTCAGCAATGTCTGCATTTATTTCTTTGTTGAATTGCCAAATGCTATAGCCAAAGACCTTTCAGAATGATTAATGTTTGATCTGCAGACGTTATCACTGTAATATTTTGTCCAAACCTTTCCTGTGGAGAGAGCCGTGTGTTGGCCGTTCTCCTTTCTTTTGCATCGAAGTCACTGCTGTGGTAAAGCCTCTAAATTCAGCTCCTGGTTTCTCTAACTGCTGACGGTAATTACACAAGACAGGAATAGCTGACTTGTGTCTTTTGAAACCAATCAGCCTGTCTTTCATCTCAGTTTAGTTACAGCTAGAGACACATTAACAGTAGTAACAACTAGTGTCATCCCTATCACTTGTACAGTGGTAATTGTTGTCATTCCTTCATCATAATATTTGGCTGCAGTTTGCGTCTCCCTCTAATGTGTAAATTTAAGTTCTTTTTTTATTTACAAGCAACTGAATAAACTGTGTATTAATTTTAATACACATATTCTCTTTTATTGTCCCTTGATATAAATGCCATTTGCTCTTATCTTTTCACAGTTGCTGAATGTCTGATTGTTTGTGTCTACATGTGTGAAAGCATCAGGGTTGAAGTCAGGGCCCGTATACATGACGTCATGTAGAAAGTGCTGACCAGAGATAAATTAGTTTTTGTTGAGAATTAAAGGCAGTTGGCTGCTTGTAGAAAACTAAACTTTTTTTTTTAAACGGGTAATATCTTTTGAGGTAGCATCATTTAAAGCAGTTTCAAGTGAGTTTTGACATTGAAACTTGCTACAGTGTGTTATTTTACTTTGTACATTTTCTTCAACAAACCCCACTGAGTTAATTGATTAATTGAGTAATTATACCCCTCACTAAAAACAGAAGGCGTCACGATGTGAGTCAGCTGTGCTTTAAACCAGATTTTCAATTAACGAAAAAAGAATAGTAGAGGGACTTTTTTCATTATAACATCAGAAGAACAAAATTTTTAGATCGCCATTGATTAGCAATTCTAATGAAACTTTTTTTTAAGAATTACTAATAGTCTTTATTTACAGTACCTTGTTTCTTGGCACAGCACGGCTCTGACATGTAGGATTGTTAAACAAGACCAAGTCAAAGAGCAGTTGAAGAAATGGCCCTAATGCGTTCGGAGTTGATGTACAAATGCTGTAAATAGTTGTGTGATCTTATTCTGGCGTCTTCTTATTTAGATGATCTCAATGGCTTGGTACAGACATAACTGACTAAGATCCTGGCTGGGTATCTTAACATTTCCTCCTTGATTATGATTACATTTAAATCTCAGGAGGAGGCATCTACTCACAACTGACTCATTAACAATCACTGGAAAGTTTTTGTTGTTGTTTTTTTATTCCAGACCACTCAGTATTGAAACTTTTTTTCATGTGTAATGCTAAAGCTGCAGGTGCACAGATGTGTTTAGTGTCAATAGATCACCCTGCTTTTCAGCTCTGCTTGAACTGATCCATAGAAAGTACAAAGCTCCATTTGCACAGGCAGAAAAAAACAATAATCCTTCTTCACATTTGGACCGGGAGCGAGCTCTGATAGAGATGTTTTTATAGAGTGGACAGAATCAGATTTGAAGTCTAGCTTTGGCATGTTGCTAGATTTTACATCCATTTGTTTACACTAAAAAAAACATCTTTTTGGCTGCAGCTTTCATGCAGCCAAACTCCCTCCCAAGTGAGGTGATGTGGTTTCTGGTGCCAGGAGAGACGGATGTTTCACTCCTTGCTTTGGTGAAACAGGGACGTCCGCGTTAAGTAGGGAAACGGATGTAATATAACTCATGAAAGCTATATTCAAACATTTTACTACCACTTGCTTTTGTGCAAGCAGATATAAGAAATCAAGAAGAAAAAAAAAAAAAAACAACACAAAACTGTTGAACATTGTGCCTCATCTCCCACCGAGCCTGTCTTTGACTTTTGTCTCTATCTCCTCTATTGGAAACTCCTTGTATATACAATTTGAGAATGCATATGAACTGCATCATTGTACAGTATGTATGTTTGTGTCACTGAGCATTATCAACAAGCTAATATGGTATTATTGCCGTCTCAGTCATTTTAGTTTTCCTGTTACCTGCAGAAAACGGCAGGTTGGGTTGGGTTTCCTAAAATGAGGATGGGTTTTTCAGGGTTTTTTTTTTTTTTTTTTCACCATCTCAATGTTTTGTATTTGATCTGTTTCTCTGTTTTATGTGGTGTGTGTGTGTTTATAACTACATTAAATGCCCATAACAATGTGCAAATGCTCCCAACCCTTAAAAGCTCAACAGAGTTATTGTGGAAAATTATTTTAGCAATGCAATTCTGCCAAAAAAAAAAAAGAAAAAAAGAAAAACAACCTAGCTGTCCAAAAACTCAAATGCGTGTTGACAGGGGATTTTTAATTAAAACCTGAGGGAACACCATTCTTTGGCTGCCTCCACCCTCTGCTGAATTTGAATAAATTGGTAATTTCCCAAAAGATCTCAGGGCTAACTCAAGCTTTGCTCCATTGGAAGCAGATGGGTAAAAAACAGAAACAGTAGAGGCAGCAGTGAATGAAGCCAATCAAGAGGCTTCTTCGGAGCAATGTACATAAAAGTCCAGCTATCAAAGTAAACTGAGCCCAGCACAACACACACATTAGATGCTGACAGAGGAAGACAAATGATTCTATGCATGAACCCCGCTTTGGTAAGCCCAGCTCAGCGCCACAGACGGTCATTGCTGTGATGATGCATTGTTAATGAGAGAGACGGAGAGAGGAGCTATAGGGTGTCAGGTAGTTTATCTCACCCAAACTCAGGTGGACATATCACATCCTTGTTTTTCCTGACATTTATAAGATAGAAAAACAAGTGATTAATCCAGAGGTCTGTGTGGCTCTTCAATTAAATCTGTTTTTTAAAAAAAAATTACTGAGTGGAGGAAATGAGTGATTGTGATAATCAGATTGTTGTGATTTATAATGGACAGCTTCAGTTCGGTGTAATGTTAAATGTTAATCTCATATTGACGCTTTGCATTGTCATATGTCCTGTTGCCCATTTCCCTTACCCCTCCGATTTTTTTTTTTTTTTCTGTGGACATTTTAAGCCCATTTCTGGAAATGAGGCGGTTCTCCTTAATTCAAACTTGTAAAATTTATTGGAATGTGGCATTTTATATTTTGAATACTATAACTTTGTGTATTAAAAAAAATACGTAGATTTATTCAGCATGTCCACTGAAAAAAAAGGCAATAACAATACCACGTAGTGCAGGAAGAAGGATTAGTTTGACTGAAAGCTTTGCTCCAGCAGAATACTTATTGGCAGTGTTTGATGATGGTTGTTGAGATGAGCTACTGCTGTGCATTCTCCAACAACTCCAATGCAACATTTGGACTTTTATGAAATCAAATGCTCACTGTTCATTGACATCAAAGTTCATTTTCTGTGTGCAACCAGGATATGAAAAAGTAATAAAAATGTGGATGTGAAATAAGATTGGGAGTTTTTTTATTTCTTGAAACTCAAGTTTATGCTGCACGTTTGACTTGACTTCAGACAGGAGCCAGATCTCAGCATCTGTTTTGTATCAACACCTGGCAGAATTATATTATTATAAGTGACAAAGACAGAGACTGTCTTAAACTATTAAAGTTGAAATCTAAACTTTTGCTTTGACAAATGAAGCAGTAACGTAAAGATCACTTCATGTACATTATCCAAAAAAAAAAGATTTAATTAAAACATTCAGTGTTCCAGAACTGAAACTCAGCTGCCCACACTGACCACATCTACTGTGTGTTTACACCACAGACTATAGTAGCGTGCATGCATTCAGATGAGCCACAACAGAACTAACAATAAAAGACTTTTGGATGATGTGTGAACACAAACTTGCAGCCATTTTGTTCAGGTATCACTTGTTAAATTCAGTGTCTTAGCCATAACATGTGTTTGCTCTTCCACTGCCACTGACAATGACCCTCTGACACAGTGACTAAAGTGATCATCACTAAGATGATTATAAATCACTCCTGCAGCATTTTTAACACTGAACATTTTGAGCAGAAGAGGGTAAAGATATAAAGAGTTCAAATATATAATTACAGTATACAAATCATCATAATTATAGTAATAACTAAAGTGTTCACATGAAAGTACACACGCCTCAGAAACATTCAGCAGAGGTTTGGCGCGCATGTGTGACTGTGTACTATGGTCCCAGCTGGTTCCCACTGTGCAGCTGGTTTCCACTTAGGTTTCATTTGTTGTTCCTCCAGGGAACAGATAATGCGACCGTCCATTTGTGCTTCTATCCAGCATAACAAGTAGGAGAGGAGCATCTCTGCAAGTGATTCACATCAGAACACAAAAAAGTCTCTGCTGTTTTCTCAGTGCTTACAGCCACTTTCAGTCTTGGCTGTCGACACAGTCCAATGAAAGTCAGGCTATTAACATTGTTGTGGTCTCACACAAACGGTTGCATTCACATTTGGATGGGGTTAAACCAGCTACCCACATTAAGTTACGTTGTCCTCGTCAATCTTAAGGTGTCTCTGTTTGTAACACAACACATTGGTAAGATTACACATTCAAAAGTGCAGAGATTCAACTCATCACACAGTCGTCTTTGCTAATCAAAATCTTGCCCCATGCGAACAGACAGATGGGGCTCTGATGGTAAAAAGCCTAAATTCTCTCTAGGATTCCTCACTGAAAAATCTGAAGCATGTTTGCCAATTCATTTCCCCCAAGTTGATCTGCCAGCTTGGATAAATGCTCCTATGACTCAACCGTGCTTTTGAACACATCACAGTCCTTTCAAGTTGGCCACTGATCCCCCGCTATAACCACTTTGTACTCACTAGGGCTGTTGCAGATCCCACTCGTCCCTGCAGAAGGTCCCTAATGCATGATAAATACCCGCTTCTCACCGTAGTCCGTCTCTTCTCCTGCCTCCTCTTCCGTCTTCCCCCTCCACTTAAAGGGCCAGGATGTCAGGCTGGTCCTGTTGTGGCAGCTCAGTTTGGGGTCATGCAGGAGGTTCCACATGAGCCAGATCTGTGGGACACTGAGGCTGTGAACAACCATGAGTTCTTGGTAGAAACAGGGGTCAAAGGTCTGAAGGTGGGGCGCTGCAGATGGTCTGGGAATTCCAAAGGTCCGAAAGCCCTGGTGGCGTGACGGTTTGACGCCAATCAGCTGGAGGCACATTCCCAGAAAGACATCATCAATGGGGAACAACTCCACCTAGAAGAAGCCAAAACATCATTGTAGTTCAAAGAACTCTAAAGTAGATTTATGTATAAAAATGCTAAAACTTCTTTTTGTGATTTTGAAATACCTGTTGACATGCAGAGCTAAGTTTCCGAGCTGTGTGTCCCGACATGACAAACCCTCCTCCCCCAGCATAATTCGGGTACAAACCCCCTCCATACACAAACTCTGGCACATAGTACTTGGAACTGCGCCGGCGAATGGGTTTAGCATGGATAATAATGTCACCGACAAACAGATCCTCATCTGGCTTTTGACCTTGCAACATCTCTAATATGTTCTCCACATTCACATACACATCAGCATCACCCTTGAAGATGAACCTGTACGACAAAAGAAAATAGAAAAAGCATCAGGTACGAGTCGCAGACTAAGAGTCAGATAAACTCTTGATTCAGTGCAATTTTTGTAAGCACTGACTTGACATGAGGACAGCTGCTGTTAACCCATTTCAGAAAATGTGTTTCCTTCAGCGTCAGGTTGAAGAAAGTGTCTTCAAAGTCCCAAAGCAGGATATCCCGAAAGGTCTGGCTCTCGTAGGCCAGGAGCCGATCCCACAGAGGAAGAGTACTCCGATTCCTGGGAACCCCAAGCAGGAAAACCGTACGAATGGACACGCCATTTTGGAACTGTCCCTCCTTACCCCATGTCCGACGTACCACCTAACAGAAGGTAAGAAAGGGAGAAGAAACTGACTAGTAGTAAGAGTTAACCCTCTATTGTTTTTTATTTTGCCCATTCAGGGCAGCACGTTAGCCAACAATTTACACATCGAGCAGACATGTGGCAACAATACAATTTGGCATGAATTACCTGACGCTTATCAAAATCTGCAGCAATAGATTTCACAGCGATAAGCATATAGGGCGCAGTAATAGACTCTTTATCTCCTCTTCCTCCTTCTTGCTCCTCTGCTCCTCTGAGGTGACATTTCTCCGGCTGGTCTATGAGCAGATTAAAGTTTCTGTTGTCCTTTTCCCGCAAGTAACTCTCAAAGTCAAATGGTGGCATCGTGGGCAGAGGATTGCCAGCAGCCTTGGTCGGCACAGCATTCTTGCGTCGCGACTTGGATTTCCCCTTAGATTTGACCTGAGGTTTGGATTTGGCCGGAGGTGGTTTTGATTTGGACTGGGACTTACAGGCAGGCAGCTCTGGCTCTGGAGGGCTGGGTGGGAACTGAATTGGGAGAAATTATGTAAGACCGAAGACATAGGACATTAATTATAACAAGTAAATGTCGTGTTAATGGTCATTTAATAAATTCATCAACTCAATTTCATCAGATTTTCTAAGTGACAACTGGACACTGTGATGCAGTACAGACATTCGTACATACACTGACACACTCTTCCTTTTGCAGTATGAATATTCATACTGCTCGGTGCTACGATCCTGCTTGTGGATTTTAGCCCTGCAGTAAACAGTATGTGAAAATATTGTCTCTCTGTGAGAACAAACAGCATCACATCCATGTCATTTTTATCACACTGATCCTCCCTCACATCCTCCATCACAGTCCTTCATCAACTTCCCCTCCCACTGCACCTGTTCCCTCCTGTCTCTTCAAACCAGGCTAAAGTTACTTTATGTATCATCAGGATATTTATGAATGTTTACTGTATGCTCTATAAATGGCAAAGTCAGTCTGTTGGTCTCTCAGTCCACCACTTTGATCCACTGAAATAGCCTACAAATATATTCATCATTAATCTCAATATACAGTAGTAGCTATATGCAGAATTCACATCCAATTATTATGATTTTTAATGTTTTTTTGGTTTTTTTATATTGACCTCTTGCTGACCCAAGTAAAAAATCTTGGTAACATTTTATTTGGATAGTCCTCCTGCAGAGAGTTTACAGAGTATTTGTAACATTTCAACAAGTTATTAAGTTTAGATTCAACAATTCAACTGTTGAATATTTGCATACACATGGTTGAACATTAAGAAATTAGTGAAATGTTATAAATACTCTGTAAACTCTCTGTGGGCAGACTGTCCAAATAAAGTGAAACAAAAATCTCAAATGAAGCTCAAGAACCAGACTTTCAGAAACATTGCTGGTTTCAAATTTTTAATGCATCGATTATTCTTGGTGAATAAAGCTTCTTTGATTGTGATACCTACATACGAACACATACACATGAATTAGAGCAGGTCATACCCCTGGAGACTCCTGGCCCACTTTGGCTCCACTGGTCCCCAGCAGTGTCCGACTGGAGCTGGTTGAGCCGTGGATCTCCAGCTTCCACACAGGTCTGTCCCACCCAGAGGAGAGGACGACCTGGAAACATGGGAGCCGGTGAGATGGGACATGGTAAGTGAAAGAGGTCTGTATCATAAAGAAATCATGACACAAAAATAGGTGATTTTCCATCCTTGCCTGGCGAGCATAGAGCAGCAGACAGAACAGAACCAGCAGCAGCATCGTGCACATCACATCTCCCTTCACATGGAGAATCCTCCGCATCGTCACCATCTTCCTCAGCATCTTCTATAGACACTGACCTCAGTTAAGTATTGCACAGGAATGCATTTGAAAGGGGATGCTACAGTTCATACTGCTTTTCAGGCAGCAGTCAGGACTAATGCAGGAACAACTTAGATTGACTTGGTCCTTTGTGCATATCACTCATATGGCTGGATGTAGGTCCATTGTCTGTGTCTCCATCTGCCCCTTGTCCTCAGGCACCTGCACAACAACAGGACAAAGTTGCAAAGTGTGTCATTACCTGTCCCTTGGCCCATTATTTAGATATTTTAATAAGGAGAAACTACCCTGGATGTCTAAACTCTGACTGCAAAGGCCTTGCTTATCTTGTCTAATGCATAAATCAATCCGGCAGACTTTTTCCCATGTGATTACTGTGATTATTTTCTCCCCAGTACCTTACAAGATGTAAATGCATAAACAATATATTGTTTGCTGAGGGCAATCATTGATGTGTGGCTGTATTCTCGATTCCCATCCCAAATTCCCCATGGCATCACTACTCTGGTCAGGAGGGGGAGTGTCTGTGTCTTATGTAAGTGAACATGAGGGCACCAACTTTTTCAAAGAACACTGTGTCCCAACATTCATGTCATTTAGAGAAAACGTCACTAAATGGTGCTGACAATACAGAAAACTCCGTCTTCTTATATGTGAGGGACTGTCGGTCAAAGAGCGCGAATTCCAGACAAGCTTGGTCAAATGTGGTCCGTGTGGAATAATCCGCAAACTGCTGCATGCAGGAAAGATTTTATATGCTGCATGAAATACCTGATAAACAACGAATCTGTCCGGATGTAACATCCTAACGTGCAAGAAACGATTCGAGTCATTGAAAACTTACCAGACAGAGACGGAGGAGCAGGTCAAACTGAAAACATCTGTGCTGTGGACGGCTCCTCACTTCTCTTTGCACCGAAACAACTAACACACAAAGGAAACTGACCTCCAAAGTTTTCACAGAAAAAGACCCAGTGTGAAAAGAAGAGAGAGCAGTCACGGTGCTGCATTCATGAGTATGTGTGCCGTGAAGGAGGACAGAGGATAAGACACAAACTCTTAAATATCTGCTCGTCTTTACGAGCGTCTCCGCTCATGTTGCCTTAACGTGCTGTAGGAAATACCGCGACTACAAGTTGTCTGGTTGACAACGGCAAATATGCAAGCATAGCCTACACCTGGGTGGGCTGTGTTAATTTTTAGATCTTGCACCACTCAACTTACATGAACCTGCATCATCAATAAAGTCATCACCAAACATCAAACGTCCATACTTGAATAGGCTACGTGATAATTTATGACAGTCGCCAGAAGAAGGAGTCTACGAGAAGCACTTGAATGCAGCATCTTAATTTTTTTTCTTTTAACCTGATCACGTGATTTAAACTGGAGCTGAGCAAGCCAGATGCCAACACAGCAACTAGGGAAGATGGAAAAGGAAGAAAGGAAAAAAAGAATTTAAAAAAAAAAGGGAAAAAAAAGTGTGGAGTAAACCTCATAACATGAGTCATGACTTTGTCCTGTTTGTTCCTACAAGGGATTCAGAGATCACATCCAGCTACAACGTCCCAAGAGGTGGAACAGATTCTGGGTCTTACTCAGTGACACTTGAGAAAGAAAGAAAAGAGAACAGAGGAAACCAATGTGACAAAAAGTCAAGAAGAAGATGAAAGAGGTGACATGAGATGATGAAGAGGGCAAGTCCAGAGGTGATATATAGTATACAGCTCAGACAGACAGACAGACAGACAGACAGACGTGGGTCTAAAAGTCTGAGACTACTTCACTGTGAGCAAAGCACTAAACCTTCAACAGCAGCAGTAGAGATGCTCAGCAGTGAGTAAGAATACAATTTGAAACAACTTTCCAGTGTCTACAATGTCTTTTAAGATATGTCACACCTACATGACTTGTTGGCTTTGTGGACACTTGGCTGTACGTTTGCTAAAGTTAGACCATTAGACAAAGGAAGATATGAAAAAAAGACTAAAATGTTTGGCTGTTCTTTTAAGAAGAGGACTGGCCTCACTGTTTTTATACACACTAATTCTACTTTCCACATTCAAATCCAACCAGAGGTACACTCAGACTGAACAGCTGAGTAAATCAGCTTGTCTGAGAAGGAAATTCTTCCCCTATCACACTGCAACCAAGTAAACAGTAACACAAACTTTTAAAACATAAGTTAATTTAATAATACTTTCTGCCACAACATCATTACATTTGCAATCTGTGTACAATCTAGGCTACAAAAGGTAAACAAGTTAAACACACATCATTGGTCCTCTGTGACATTCATTAATTTAAAATAGTTTTCTTTGGCTACAAACACCACGCAAATACACAACAGCTGGAAGCAGAGAGCTGAGTCTGAGTGAGCTGTCTCACAGAACTGTCAGGTCCACCAGTGATGTCAATGGCACAACGCCCTAGAAAGCTGCTCCGTCTCGCTCCAGCTGCTCTCTCTAAACATCACTGTGTCAGCTGAATTAAACAGTCTAGGTGCCAGTCCAGCACGTCGTCATTTTCTTGGTGGAAACAGACGGTCGGGAGGACTTCTCTGAAGTTTAAAAATTTCTTCAACAATTGTGACACATCACCTGGACCACCTGTAGTGCATTCAATGAACATCATGCTTAACTCTTTCTTTATTCTTAATGAAAGATGCCCTCGGATAGTATATGCGAGTGTGTAACTGATGAAAAAAATCCTTTTAGATCAGGGAATTCATTATTCTAAAGCATCATTGTACTCAGACCATCTGCTCCATTCCTTTTGAGAAACAGTTTGGTCTAAGTCTCCGTTTCCTGTTTTGGTCCAGCTGAACTCTCTAAACAGTTGTGTCACTCCTACGCTAACTTTGACCCTTGTCTAGCTAAGGTGGACTGCACAAAATCAGCTCCTCCAAACGGCCACAGAGCAACACTGAGATGGATGACATTTTGAGCAGTGTGCTAAGCCTGTGGTCAGCACTTGTTTTACTTCTGAGCTTGCAGAATTTACATTTTCAAGGAGCTGGTCCCAGTGTTGCTGCCAGGCTGTTGCTTAAAACTAAGTCATGGAAAAAGATGGATTAAGGCTACAACAGTGTCCCCATTCCAGAGTCCTAGTGTCTTCTGCTTTTAAGTCCACACAAATTTATTGTCCCAGACTCATCCATGCTGGTGGTATGCTTGAAACAGATGCAGTACTCATCAGTTGTGCTTATGAGCGTCCCTCTCTATTTCAATCTATTGGTCCATTTCTGCGTCCGTCCCTCCCTCCTTCCTTCCACCCTCAGGAGGACGCAGTGCCAGCTCTCATGATCCTGAAGAGCGAGTTCACGTTATTGCTTTTGATGGCATCTCGACAGGCAGAGATCACTTGGTTCTTGGGCTTACCCACTGGAGAGAAGGATGGAAAGAGATAGAGACAGATTAGGAGGAGACAGATATGCTGTATGCTGCCAGAAATACCAACAGAAGACGTTCCAGTCAGGTAGCTACGGTGTAATTCCAGCCACACTCAAATACGATGTAAAACATTTAACTGACTCATAGATGTTGCACACAAGGTTAAGTAGATGTTTGAAACAAACATAATTAATCTGCTTTCTGTAATGTCACTGGACATTTGCACACACATTCCCACACATTGGCCCACCTCGGAGTCTACCAGCCCGCTGTATGGCCTGGTTGACAGACTTGAGGCAGGCCAGTAGGGCATTGTGGTTGTTAGAGCGAATCTTATACTCGTTGATGAGATCCCTGTTTAGATCATACAGCTCTCTGTAACGCTTCTTCATAGTTGTCCTGCAGGATGCAGAGAAAAAGGGAAGACGTGGGAAAAAGAGGGTGAAAAAAAGAAAAAACAGATTAATCTATAGTAAAATATACTGTTTATGTTCCTAATGTTTTTTGAGACAAACACTATTTTAATTCAGAAGTCACTAGTTTAGACTTTTTGCAATACAGCAGATTAGCACAGGTGGGACTTAACATTAATGATGGCTCTTTTCTATTAAGCGTTCCAGAAAGCCATGCATAATGCCAGGGCTCTGGAGTTGGCTCAACAGAATGAGGCCATTATTAATGCTACTCTATAAACAATTTTACACTTGTACAATTTTTCCACAATGACATGTCAATATGTCTGCTGAAAAGGTCTATGATAGAGTTTAACGTATTGTCTATGTGCAGCCTATTTTGTACAAACATGGATGAATGAGACCAGTTTAATATACTGTCACTGAATTAAGTTGTACTTTGGTTTTTTTGTGGTAACTCACATGTCACCCATAAGGCGAGCATCCTCTGCTTGCACCAGCATGTTCCTGATGTAGTTGGAGTGGTCGGCCATAGCTGCAGTTAACTTCTGATGAACAGAGTGGAACTCATCCACCTAACATACAGATAGATAAGACCCAACGTTAATACACTACTGAAGCAAAAACATGTTTCTGGTGTACTTTACAAACAGCTCATGGCTGCAATACATTCATGATAAACTAAACAGAGCTAAACAGAGTTGTTATAACAGCATTTGATGCATTTGGGTAGTAAAGTATATTCAAGTCCTTCACATGCAACACAAACTAGATGCACTATGTTCTCATTTTTGACAAAGATTGAACCTTTCATGTACAACTTGACTTCTCTCAGCATTGACTGAAGCTTTTCACACAAGATGCCATTATAAGCATAACAATCATTCTTTAGGCAAAGATGAACATAAGTGTCTAAGAGGTTTAGTGGAATAAGCATAATCCAAATAAAGCCAAACCTCAGTGAGTGTAGACCGTAGCTCCTCAAAGTATCCGGGGAAGTCTGCTTCTGCTGACAGGTCTTCTATTGCCAAGAAGGAGGCCAGTGATTGGACCAGATCTCCTGCCATGTCAATGTCATCAGTTCTCAGAGTGATCTGATTAGACAAATTAGGAATGAATTATGTAACAGAGTAATTTTAGTTGATTAAACTGCTATGAATGATTGTCACTTTGTGCATACACACTAATCAGGAAAGTGCAAGTATTAGAAAAGTAAATGCAAGACAAGTTTCATGATCCTTGACCTGATTTCTGTTTAGACTGGAATACAATGTGAAAAATAAAATGTATGTGTGAGCATTAGTTTTTAATGTAGGGTGTTGGGTTAGTCCAACTCCCATTAAGTTCACTGCTATTTCCAAATATGATAAATCACTGATTTTGTGTATACAAGTTTACATTGAATCATAAAGCTTACGTACATTGATTCTCTCTCTCTCTCTAATGTAGAGTTAAAGCTCATTGTGAAAAAGCGTTGAAAAAGCTAGTGTGTCAAAATAAGCAATCAAGAACTTTGAATTAAGGTTAAAGCGAAACACATTATTGTTGTGTTTTTGCATGTACCTGTCCATTGCTGGCCATGCTGATGGACAATAGTCCCCCTCCTCTTAGTGAGTTAAAGGTGACATCAGGACTCGCCACTCCCTCTGGAAGCAGGAAGTTCTGATTCAGCCACATCACCACCTACATTCACACACGGACATGTGTGCAAACAATTACATTCAAAAATCAAGAGAGATCAGATTAGATTTAAATTAAAAAACATTTCTTGGTAAGTCATTGCCTTCAACATAGCATGGCACTGATCAGATTCACTCAGAATCTATTGTTTTCTGTCTCCCAGAGAGACACTGTGACAGCCTACCCGCTGTGGTCGGTCACTGATGCTGAAGGTGACCGTTCCAGTGGGCGGGGCAACTGAGGAGTCAAAATTGATGTCATACATGGAGAAACGAGGCAGCTGACGAGTGATCTCAAACACATGGAACTGTGTGCTGGAGAAGACAAAGGAAGACAAAGAGATGCAGAGGAGACAAACTAGTGGTGTTAATTACATCGAGAGAAAAATAAAATTATTTCAATATTATTGATAACCGTGCTCTCACACATACAGATACAAAACAGTTGCCAGTATCTGGCCATGTCCTACCTAGTTTTCCCTCCAACAAAGGCTTTAATGTGTAGATCCACTGGTATATCTTTTGGTGGGACGATGGGGACTCGGACACAGCCCGACAGGTTATGGGCACTGGGGTGGAGAACATGGCTCTCACCCTCAAATATTCCTTCTGCAAAGATGAGCACTGCACGGATAATTGTTTCTGTTCGGGGTAAAGCAGAGTTTCAGGGATTATCAGTATTTATTCAGTCCTTGACAGGCTTCAAATTTTCAGCTCAACTGCTAGAAAAGTACCATTTGGTGTTGAAATGCTGAGCTCTACATGAGCCTTCTGGGCCTCTGTGGCAGGTCTCACTGACAGTGCTGTCTGAAGCTGGGTGTTGGCTGGTATTACACCCATCCCACTTTTTGTCTCCGACACACCCTGAAACAATATGATAATTTGTGTGGATGTTATACATATACAATAAAATCTGGCCTAATGTCAATTATGAATCCTGTGATTATCTATATGAAGTCTGCTTGCCCTGAAACAAACAGGGATATGGTAAAAGAAATGATGAAAATCAAATTAGAAGGGAAAAGTTTCAGAGTGAGAGATTCAGAGTTAAAACATCTTAGGAAAAAACTCTGGATGGATGAAAAATAGAGATCATAACATGTACGTATAAATAAATGTGTACCTTAGCATTCTCTTCATAGTTCCGTAGCTCAAGCAGCAGATTCTGTCTGCGTTGGCTGAGCTCTCTGATGAGGTCCTGTTCAGCACTGGAGTCCATGAGATTTCCTTTTAGGTCCTTACTAGCTGGCAGGTAACCACGGACTACAGGATACACATGTTGACAACAATGACAACATCCTATTCTATGCTCAAAGGCCATTCTCCCAAATTATGTCTAGCATGCTTCCATTATATCTCTGAATTACGCTCATAGTATAGCTGGGGCTGACATAAACACGAACTGCATATGGCTGCAACATATCAAAATTTGAAAAAAAAAAATTAAGGGGTCTGAATACTTCCTGAGTGCTATGCATACAGTATGAATAAATGTCTTGTATATAATGGAAAAAAAAAAAAAAAAACATAAAATGCATTCCTCCTAGAATGTGTTTGATGGCCCATATTCAACCAGTTTCAACATATCCTCTCATACAACATACCCTCTCCCTCTATGGAGGTGCAGATAAGTTGTTTCTGTCCATCCAACCTGTAGTCTCCCTCCACCACTCCAGCCACAGAGGAGGACAGGTTGTCTTTGAAAATGACCTCGCCTGTGCGGTCGCTACGAGCATCAATCTGGAACAAAATAGGAACGTGATCCCAAAATGAACTCTAGCAAGAAAGACTGCAGAAATTAATCAGTTGTTGTGTCCAAAAAAATGTATGAGAGGTTGTTTCTAGACACCAGGCCTGCTAAGTTGTATGCTGACCTTTCCATTGGACCATCCAGTGATAAGCTCCACAACCCCATCAGCATTCAGGTCAAAGGCATGGATACTCATTGCATGATTCTTAGACTGAGTAGGGAGAGAAAACACATTATTAAATAGAACATGTAGGCATCATCATTGTTAATGAATTATAGTCTTGCTAAAGAGGGCTAAAATGATAGAAGCTATCAGATGCCAGAAGTTATATGATAATAAAATATGTAAGGGAGGGACACAGATATAGAACAAACAGACCTAAGGACCTCAGTATGAAAAGCTAAAAAATTTTACACATATAGTATCTGTAAGCCACCAAACATCAGATTTGAGTTGAATTTACTGGTGTTTGTCCTTACTGTCTAAAAAGGCTAGCCCTTCTTCTCCAAAAATACATTATCATTGTGGTACCTTGATCCTCCAGTAGCGGGCAGTGCGATCATAGACTCCAACAGTGCCATTAGCCAGGGCATAGCCAAACCTGCTACCATGCATATGGCACAGTGATGTTACTGTCTGTATGAAGAAGGACAGAGGAGACACTTGGCATGTCAAAAAGTATTACTCTGCTCTAGTGCAGCAAAAAACAGATATATATCATATCAGTACTACCAGTGCAATGATCATAAGTTTTATTTTTACTGCCTGCTGTATAAAATACAATTTAATGTACTTAAAAAACAGAACACAGAGTAAATACAGTTTTTTCAGTTAACAAGCTTGGAACAAGTGTAATATGTTTCAACCATTTACCTCATTTTCAGTCATCTCAGACACAAGCTCATCCTCTTTGAATACCCTGATGTCAAAGTCCTCAGATCCTACCAAGAGCTAAAAACACAATGCACAATCGGATGACATTTTTTAATCAATAAATTACCATATTAATATGGATGAATATTTCATTTAACTCATATGTACAGTTTTGACAGCGCTGTGAACTGTGAGCTGTAGAAAACAGGAGACGGACAGGAGGAAGACAAGCAACAAAACTCATTGCAAATCAAACTGCAGACACAGTGACCATGCAGCATGTGTCTCAGACCGGCAGCAGGTCAGGACTTACCTCATTTTTCCCATCCCCAGTGAAGTCACAAAGCACTAGAGATCTGACATTATCTCCAGTTACCTAAGAACAAGATACTTCATGATTACATTTCACAGAAATGTTGATCAAAGGGATGACAATTCTTGACAGGCCTTGAAAGCAATCGCAGTATACTTATTTCATGTACTAATGTAAGATGAATTTACTTAAAAAAATAAATCGACATTATGAATCCGCCCCTTTTATGGATGGCAAATGGTTTGTAACAATGAAAGTTATAAGATCTGTTACTAGTTCATAAGTAATGACAAATAACCTAATGTTGATCTTTTTCAGCTGCATCCTGGATTCATATCTATATCTGAATCTAAATTACCGATGACACTTGTAGATAAGAAAAATTGAAATGTAGTCAAACTTTTAAGTATTATGTTAGTTCTTACTGTCCAAAAGTGGTCAGTGCCCTCATAGTCGAAGCCTTGCAAGGCACAATTCCCTCCGATGATGGCAAGAGGAGAAGCAATGTCCCCAAGTTTCCCCAACACAATGGCATTGGCCCCATCTGTCACCTACACCCACACGTAGCAGAAGTGGAAACATGATGTTTAGCCAAGCCATGATCATACTCTGTGTATAAAGGATTGCTACTTTAACCATTGTCCATTTTCCTGTTTTAATTATACAGTGTCAGTTCAAAGTTATTCCTTCACTATTCTTCCCAACTCCACTCACCTCTCTGTAGAATACATCAGCATTGTCATGGACATCATAGGCCAGCAGGTTAGTTTGGGAACCCACTAATAATGTGTCCCCAGTGGTATTTGGTCCCAGGTTTCCTGCCGTCAAACAAGTGACTGCCTGGTTGATGTTGAGCAGAGAGATGTCGGAGTCCTGAGTGCTCTGACTCAGTCGGTGGGCCACAGGTCTCTGCCCACGAGCATGAGGGTTGTGGATAAAAACCTTTTAAAGAGAAAGAAGAGAATTGAGGGCATGAGGTGGGAATATATTAAGTATAAGGGATAGTTACTATAAAAGTAAGAATGGTATTTTTTGTAGTTAACAGAGTTAACAAGTGTAGTGATGAGTATAAATCAGAAGAGACCTGAGAAAAATTATGTACTCGGATAGCAACCATGCAATGCTGTCTACTTTTTGGTCATTATGAATTTGTTAAAGTTATGTTGGAACAGTGAAAATGTTCATTTTCCTAACCTTTCCAGCCTGTGTGGCTGCAGTAAGGCATGGGTGGACTCCATCAAATTTCCCAATAGTCACCATGCGAGGATTAATCTTGTGGTTCAGCTTCAGCGTGAATATGGGGACCAACATGGTGTCTACTGTATATCCCTAAGAGCCAACAAGAAGCCTGCAGACAGACAGCAACAGACAGCAAGAGGTAATTAATTATTTCAGGTGTTTTCAGAAAGTAATTTAAAGAGTGGCGAATCAAGCGCATGAGCAAAGAAGGTTGCCATGCTTATACCCAAGCGACAATGCGTGATTTTGCTACACTAATGTAATTACAGGCTTTACCTCAGACATCCAGTGGTGAGTTCTGTTGCCTAGCAACAAAGAGTGGCAAGCTAAAGCTTTTCATCTGGCTAATCTCCCCGTCGTTTTCTGAACAAGAATGTCAACTATACAACAAAAACACATCACGCATGACTCTCTACCACGTCGTAAACTCCGTATCAATATCAACTAAAATATTCATTATTTGAAAGAATACAAATCGCCTGTGTTTGATATCATTGCTTTGCAAGCCTAGCTTAACTGGATAACGTTAACGTCGCTGGGTTCAATGTTGCGGGAAACAACTCAAAACTACCAACGAGACTATACAAACAAAATTACTGTTTTTTTCGGGAGTCATACCAATATGAGAAGACACTTTTACCTGGCACCCTCCTAAGCTGCAAATGTTGTTTTTTGTTCTAATGAGCCGGCCAGCTAATGAGCTAGCTGGGTACCAAGACAACGTAGCGATAGGTCACAGTTGATTCCCTGACAACAACCTCTTCCTGTCTGCTGTTTTCAAAATAAAAGATTCTTCTTAACTTTCTACATAGGACTGAGTGGAGCAGTGGTGAAATGTAAGCAAACCATTTAGGGAGAAAATCATTGAACTTTTTACTCCCTTGCATTTATTACAACAGTTACTCTTCAGATTCAACATGTAAACACATGATCAGTTTGTAAAGTATGATGCATTGTTACCACAGACTATACACAAAATATTGTTACAGGTTAAACGGTCGGTGCACGAGGTATAATTCTTCTGCAGTTTTTCATATTTTATAATGAAAAAATGCCAACTTAGAGGGCATTGCCTAATTTCATTGTCCTCCTTGTGCTAAGTGTTAATGTATGTTGACGTTTGAGAGCTCGTTTTTCATTAGCCAATGCTGCCTATACGCTGTTAAGGCTTTACGTGTGTTATTGACCCATTGAAAGAAGACGTGGAATTCAATTCAGCAACTTGTACAATGAAAATTGAACAAGGAAGTAGAGAGCCGGAAACAGACAGCTCGTCTTCAAAGTAAAGGTTGCGCATTTAGAACAAATGTGCTGGCAGCAGGGGTCAATTAAAGTAGACCTAAGCTAAAAAATAAAAAATAAAGTGTATAAATAATGAATAAATCTTTATTGCTTTGTCCCGTTTACCGTTCATTCTTATTAATAAAGGTTGTGGGGAGAAAGAGTTGAGGGCGTCGGTTCGATATATGGTGGAACATAAAAGGTTTAGGAGTTGTTGCACAGCTTAACCCAAACAAAACGACTGAGGAACAGTGTTGGGTCTTTGTAAATAATGTGGCAGCGTAATAAATGTAGACTAGCAAAACATCACAGTGATGTATAATATGCCAGACAGTTGACAAAAACCAAGATAAAGTGTAATAAGGTAAGTAAGGTGTTGAGCCAAAACAGCTTTAGTGGTTGTTAAACTTGGTTGAGATCTGGTGACTGAAGGCCACAGCATATGAATTACATCATTCTCATACACATCAAACCATTCAGGTCACCAGGGTGGTGAGGGGTGGCAATTCTCACTGTGTGGATTATATGTTGTCATCAGATATAGCATCAGACAATACATCTGATTACAGCAATAATTCAAATGTCCACTGCTCTTATACAAAGTTCACTTGAGGTTGTGTATCATATAGATAAGTTCTCATAACAAGATGACTGATGTAATTTGGGTGGAATTCATACGAGTTGATTGTTAACTGAATTCGGTCATTAACATTAAACATGAATCATCGATGATAAAGCTTTCAAACAAAGTGCAGATTGTGGAATGATTCTTTTATTTTGAAACATTTTCAAAGACACAATAATATAATATGACAATATTTCTCGGAGCCATCTATTAGATCTGTGTATTTATGGTTGTTTAAATGTGTAGTCTAGGTCAAGCCATATAACGTGTGGTAGTGTAGAGTAATGGGACAATAGAGTAGTCTATAAGTACAGATCCCAGACCAGCAAATGATGAATGGGTGACAGGGAGACTTCACTTTTTACCGCTGTCACACAAAAGCTAAGCTAGCCATCATACCATCACATTTCTTATTTTCCCATTTAAAGTACTTTACTGTGAACTGAATTCTTGATTAAATGGGAACTTCACTCATTCATTCATCAATGTACAATGCCAGCAAGCTAGCTGCTAGCTAATGCTAATGCTAGCAGCCGGGAGGCGCGGCTAGCTTGCCCACAGTGAGCCATGCGCCCAGCCAGCAAGCTAGCTTCCTAAATGACAAATCATTCAGGAGAAATATGGTATTGGATCAGTGACAAACATCAGATGTGTCATGCGTGTTGATGGGCACAACCGCAATCTTAAAGTCCTACATACAAGGAGAGTTGGACAAAAAGAGGTCAGCAGAAAGGTCCAGTACATTTACTTCATCTTTTCTTTTCCTCACAGGAACAGATGCAGATGACTGGCAGTTAGCATTAGGAGAAATGTGTGATTTTTCAGTGTTACAAGCATCAGTATAAGGCCACTAACATTTTTGCCAGACGGACGTGTGTTTTGTAAACATGCACTTTCAAAAACAACAAACAAATAAAAGCAGTTTGTAATTTGAGCAATTTCATTTCCACACAGATCATAGTTAAACGTTTAAAATGAGTTAAAAGGATTCTGGTTATTACATGAATATTTTTAAACTCATCATCATCACTAATGCATCAGAAAATAACGTGGATATGACACACACAGCTTGAATTTTATAATTGAAAACTTGCGGTGTCTGATTTGTTGTGAAGGAACTCATTGTGACATAATGATTAAGTATTAAAGAACTACTCAGTAACAACTCTGATTTATCACTTTACTGACCAAAGCTATAAAACTGTGAAAACAACCACAATGTGCTGATGGATTTCACTCTAGTTTACAACACAATTCTGTGTTGCAAATTACTCTCTAAGACAATAAAATACTGCAAAAGAGTTTTGCATTTGGAAAAAGGAAAATAAGACTCTGAATAAAACCAAACAAATGACCAGTGGTGAGGTCACACACACAAACTGTGAAAGACAAAGTGCTTTGTGTAAAACTTGGTGCTCAAAGTTCCCACACAGTGTGTGACACTGAAGTTACAGTAGAATTTCGACCCTGGCATCCCTATGAAAACACATATTTATATTGAATAAGATAAACTTTCCATTGCAGGGAAAACCAGGACATTTTAGGCAGCTCTTCACAATACAGTACTGAAATTCATTTCACTTACCATTATTAGCTCAGTCAGGTGCAAGTTATGCTCCCATCAGTTTCAGAGGAGGTCGCTTCACACTGCTCCAACTGCAGGTACAGGAATCCTGTAAAAAATCTGAAAAAGTTTCCTTTAAGTAAATGGATTTTATGTCAAACTAATCTGTCTAAGAAAATAACAAAAGATTCAATAATCCATTTAATACTCAAAGTACAAAAGTTTGAAAACTGACATAAATGTACTAGTTTGAGAACAGGTGGCATTTAACAGCAGAATCTGTTCTGGGGCACAAGAATAAGAAATGTGAATTCTTAAAAAGCGTTGGGTTCTCCTTCAAATTCTATCATATTATCTTGAATCAACAACAATGAACTATTCTAAATCAAAAATCAGTACATCAACACATTCTCACTTTAAAAGTATAATCATGTGAGAACAAACTAAGGAGATTAAATGTTCTACAAATTAAACGTGACTTGATGAAATATAATGAAATAAACTCACTCAATGCACTCAGGAACAAAAGTGAAATGATAGAGGGAAGCAGTTGAACTAAAGGGCAAACAGAGAATGAGCTCAGGACAGAACAAAGAACACTCAAGGCACCTGTGTGAGCTGTCTAGTTAGCACACCTGTTCTCCTGCTGCTCCTCATCCCAGCAGTCATGTGACCCCACCTCCAACAGTATGTGTTATTATTTAAGTCTAATAATCTAATCATTTTCACATACTCATGAGGGCAAACTCGCATTTATATTTTATATCCGTGTGATTGCTGCCACTTCAGCTATCACACAATAGTCCTCTTTGATCTTTATTATTGATTTGATTATTATTGTGATTACTGCACTATATTCTCTATTATTTTATTTTCTGTTCTGTGGGTGGTGGCACCAGAGGGTGCTGTTGGACTACATGAGATATGGAGCCCCAAATTGCCACATCACCAGTTTGATGAGTTCAATCACAGGTTTTTTAGCAGCATAAAATGCAGATGTAAACACCTGTACATGCAGGCTTCCTGGTGTAGTATGAAGAAGTATGTTTTTTGGTTAGGGTGTAAGAAGTCCCAGCGATGAGCCATTTTAACTTCTGGTAGTCCCACACAGCTGAGAAACTATGGTACAGTTCATTTCTAAGGTAACCAATAAAACGGTCCTGGCAGGACAGAAAAAACACTAGGTTGTTGGGTAATCTTGCCACTACAACTACATCACAGTGAATTGTGTTGAGAGGGGGATGTTTCAATAGATGAGATGCAGGGACCTAAGATGCCAGTTTGATCACCAGTTTGAAAGAGTTCATAGCAGACATTAATGTCAGACACAGACAAAGGTGGACCATCATGACATCTGGCTCGTTGGTCTAGGGGTATGATTCTCGCTTAGGGTGCGAGAGGTCCCGGGTTCAAATCCCGGACGAGCCCTGCTTTTTAACCCCAGAGGCTCACAGAAACCTGAGGAGCTTTTGTAAAGTTCATTTCTAAGGAAAATGGAAAACACAAGGCTGCAATGAGTTTGCACTTCTACAAAATATGTCCACACTGATAGTATAAATCAACACGGACAGAAAACATGATGAGAAGGATGAGTTAAAGTAAAAAAAAACCCAAGGAGAGGAGAAAACAATATGACTAATCCAAGAATATAAAGGATGCAAAGAGAGCGATGAGAGTTTCTCTGTCACTTCTCTCTCTTACTTGCCTTCATGTAGTTGTTTCAAATGGATCTCATGAATGTTCTGACCTCGTCTGTTCTGAACCTCAATGAGACCTCCCATTAGCTTGCCTTAACATTTTCACGTTAGTTAAAATTAAGTTAAAATTCACACTTACAAATGATTGGCATGTTAGCAAAAAAAATATGCAGACAGCAAATAACTGACAAAAAATAAACAATTGTAATTATCAAGTGAATCAGACGGATATGTTGCATAAATTCACATGCTGCATTTGTGGATGTGTCATCTGGATCATCAGTAGTCTGATTTCACCTGCATCTACCTGTCATAAACATTCTGTTCAAATGTTGAATACTTTGCACACACATGCCAATATTTCTTTACTTAAATATGGTGTTATGTTCTAACTGTCCTGTGTATACTGCCAGTGCTTTGTAACTAATTGTGAAACCTCTTCAATGAAGAAGTTCTTGATTTTGCTGTTTGGATTAACTGGGTGCCACTTCTTGTGTGCACTCTGTGACCTTTAACCGTGAAGTCAAAACAGGGCTCGTCCGGGATTTGAACCCGGGACCTCTCGCACCCAAAGCGAGAATCATACCCCTAGACCAACGAGCCTCATAAGAGGTCATTTAAGTCGATCGAAAATCAGGTAAAATCAATGGGACACGTCTCGTGACAGGCTTGTCATCCAGAGCTCACCTGACTGAACAACACCGGGTAGTTGTCACCGAGCGGAAAACTTAACAGAGACCAACAACCACAGGAGCTGAAATAATAGACAAGGCCATCTGACACTGCAGACAGTAATTCACTCTAATGTAATACCAGGATCAAATTTTAAAGCCATTTGATATGAAAAACTGATACATGCTGTGAACAATTGTTAAAATTGTATTAAGGTAATAGTAATTATTATATAATAATATTAACCTACATCTGTGCGCACTTGCAAATACTTAAAAGTATTTATAAAGTATATTACAACATATCCCATACACTGCATCACCAAGGGGCACGTCTGATATCCATATTTTATAGTTATTTTAAAAATCTGCTGTAATGATATGTATTTATGAATTTTTAACAACTTTTTTGTAATGATCTCTTAAATTTAATTTTCATATTTCTTCTTCTCTTTGTTCTGTTCATGATTTCAAAGAAAGCATTAACAGTATATGTCCATGGTGATATCACAGCCACTATATCAGGGTGTGTTCATCGGTTGCCTGCAAGGCAGAGCTCAGGGTGAACTGATCCTAATGTTGTTCACAGCACACGTGTCCTACATGCTGTGGTTAGCCTCGAGCTAGTTTGCTAGTACCAGCGCTAAAATGGCAACAGAACCGAAACGAACCAAGGTCACAACTTTATCATTTTAAATCTGAAAAGGCAGCAGATAATGCATGTTATATTTAGCTGCACTGTACCCGGTCAGCTATGTGTGTAAATAGCTGCTAGCGGTGCACGCTATGTTGTTTGTAACTTAGCTTCACGTGTTAGCTAGATGAAGTTGTCAGTGGCGTTAGTCTGTGCGTGTATATTTGCTTGATATTTGCACAGTTTTAACAGTCATGGCAACAAATGTCATTTCCTTGAATTTATAACCTTTGATTTAATCTGAAATCTTATGGGCTGTTACACAAGACAGCCGTAAAGTAAGACAGTTGGACAACCCCTTGACATCACTGTACCGTTGTGATTGTATAGCAGCTGTTGTTGAGCGGCTCTAATAGTGAGAACCAAGTAAGATGCTTAGGTTTTTATCCAATGTGACTTTTGTGGACAGATAGATGACGGCGGCTCACAGCTCGGTCCTCTGGAGACTTTCCTACAGTGGTGCAATAGAGTCGGTCTGGTTCTCAGCAATAAGGTATGTTATCACAACCTGCACCAGGACCTTGTCAGACAGACAGACAGTATCATCCCACTGTCTGTTTGACAGCCAGGAAGTTCTTTATCTTCAGTTTTCCTTCCATTTTTATTTTTTATTTTTCAGTATTTAATGTTTTAAAGACTGGGTTGCAGTTTTAGGATGGGTGCCTCTCTCTGCAGGTGTATGTGAGTAAAGAGGGAACAGTGTCAGAGTATGGGATGCTGGCTAAGGACAACATAGAGGAGGGGGAGGTTTTATTCACCATCCCCAGATCAGCTCTTCTCCACCAGGGGACAACTAAGGTTTCTGCCCTGCTGGAGAAAGGTAACAGTTACTACAAAGAAGTTTTTTCTTAACATCAAAGTTGCCTGCATCGTCGCTCTGTCTGTAACTCCTGTGTTATTCCCTTTTTCCTTCACAGAGAAGTCATCTCTGGAGAGCCCTTCAGGCTGGGTTCCCCTGCTACTGGCTCTGCTGTACGAGTACACATCCTCACAGTCCCACTGGGAACCCTATCTCTCTCTGTGGACAGACTTCAAGACACTGGATCACCCCATGTTCTGGTAAAAAAAAAAAAAAAAAAACCCAGTTTCTAATCAGTGTCTAAATCCCATCTGAGAGGTCACTTGTCAGTTAGTGTTGTTGGTAAGAGATTTGTCCTTGATTTTTTTCTGTTGAAGTGTGAATTAATAGCTTCATTAGAGTAATTTAGAGTCCATCTGTTCAGGTCTAAAGAGGAGAGGGGCAGACTGTTGAGGGGAACAGGTATTCCAGAGGCTGTGGACAGAGACTTGGCTAACATCCGTAAGGAATATACAGACGTGGTCTTGCCTTTCATCACCCAGCATCCTGACCTCTGGAACCCCAGCACACACACTCTGGAGCTTTACACACAGCTGGTGGCCTTTGTTATGGCCTACAGGTGAGTGAGCACAAGACACTCTCGTACATAATGTATCTGGATCTTTTTTTTTTTACCTTGTAGTCCTGCGTTCTGAAATCTGATCTGTTCCTTCATGTCTCCTCTCTCTCTCTCCTCTCTCTCTGTAGTTTCCAAGAGCCACAGGAAGAGGAGGAGGAGGCTGATGAAGATGAGGATGAGGACGAGGAGAAGGCCCCCAACCCACCCATGATGGTTCCCATGGCTGATATGCTAAACCATGTGTCCAATCATAATGCTAATCTGGAGTTCACACCGGTGAGTTGACACATCCACTTTAATATCGATGGACTTTTTTTAAGTTGGTAGCAGTAGTTTGTTGTTTAGTCTGCCAGAAAAGCTTCTCACCTGAGAAGACACACACCTGAGAAGTGAGGAAGCATGTTTTTCTTCAATAAGAAGTAAACTCTTCTCTCACTTTATCTTCTTCCTAATTCCTTTCTCATTCTCTCTGCACTCCATCTCTCTCAGGACAGTCTGAAGATGGTTTGCGTGCGCCCCATTCATAAGGATGAGGAGGTATTTAACACCTATGGGCAGATGGCCAACTGGCAGCTGCTTCATATGTATGGCTTCACAGAACCGTATCCAAGCAACAGCAACGACACTGCTGACATCCCCCACACCAACCTCTACAAAGTCGCCACACAAGGTGATTGATAAGTGCCCACAGAGTCTTCAGAAGAGGCTCGTGTTGAGGAAAGAAATTAGTTTACAGAGGATGTAGGAAGCCTGTAGCCTAAAGATTGAGTTTGTCAGATTTATTTAAAACATTTGTTATATGTACACTCTTTTAAAAACGCTCCAATAGAAAGCATGGAAAGAACACTAAAGCTCAGGCCATTCAAGAGTGAAAATTGAGACGAGAGGAGCGAGTGAGCTGTATTCATGTATCTGCGTGAAAGGTTTTCATGGCCGTATCGTCATTGCACTGTGATTTTATGAACTAAGATAACTTATGGTATATCGGCCAAGTGTGTCACTGATAGTTGTGTTTTTCCTCTTTGTCTTTTGAGGCATGTTGTAGGTGTAATGGTCAGTTCACTTGATGATACTGAGATTAATTAGTTAGACTTTGCAGATCTGTTTCTTTCTAGCAGGGGTTTGTTTTGGTACCTGTATGTGTATATGGGTGGAAATAAAAATGTGGACATAGTTGTAGATAGATGTGGACATTATATTGTCTCTATCAGTTCAGAGGAAAATAAATAATTTTCTTATCAGAATCATAGCAGCAGAGTCCAACCCTTTCAGATTCATCTTTTTTAGAATTGCCCTTTAATTCAGTTGAAGACCCTCACTCCTAATCTTTTCTTCTTCTTCTCCTCTCAGGCATTCAGTCTGATTTGGACCGGCAGCTGGTGGAGGAGCAGTGGAAGATGCTGTGTCAGATGATGCAAGACAAAGGAGCCTTTGTGTTTGGTAAACAGGGCTGCCTTACAGACATGGAGCTACATACTGCACTCAAGGTGAGGGAGTACATACAACAGTGCTGCTGTTGATGTTTGTAAACTGAACAAAACTACTTTGTTAGGGATGAGTAGTTGATGAATGGCTGTTATTGGAAACATGATTCTTGCTTTGTGTATCATCAGGTGCTGTGCATGTCAAAGGACGAGTTCTCAGAGTTCAAAGAAAATGAAGGATGGGAGGAAGATGACGAGGAAGACGAGATTTCTCTTGCTTTCTCTAGCGAGGGTCTCCCAGAATTAAAGGCTTCATGGAAAAAGCTGATTCATGAAGCAGCCCGTCTAACTCTGAGGTCCTATGGAAACGGGGAGGAGGAGGGGGTCACAGACAGCGACCGGGCACTGATAGAGAACAAGGTGGCACTTGCTGGACTGAGCACCAGGCAGCAGAATGCACTGCAGGTACAATATGGACAGAAGAGAATCCTGTACAGACTGATGGAGCTCACCAAGTCATGAGTTCAACTGTGACACGGACCAGGACCACGGTGGAAGGTCTTTTTTTTTTATCCTAAGAAGAAAACCCATTTACTACAACTTCCCTTTCAAAACAGTCAATAAATGTTTTTCCAGATGACATTTTCAAGTTCATTTTGTACTCTTGCTGACAAAATATGTGTATGTTTCGCCACTTCGACAAAGTGTAATTTGTTCTGGTCTGCAACCATCTTTTTGCTAAATATGAAAATTCATCTGCAAGGGGAAAACCACTCAGACACACCCACCTTCATATCAGAAAGACAAGTGTCTCCACGTCACATCTGTCCTCAGACTGGGACATGGAGTCTACAAAACTCCAAGATCAACTCAGAAAAAAAAAAAAACACTCATATGCAAATGAGAATTTGCTATAGACATACAGCAAACAAGCTAAAGAATTATTGAAAACATTTTGTATAGAAATTTTTTAAAAGTTAACCACTGTAGATATTGGTTGGTTGTTAACACTGGATAACCTACAGCTTCAAAACTGTACATGTTATTGGCATTTAACATTTTCTGGTTTTGTAACCATAGGAGCACTGGCAGGTAATCCAGTCCTCTGGATGTACATGAATCAGAACATTTCACATTTTCCAATAAAAACAAGATATAAAACCTTCACTCAATGCAAATATTTAAGTGTGACCTGCACCCGACTCTGGAAATCTGAGTATTTTATATGAATGTTGGTTTTCTAGATACTAGAAGATACCTTGTAATCGAAACACCTGATATATTAGCAACATCATCTTACTTTTGTAGTCCTAAAAGAACACAGATGCATTGCAGTTTGAATGCTTTATTTCCTGTATGTATGCATACTGCAGTTAAGTAGCAAGAACTAAAGGCAAACTAGAAAGGACTACAAAATACAACACATGGACCAATACATTTACAAAACATTCAAAATGTTACAAAATGGGCTGTATTGGTCCTTCTATTGTTGTTCTTCAATTTGGATCTTTGTACAAATTGTCAAGATACGATGTCACCATCACTTTGCACAATTTTACAAGTGCCAGGGAGAGACGTCCAGAGCCAGTTTGGACAAACCATCAGCAAACTGTCTCCACCAACACACCAGGAGCAGACCCCCACCCCACCTGGCAGACTAAACTACATCTTCCTGTCCCACTCAGGGATAAAAAGGAATCAAATGAAAATAGCAGGCAGCTTTTTTCTTCAATCATCTACCATTCAGCCTCTGAAATCAAAACAAAAACGGTCTGAAAAAAAGGATCTGTGTGGAGAGAAGCAAACCAAGGACTTTGGTAGTGAGTGAAAATATGTTAAGATGTCTTTACATGTCAGGATACATTTTATTTGACATGTGAATTGTTCTCCACTTATTTACTCTCCCGTTCTCCCTTTTTTCAATATTTACATCAAAGCATCAAAAAAGTATATTAAACAGCATGTCCCAACCCATTCTCTCCTTCTCAATTCAGCCCCAAAGGGATAAACAAAAATCTAATCTTTAGATCCGTGAGCAGTAGTCCTTTCAGCCACATTTCAAATGACTGTGGTTGCCAGTTTATCCAGTGCCAACATGTGTGTGGTGGGGGAGTGGGTCAAGGCCGCGGCATCTCTCCCAAGGGCTACGAGCTGGCTGGTGCACAGGCTAGCTGGCACCGGTGCCTTCCATCACCTGCTGGGCCTGCTTCTGTCCCATGCAGCACTGGGCTACTGACTGGAACAGCCTGAGGACAGAGGGGAGGGATAAGACATTAACATCAGCAGAACAGTCGAAGTTAAAGCTGACAATACTTTATCTCTTTATTATAATCAACATTCTCCATAAAACAGCAATGAGTTTTATTCTTGTGCAGTTCCTGTATTAAGTACAAGTACAAAGAGGGAACCTACTTTTCAATCTCAGGGGCACAGTGCACAAAGTCGTGGCTCCAGAACTTGAAGGCAGGATTCTTGATCAGCTCAATGAAGGTGATAAGGAGACCCCATGGGTGAGGCCTGTTCACTATCAGCCGCTCCAACAGAACCCTGGAGGGGAGGGTGAGGGGCAACGTTTTAACTAGCAGCACTTGTACTTAACTTCAACTCGGCGATAGCTGGATGTATTCCTTCTTTTGAAATGATAAAGTCACTCAGACTCACCTGGTGATCTGCTCCTGGATGGCCTCTGTGTTTGCCTCAGCAAACAGATAGAGCATAGTGCAGCTGAAGTAGTGAGTGTGGCTGTTGGGGTATCGCAGCTGATTGGCGATTGCATTCAAGAACAGGTAACGTCCTGAGAAGATATGACAGCAGAAACCTGATCAGAATTGTCTGCTTTATTGCAGAATTTCTCAAATCTTCAACAAAAAAAACTTGCTTCTACTAAGTAACACTGGAGCTTTAGAGACTGTGAAATGTTGAATGTACCTGCAACCCACACAGGGTCCCAGGTAATGTCAAACTGTCTTTACAGATGGTATAGGAAGACAGCCTGAAGGTTTTAGTGCTGACCGACTGCTCATCTATTATTTGACAGAAAACTGATACATTTTGTTTGCTGCTCCCTTACCCTCAGTGTCCAGATCCACAGCCAGGTTCTGGAAGATGTCCATGTGTGCAGAGTGAGTGATCGTGCTCATGGAGGGGCTGCTGCCCTTGTTGTGGATGTGAGCAATAGCCTGTGTGCCTACATACAACACTAGAGCATTGATCAGCTGGATGTTGTAGCGATTTCCTGGCTCAT
Organism: Seriola lalandi dorsalis; assembly: GCF_002814215.2. Taxonomy (NCBI): domain Eukaryota; kingdom Metazoa; phylum Chordata; class Actinopteri; order Carangiformes; family Carangidae; genus Seriola; species Seriola lalandi. Next base: position 1,762,529 of record NW_019525224.1, read on the forward strand.
TGGACACCTAGGACACAAAAAATAAAAATTAAAAAGTTGAATACAAAATTGCATTGACATTAATTGAAGTATTTTGAGACTGTAGGTGGTGTTTGTAACAATTACATCGTCGAATAGATGCCTGCCTACCTGCAGGTTGCTGCGCAGTTCGGACAGGAAAGTGACCGGTGATCGGGTCTTCAGGTACGAGTCCAGATCCTTCTTGAACTGGGAAGGCATGACGCCTGTGAAGTTGGTGAGGATACGGGGAGCGATGTTGATCTCACTCAGCATGTCCACCTGCAGAGAGAGAGGGGTGGGGGTTGATAAAGGACAGACTTATTAGATCAATTGCTAGTCTTGTAATCAATGTTCAAACAAAGCAAAACACACCAGACTTTAGGCTGGAAATGCCCACCACGCTTACCAAACAGCTGATCTACACCACACTTTGAGGCAGCTGTCACCGAGTGTGTAATCAACTGTTGATCTCAGAGTGAGAGACAGGGTGAGAGTGAGAGAGAGACTCTACCTTGAGATTAGGTGTGAAAGGGTCAGGGAGCCTCATGTTGCGTGGAAAGGCACTGAGGATGAGGTTTCGCAGCTGGATGCAGTTCGGTGGAATAACATCACAGAAACCATAATGGTAGTCACACAGGAACTCTGGGAAGTCATGCAGCAGGACCAGGAGCACTCGCAGTGTGCCCTAAAACAGCCAAAAAAAAAAAAAAAAAAAATTAAAAAAAAGACAGGAGGAAAAACAACATTAGTTTCACGATTTGTTAAAACATTTATTATTTAACAGGAAACATCTGCACATTTACCACAAAACTGACACTGCTAAAAACACTTGATGTAATACTTGCTACTAAATAAGTCAGACATTCTTCAGCCAGTCATCAATCAAGTGTCATTATATTGGCATTGGTCTATCAAGGTATCACAAAAGAAAGTATTGCAGTATATTGCACTTCACTGTGTTTGTCAGTTGTTGACCGTTTCAGTCAGAAGTTGACTGACTGGAAAAAAGTACTTATTATTGATTAATGACTTAATTTATCATAAGTCATCTACAATGCCATGTTTCAGTGCAAGGTTAATCAAACAAAAAAATGGGCAGAAACTGTCAAACTTGTCTGATATAGGCAGCTGTTACTAAGGAAAAAGGAGAGAGCACCTTGTAGAGGATTTGCATAGGTTTGTTGAGCTCTACATTCCTCAGGAAAGGGGCCAGGTACTTGAAGAGATCAATCAGCAGCTGTGCGTACATGGGCCAGCCCTGGAAGACAACACGAGTCAATTAGATCAAAATCAAAAACCACAAAGACGGGGAAAGCAGCAAGATGTGTCTCTGAACAATACTGAATGTAAGCTTTTAAAAGTCTGTGAAAATTAGATTCTTGTGTACCTTCTGCTGTGGTGTGTGCGCTAGCATCCTGGCAATGAAGATGCGATGGGAGATGAGTTCCAGCCAGGCGTACACAAAGCCGGGTGCTTTGGTGGGTCTCAGGATGTGGAAGGTATTGCTGCAGATGAAATGAAAAATTAAATCCAAATCAAAGTGCAGGTAACTTACAGACAAAAAAAAAAAACCATTCAAAACATCTGAATTTTGGGGACAATTTCAGCACTAGCCATTCATCATTTTGACCTACAAACAGAACAGTTCCTCAGCGGGAGGTTCAACTGTTCAGATGTGGTTGTTGAACGTGGATGTCTTACCAGAAGGCGGTGAGGGTTTGGAAGTTGATGGTTTCCAGGACATGTTCAGGGGCATTGAGCTCCAACAGCAGCATGATAAAAATGCGGTGGTATGGCAGCTGTTGGAATTCTGTCTGACGGACATCGTGGTCCTGGATCAACACCCCAACTACAATACCCAGCACCTAGAGGCAGAATGTAGAGTCAGAATAAATTACACCAGGTCCAAGGGGCGTTGTGTGTGTGTGTGTGTGTAATACATCACCTTATAATGTCTGTTTTTATGTATGTCATGTTGCTGTACCTTGTTGAGGAGGTTGATTTTTGTCACTGTATTGGTGGCCTCTCCAGAGTGTTTGACCAGCAGGGCTATGAGCCTCACAAAGGCATCCAGGTTATGGTAACACTTGGCTCTGATGATGGCTGCACTGGCTGCTGGGTTGTGCTGCTGCTCAGCCTGTGCCCGATAGCTTATCTCCACACACATTTCTGTGCACAGCCGGAAGAACCTTGTGATCAGGTCATCTGTCTTCAAGATACCCTGCTGGTGCATCTGGAGAAAGAAAAGAGGGAAGACGTGGTAAACATGAGGAGGAAAGTCCTGGTTTTTGAGCATTTTTACTTAAGTGATAACTGAGTGTTTACCTGGCCAACAAAGGCAGAAAATGCTTTGGTGCTATCCCTGCCAGCGGCAGCTGAGTGATAGAGGTTCACCCACTCCCTCAAGAGGTACTCTGCCTTCTCCCTCAGGCCTGGGGGATCATCATATTCTGAAGCCTGTGAAATCCCAGAGTGCATCATAAAGTTGGGTCCACCGTGGGCCCGGTCAATCATGGCTTCATAGTTGGAGCGAACAACATCCATAAGCTGGGGAAGACTGGGAATCAGGAGAAAAAGAACACAGTTTTAAAAAACAATTGAATTCGGGAACTAAAAGGGTCTGTGCACATACACTACTAAGTCTTGGGCAAAATTCGAAATATCAGAAAATCTACAATGAACTGGTAAACACTACGTGGATTAGACTCGATGCGACCCAAGAAATCTAGTAAAATGTTTGCTATGCAAGAGGGTCAGTGTTGCAGATAATCACAATATGGTCGCAGCATTGGGGCTTCTAACTATTCCTGCCATCAATGTAGCCATATTCTGAAACAGAAACTTGTGGTCTATAGATACAACAAATGAAAAAAACATGTTTTATCACTGTACTAGTTCTTTACCCCTCGGGTGCGTTGGCTCTGGAGTGTGCACAGGTCCTCATTAAAGTCTCAATTGTGTGAAACAGATCAGCCTCTGTGACATGACTGACACTGCGTTCATCCACCAGCAACAGCTTCACCAACTGCATGGCAAATGCAACTGCCATGTAGTGCAATCCATTTTCCATTGACTGGTAGAAAACAAAAACTGACATTAGAGTAATGGCACTTGAAGCTTTACTTGGCTAGACACACACACATGAGCAACTGAATCACAAATCTCCTGATCAAGGTGCAGGAATAACGACGAGCTGATGTTAACTAATAACTGTAGGATACTCAAAGTGTGTACTATTTACCTGTGCCAGATGCAAGTCATACTGCTGCATATTCACAAGATGGTTCCTGATCAGAAGCTCCACTGCTTCTACGTTGTATTTGTACTCATCACGACATTCAATCAGACACCTGTAAACACAAGCACAGCATGCGAATTAGAAACACCAACTAATTATTACAAACTATCCCATTTATGGAGCTACCTTGTGTCATGCACCACAGGGAGTAACAATTTGAAATTAAATGTGTCCTGATTCACCTGGTGATCTGCTTATTGCACCACTGTGGTCCATAGGCACGTCCATCCTGCAGGGCTTTAAGCACCAGCAGGTGGCACTCTCTGTAGCGAAGCAGCAAGTCAGCATCAGCCCCACTAGTAGCATCAAGAAGACCTTCCACAGCCTGGAAGATAGAGAAACCAACTTAGCAAAGCACAGGCTAACACAAATTAATTCTCTCACCATTTCTAAAGACTTAACTGCAGCCATAAAAGTAACTGTCCTACCTTCTGCAGCAGGCCAAGTGCAGCGATGCCATCCCTGGAGTTCCTGGCCAAAGCCACAGCCTCCAGCAGGCTGCGCAATGCCTGGGTCAGGGGGTTCATGGCAAGGGCAGGAGGTATGGCATGAAGATGTTGTTCCAAGTCTGCCATGCACTTATCGTAGATCTGAGCTACATCATCTGTGGCCCATGCCTGTTGCTGTGAACAGAAATATAGAAAGATGGAATTCATTTGTGTGGGTTTAAAACGGCAATACCCATCTGTGACTCAAATTTCTTGACATTGGAAAAAAAAGAAGCACTTAGTTTAAGTGTTGGCTGTTTTATTTTATTACTGTTAGGGTAATTGTTTGCTTTTGGTCAAGACTGGCAAAAATCTGAAAAATAAACAATTGTTTTTTGATAAGCACTGTAAACAGTTTAGTTTGGGGTGTAACAGGAAGAAGAAAAAAAACTCACCTTCATGGGCTGAGCCAAGAATCCAGTGGGCTGTGAGAGATCATTACTGGGTAGGAAACCTGGAACGTTCCTGGCAAACTCCTCATATACAGCCAGTTGTTTCGGGTCCACTCCTCCCACCTACAACACAGACATGCATTTTGTTACTTATCAGAAAAAAGCCTCCAAAAACCGTCAGTCTGTGGATACATCTCTGTTATTTGCATGACTGGATGTGATCTTACCTTGAGTCTGATCTGCTCAGGCATACGTTCAGCTTGGTAAGTCAGAACAACGGGATCACAATAACGCCGTCCCTCTTGGCGTGCATGCTTTCTCAGCTCAAACTCCTACAAGAGTAGAGATCTGATTAATAAACCTGGCACTTTTCCTTCAAAGCAAAATATATTTTAACTTAAATAACACAAAAGATGATAATGAAAATTATACAATTAACACTACTTGTGAAATCCTCATGCATCCTAGCAGAGGATTTTACCTCTAAAGACAGTACTGGCAAACTTTTTCTTTTAGTCATGGTGGCAATAAAAATCCCCGTCAAGAGCAACATGCATAGTTCTGAATTAGTGCTCTCACAACACTAAATTTATGAGTTTTGATACATGACCTCGCTAAATATTTTGCTTACATATCTGAGTGAACAAAATATTGCCATATTTCGCTTTGTGCATCTGCTTTGTCAACAAGCCGTGAACGGTCGGCAAGAGCACTGGTATTTGCGCCTATTGTTTTTTTGCTTTCATGTAGAGTGGAAGCAGAAGGCTCTACAGACACTCTGCTCCACTGTCACACATCAACACAACTCAGGAGATACAGCTCTTATTAAATAGAGTCATTCTTTAAGTATGGGTACTGATAAAATTGGGTATAGTACAGTTTTTAACAGCAGGGTATTGCAATACCTTTCTAGTATCGGTATATCACGCATCAATATTCGTAGTTGTAAAAACTTAACTTTGACTAACACTCTGTCTTGGGGCTGGCACTAATTATAGATTTTTATAAATAATTATTTTCAACTAATGTTGATCATGAAAATGGCTTAATTCATTTTCACACATTTCATTCTGAGGGGACACTAGCCACAGCTGATATCAGAAATGCATTTCCAGCTGCTGTACTGGTCTTCTTTAAGTCTCACCGTTGCTAGTCTCTTGTCCATTTCAGGACCAGCTTTCTCCACGGCCGTTTTCTGAATGAAGCAGCAAGCCAATTCACAGTTGTCTTGAGCAATCCGTGCTGCAGCCTCTTCCATCATTTCCCTCTGTTGGGGGGTAGGTGCCTGGGAGAATAAACAGAGTAAGTTAAAGAAGCAGGAATTATACAAACTATCAGACAAACAGAAGGGAGGATGGGTGTGTAGGCAAATAAAGCTCTGTATATTTTATGGAGCACTAGCAATTGAAGACATAAACCTTTATGGAGGTTTTCAGCTTACCCTCAGTGCAGCAGCAAAGCTGTTCTTAAGGTTGGTGGCAATGCTCATGAGCAGGGGCTCACGGCAGGTGATCATGGCCATGCCTGCAGTCAGGTTTCTCATCATATGGTGGGCAGCGACACGCATGCGGGACTCCTCCGAATCCAGGGCAAAGTCCTTCCTAATAATCTGCTCACAGGTTGTCATGGCAATTTTGATAGAGCGATCAACCACAGGATGCACTAGCTCCTGAACAGCTCGCTCTACTGATTGACGTACACACTGCTTTAACTGAGGATGGGCCTGTAGCAGAGGGATCTGAAGAGAAGAGATGGAGCATTAGAGAAAAGTCAAGAAAGGGATTACAATCAAAAGAATTAAAGAAGAAAGAAAAGATGAAAGAGAGGGTGTGTGTCTTAAGTGGTGCACTGACTTCATTAACATTTCTGCCAGGGATTTGCAGGTTCCCAATACTTACATTGACATTTATATTGATGTGTGGAGCCAGGCCTGCCAAGGCATACACATTGATGTCATGGTAACTGAACTGTGGGGTGGGGGGCCCGGTGGTTGTGCAAGTGGTGGTGGTGGCAGCTGGAGTTGAGGGAGGAGCTGCAAACGGAACAAAGTCTCCTGTTGGTCACAAAACGCTAGTTTGATTAAAATCACAAGAAAAAGCAGCTTGTCCAGACAACATTAACAGAAAGCAAGCAAACAAGTGACAAAAACAATTAACACTAAGCTCTTAAGTTCTTCTCAGCGTGTTCAAAAAGAACTTCAGAGAAAAAGACAGCCGATACAACAAAACAGGGGTAGGTGATACAGTGAAAATCACACATTTTTAAGATACTGATATGTGAATTATTAACCTCATGTTCAAAATCAAATTTAATAAAGATTATCTTAGGTTTATGCCAGACTTAAATAGTTTTAGAAGGGTAATGGTTAATTTCTTCAATCATTTGGGACGAGAGTCATTACTGCAGTTCTGTTTTCACATGAAGTTAATACTTCTGAACCACAGCTCAATACATGTCACACAGGATTATTACAAAGCATAAAAAGGCAAACAGTATACATTCATATTTTTAGTTTTTAACTGATTATCATTGCCTAAGGCACAGTTAAAGCACATAGCTTTAAAACTGCAATAGTTCAGATGTAGTTGAAGGTTAAGAAGAACATCAAAAAACTGAACAAATATGGAGCATCCACCTGTGGTAGAAACTGGTAGCATCTCCTCTGGGGGCTTTGCCTCTTTCTTTGGTGCGGATAGCTGCTCCTCCAAGCTCTTTAGCTTCTCCTTGTCCTTAAGCAGATTTCCTGGCTTCAGGTCATTGATGTCCAGGGACAAGTTCTTACACAGAACTTCAATCTCAAACTTTAAGTTCAGCTGCAATAAACAAGAGAACAATGTGAGCAATAATTTTACACTTGTCTACTAGTATTACTGTTAATATATTACTGTTATGTAACAACAGAAGGGCATAACTCGCACCAAACCAAAAATGTTAAAAAAGAAAAAAGCTGTGAGCCTCTTTACTATGGTTTCAATGGACTGCACTTACAGTCTGCTGCTTGGGTTTAAATGGCTACTAGGGAGAGTATTCTATTACCTTGAGGTCATGTTCCTGATGAAGCTCAGCAAGGACATTCATGATGGCCATAGTCCAGGGGTTCTGGGGCCTGAAAACCTACAGGATCAAAGAAACATACATTGGTTAAAATCACCATAAAGAATCCAAGGAACATCAAATGGTGAAATCAGATACATTCATTCTTCTATTCACTATGTTTGAGGAAATAATAAAACACAATATTTTTGTCTGAAGTAAACATTACATTATCTTATATGGGCAGTGGTATGAGGTAATCCCAAATCGCATGGATGTCTCTCAGCCTACACCTGTGTTACTCACCATGCTACGTAGACTGGACTCCAAAACTTTGGCCACAAAAGGAACCACATACAGTAGCTCCTGCTGGCCTTTCACATAGGCCTCCAGTAACAGAGACTTGACCTCCAGATCCTAGGAAAAAGGTGGAAAAATAAATTTAACCAACTCAAAAATGTGACAGGAGACCCACCACTAAATTATACAGAGCCAACAAACTTGTCACAAAATCTTACTGTATAGAGGATTGGCTTGTTTTTGGCCAGTGTAATCATGCCCAACCAGTGGCCCAGATTCTTCAGCAGGGAGCGATCAGAGAAATTGGCAGCTGCCTTGTCTGAGGTCAAGAGGACCTGCAAAAAAAAAGATGTGAGGGACATGTCAGTATTGTGCAATGTTGGATGTATCATGTGTGAAAAGGGCTACTGAGAAATATTTTATACTAGGGAAGTATTTGGCAGGCAAAACACTCAAAAACTATTTATAGTAGGTAGCAAATAAAGAACAAAATGTTTGCTCTTTTGAAGATTTTGAAGCCCTTGAGCCACTGTTTTACCTTGATATTTCTGTAAGTCTCATTCAGAACCATCTTTACAAACTCCGGGTTCTTGAGCGTGTCCAGAAAGTTGGAGTACAGACTGTGGAAGTTGGGCTCAATGCTGACACGCTTCATCACTAGGTACTGAGACACCCAGGGCATAAACTCCTCCTTCACCGTCTCTTTCAACTCCTCAACCTGGAAGCAGGAGATACCATTCAAAAGAAGCCTTATTTGACTACTAAGGTTCTTGAGATACAGTGATGTTTTGTCAGTGTCCCTTTACCTTCTGTGTCATGTTGGACTGAGAAAGGTTGTTGAAGATAAAAGCAATCTTCTCCTGGACATTCTCTGGAGGCTCTACAATCCTTTCTGTTTGGTCAGTGGCCACCAGCAGGGTATCAATGTTGGTAGTGTTTATGGATGGCTGCAGGTAGGAGCAAGAACAATTAAATATTTGAAACTGGTGTCTAAATACTGTATATTTTTTCCCATGCAGAAAAACAAACCAATTGTAAAGCACTGACAACAAACATATTCGGATGTTCGGTCATAAGTCAAACTCACAGGCACATCCTTCTTGAAGCCGCTGGAAGCCGTTGGTCTTGTAATGGTGGTGGTCTTGGCTGCTGTTGTTGTGGTCGTGGTGGTGGTGACAAGGGTGCTGGGCTGACCTTGCTGTGGGGCTTTGGGACCACCAGATTGCTGTGACTGGGCCTGGGCTTGAACTTGTGCCAGTGCTAGACTTCCAGGTGTGGTGATGGAGCCTTGCATCTTCACCGGAGGGTCCCGTGACTGTTGGCCATACTCGATATACTGCACACACAGGATATTGAAAGGTGCAGAGCGAGAGATTTAATTTATCTGTATTTGGGAAGCCCTTTCTTTCATCAGTGCCGGGACAAACTAAGACTTTAAGAATGGTGAACAAAAATGAAATAAATTAAGGAAACCTGATTACCTCTTGTAAATGATGGGGGAACTGCAAGAAGTGGGCAATTGAAGCGAGGTGTTGACAATACTGAGGGTAGTCCTTTAGTCTAGAAATATAAGATATGTTAGCTCGACACAAGATGACTGATGTTATATTAATATTGATTTTACAACAGAAATAATGTCATTACCTGTTCTTGAACCTATCTAGGGCAGCAATTCCAAAGTAATACATTTTAGATCCATACGGTTTTCTTAAGGCTTCAAGGACATATCGGAGGGCCAAGCCCAGGGCCATGTATGTAACAAGACCCTTCTCAATAATTCCACCAAAAAGGCAGGCAGTGATGTGCAGCTCCTTGTCGGGGTACTGGGGGAAGAACCGGTATTCCTCAAACAAGTTCCGAAGCATGCAGTTGAACACCTCTCGCTCCCGCTTGATGGTAGAATCCTTGAACCTCTGAAGCATCTCCAGTACCTACACAATAATGCAGTGGGAGATTAGTTGCTTTAAAGAGCAGCAACATTATTTAGAATATTGATGAGTAAAACTAATCAATGGTGGCCAATAATTCCCACAAAGTATGCACATATTTATCTTAGGTCAATTTGTATTTCAACAAGAAACAAATGAATAACATCACTACATACTTCATCCACAGACATAGTTGGGTGAGGTGGGTGGTTGTAGATGCGCTGGAAGTAACTGTTTGCTTCATCGTCTATCTCCTTACTAAAGTGCTGGTTTGCCTCGGGCCACACCTGAGAAAGGTCAGCTGGGAGAAGAGAGGTGCATCACATTTAGTGCAATGCTGGTGCAGCATGGGCCAAGTAATTTATACACTGATGATAATTATTGTGCAGTCAAGTGATACATCACGCACAAAAAAGGTTTCCAACTGATCAAGTCAAGTTAGACCTCTTTTTCATGCTTAAGAGAAACAAATGACACTAAAGTGGGGCTGTCAGCATAAGCAGACAAGGAATGGAAGACTGATCTGTATTTCCTCTACGATAAACACGTTTTATCAGTTATATGACATGAAATGAAAAAGAAAGTTAAGTCACCTAAATGTTTAGAAGATGTACAAATTGAGTCTTTTAAAAGCTCTTGGTAAGGACTTGAAAACCGTATTGGTGTAGCACACTAAGGTGCACTAGAAATAAATGAGCAATTAAGACAATAATCATTATCACTGCAGAGGAAATACAGTGCTGAGCAGCGCAGGGCGGGGCTCTCAGTCACACCACTACCACCACCACTTACAGGCCTTCATCTTACTCTGCTGAAAGGTTGGTGGATTCAGGCCTGGTGTGCTCATCTTCCTGGTGCCAAATGGGTCGGTGCTTACAGTTGGCATCCCTAGACTCGAGCCAATACCAGAGCCGATGCCTGAGCCCAAGGGACCTAGAAGTGAAAACAACACTTCAGTCATTTCAATCCACACCTCCCCTTCACTGTCTGAACTACTACCCTATGTGATCCTGCAGGATGTTTCGACAAATTTTTTACCCTTTACAAAATGTTTCTCTGGTCCCTTTTGACTGGATTTCACATGATATAAACTTATAAGGTTACAGATCTGAACCTGTCAGTTTACTTAAGCTGTAAGGTGTAACTACTAACTGTTTCTCACAAAAACAAAAGAGGACTGAATCAAATGGCTTTGATGTATGACCTGCATATTCAGGGTGAACTTATGTTTGTCTAAAAAGAAGATAATCAAATAGCATAGTACCAGAGTCCATACCAGGGAGCTGCGAGGACAGGCTGCCAATGCCCCCAAATGGTGTGCTCGGGTTTGGGTTGGAGAGTGGTGGGAAGGCCTTGGCTGGGGACTGGGGATTACTAAAAGCTGAACTCAGTGAGGTTGGGAAACCCTGCATGCTCTGAGTGTGGGAGGTGGCTGTGCCCCCCAAGTTCAAGGAACCCATGCCAGAAAGAGGGTCCACCTAGAGAAGAGTGAGAAAGTTGATAAGGCAGGGATGGGGAGAGTCACCAGACACTCTCCAAACCTGAGGATGCTTGAGCAACATATCCATGATGTTCACTGATATATTAAAAAGTTAAAATATAACAATATGACAAAGATATCAGTGTAATCTGTTATATTTTATGTTTTTTAGGCAGTTTTGTTGCCATCAATTTCTAACATTAAAAAGGCATTTCAAAGTTTACCTGTACAGGTGAGATGGCATCTAGGCTGCTGGTGCTGGGGGCACGTCCTTTCGGCATTACCCCTGGTGGCGGCTGCCGGGCTTTATTCATTACATTGCTGCAGTTGGCAACCATGGTCAGGATGGTCTCAGACAACTCCTGGGACACACTCCTAAGGATGAAGTAAAAAAAAAAAAAATCTTTAAAAAAAGGAGGTATACAATAGCACGAATGGTGTCTTTATCAGTAGTTCTTTACAAACTCAGTTTGAATATTGTTCTCAAAAAAGTATTTTGTGGTCAACACACCATCAAATGCGCCGGGGAAATTAATTAATTACAGTAAGGGAAACAAAGCTAAATCGCCTCTTACCCTGCACAGGACTGGAGGCAGGCCAGCATGGTGGCTAAGGTCTCTGGTGGCAGCTGGGCGCTTTTAGGCTGGTCCTTGTCTGGGGCCAGACCCCCCATAATGGATGGGCAGCGCCTTTTCAGGAATGTCACACACGCCTGGATAAAAGGTTCCTGCCACACACAAACAAACACCACAAAATTATTGTAAAATACAATGTCCTTAGGGTAATATATTGAATACACAATGGGTTAAACAAGAAAACTAACAGGCTTATTGATTTTTGAGAATTAATGTACTTGAATGACTTTAGATGAAAGACATACCCCATGCTCTCTTATTTTATCAGTCAGCCATTTATCAAGTTTGAGGTATTCACGGCGGGAGGCAAGTGCAGCAAGGTCAATAACAAAGGCAAATGGAGTACCATTCAGCAGCATCGATAGAGACTGGAGAAAAGAAAACTTATGTAAGTATTTGAAGATAGAACAAAATCACTATCCCATCTTTATTACTAATTATTACTAACACTAAGAATAAGAAGCATCACTGAATCTCACATCATCTGTCATTTGTACACTTCTTTTCACAGGATAAATAGTATGTCCCTGTAACCTATAAGCTGTGTTTTCTAATGAAATGCTGCTTAAAAATTGTAAATCATAAAAAAACATGGCGGAACAAATTCAGTGTAACAGTCCTGTGTGCTTTGACGCTATTGCCTAATTATTTTCTGCTTTATGTTGAAGATTCAAAGGGATCTTCATGTCAATGATTAGTCTATTCTGACAAACCTTCAAGTCCTGGGCCACATCCAGAATGCGTGACAGCTTAGCTTGGTCATACTGCTCCCCTCTCATGTACCACTCAGCCATAGAATGCATTATTAGCTGACGGATGGAGGGAGACTGTCCCTGGAAAGAGAACCAACAGGTTTTTTTTTTAAAGTATATAACCAAGGCAAAAAAAACACAAAACTTACTGACAAATAATCAAGACAACCAATAATGAAAGTACCAAAGGAAAAGAGAAAAAACATGACCTCTTAACATGAAATCACCAAAGATTAATGATAAGACAGATTCAAACACCAACCTGTCCATGCCAGGCGTAGTGCAGGATAATGGCAGAATTGGGGTGGTTGCCCAGAAAGATGGGCATGAGGGTAGAGATGAGTTCATGGCGCAGTGTGTGCCAGGAGGTGGAGATCTGCAGTAATGCCAGCACTAACATATCTGGGCAGTGCTTGATTGGGAAGCTAAACAGCTGCTTCACCTGCTCATACTGACCCACTTCAGACAGCCTTAGCAGGCTCTCCACCAGGTCCAGACTTTTCCTGTTAAGAGTTAGTGACACTCAGTCAAACACATTATAGCGGCAGTAAAAGGTTCAAACCAGCAAGGCATCCTATTTCATTTTAAGTGATGTAACCACTCAAGGACTGAATAGCATTTAGTTTGTCAAAAATGCCTCCACCATAACAGGCTAAGGGAAACCCTGCTTGCTAATGTGGATATTTATTATCACATGACACTATCACATGATACAAGGCGCTGCTTCAAATATGCAGCTAAATACAATGTATGAAAACTGAAAATAAATGAATGTTGAAAATCTGAATACTTCAAAACTTGTACCTAGTAAGGAAAAATAAGACAAACTACAAGCTCATTACCATGTGGCAATCTCCCGGTTGTCATCCTCTGGTGGGGCCTTAAGGATGTCAGTGGCCACATTGTGGCAAGGGTAGTCAGCAAAACAAAACACCTCTGGGCTCATCAGGGAGTGCTGAATGAACGACAGCTGAAAAAAGAAACAAAGTAGTTAGACACAAAGATCCACCTTAACCACACAAACTGCACTGTGTCTAGACACAAATGAATTCCTTTATTGGCATTAGTTTTTTTACCCTTATTTTTGACAGCAAAATATTCCCTTCAAGTTTGCCACTACAATTAAACACTTAGGATCACATCATCCTGCTGGGGAAGATATCGGTCAGTTACCTGTCCCTCTGCGTGTTTCCATGGACGATAGATGAGATCGACAGGGAACACCTCGATGCCCAACCCCCTTTGAATGCCATACACCACTATTTGCAGGCCTTTACTGTCCCGGATTATAAAACCTGGGTGATCCAGTTCGTACGTCACCTCTTTGAAGTTCAGGTTGGGATTCTAGGGTTCAGAGAAAAACAAAAGTGAATCCTCAGTCATTTTTGAGAACAATCCGATACTAAAACTAATTTCTGCAACATTCAGTGTCAGGTTTATGAGACTACACTCAGACTACTGTGTTAACTTGGGGGAAAAAAAACAAACAAATATTACTCAGAAAAAGTTATGGCTATTTGGCTAACTATTTGCAATAAACTGATGGTTCACTTACCACTTCTTTGACGACGTCAATGAGAACCTCAACATTCCAAGTGTGTGCCTGCGAGCCATCATTCTTATCCTTACCATCACTCCAGATACCACTTCCTGGAGCGGAGATGGACTGTAAGAGAAAACACAAAAGAAGAGAACTTTTAAGCTTTGATGTACTGAAATGTACTGAACCCAGTACAAATATTAAAATGATTGAATTATTGATACTGACATCATGAATTCCTCCTTTCCTTTTACACAGTCATTAATTAAACAACTCTCCATCTCTAGAGAGCTTTTTAGTCCCTCTTAGGTCAATGTTATGATTTCACAGCCTGCACACAACATCTGAGGCGTGCTTGTTAATCTTCATATGAAGCCGTTTCTAGCAAAAAGCTCTGCTTCACCCATTATATCCTACCTGCAGCACCATGTTGTAATATGTCAGTGTGAATATATATGAACTACAACTACAATTAAATGTTATTATTTTCTTTAGTCTATATCAAGTAAACCAAAAAAAGAATCAAAGAGACCTTAATACTTTTGGCAGCCCAGGGCCCTTCCATTAAATAAGAAATTTGAATTAAGCAACTCACCTGTAGAGGGATGCCATCAGTTAAGCCAGAGTGGGTACGAGCCATCATGCCCAGGACCCTGGCTACCTGGCTGGCCGTCACTTCTCTCACCCCATACTGGAGGATTATATTTCTGCACTCATCCACACTGGATACAAAGACAAATAGGCCAAATAGGTCAGTGTTGACTATGAGCCATCATCATCATTCAATATTAATTACAATCACTCAGAAATGATATAAAGGATAGAATAGTAAAGAACAAAATCTGGGCAAACACCTTGTTTTTAGCCTTTAGATTGCTAATTTTTACAATTTCTTTTGTCGTAAAACGTGTTAGAAAAAACATGTTATCGTAAACTAAATGGTGTCTATGAGATCTGTATTCAGTGTCTCAGTCTTGTACAATGCATGCAATAGCACCTTGGCAGCCAAATGTTGCCATGTCGGAATGCACCATAACTGGTTTTTCACGTTATTACTCTGCATTCAGTGGCATTGCACTGAAAGATTTGTACAAACAGAAGCATTTTAAATTTGAATGTGTTAATTGTGGATTTAGCTTAAAAGAATAATTTCACCTAGCGCAGAAGCCATAGCCAACTTCTTGCATGAATTCTGCAAGAGAACTCTCCATCATGGTCTTAGCTAACTCCCCCGAGTCTGGCAGGATCCTGTCCATGAGAATGTCCCGTTTTTCAGGGTACAGCAGTGGTGCGAGCACCACAGGGCAGCGCTCCTGGGGGAAATCTGAAACAACAGACAATTACACAAACAACTGTGGCACAGCAACATTGGAAAAACAGAGGAAATATGTATTGATCCACCATACCTCGGCAAAGTGTCTTCAGGAAGGCGTCAATCTGCTCTTGCCCTACCCCGCTGGCTCCCTTCTGGCCAAACAGTAGATGGGAGAGCAGTAGGTGCAAGACCTCTATGGCAATGTCTTGGAAGCCACCTTCCTGGTTTCCTCCGAGATCAGCGTCAACGTATGACCGCAGGAGGTCTGGAAGTTTCTGCTTGATGAACTGCGCAGCTGAAAAACAGTCAAAAACAACTAGGTAAGACAAGTTACATTGCTTTTCTGAAATTTTCTCTGTGTTGATGATCCCTTATCAAAAACACAATTTTGGGGTTAGGATTAGTGATGTGGTGATTAAACAACTTCAGATCATTTAAACAAACACCTCTTTTTGCTGTGCCCAAATGTTACCAATCCTTCTCACAACTTGATGAAATGCAACATTAACTTAAAAAGGCTTAATTAACACACCTTCGCTTTCTTGCCACTAACACCATTGGCCTGCATGCATAGACAATGCATGTCTTTCCAAGTGTTTGGTGAATTTCAAATCTTGCTTCAATCTAAGCACAATCCATGAAAAATCATTAATAATTACAGACTTTATTCCAAACAGTTAAACTATTCATAATGCTAACCAATTACATGTACACGTTTCATTGTAGTTTCTGTTGGGAGTAAGTGCAGACGATGGCACTTGACATTTAATTATATTTCAGCATATCAATACTGTTCATTTACGTCAGTTTATCTTTGGCTCCTGGTGCCAACTGGTGATTGTAAATAGTCTTAGAGTCTAATGTCCTGCATACCATATCATCCACTACTACCTCCATGGGTGGCGCCTTGCATTTGTGATCAACAAGTTTAAGAATTAAAGAATGCTGATTTGCCTATAGTGCAAGTACAGGAATATTTTGTGGTTTTGTGTAACTGGATGCCACACAACACATAAAACATCAAGTCCTTTGTTTAGATACAAAAAGGACATGTATATGCCTTTTTATTTGTATTTATAATTTCAGCCAAAGTTTAATACAATAAAAAAAAAAAAGAAAAAAAAAAAGTTTGTGGCAACCTAGTTTTACCTCAAGAAAAAGATTCACTAATGTGGAAATTGTTTTGATAACTTGGTATTCAGATCATGTTTGCTACAGGTTTCATTACATCAGGCTCCAGAACTACTTACCAAAGCCGCGAAGGTCTGTGTTGCTGGAGTTGAGCAAAGCAAGGCCAAATATCACCTAGGGAGTAAATGAATACATTAAAAATAATTTGTAATGTGCTTCCCCATTTCAGATAAGAGGCTTTTCAGGTCAAACATATGACAGGTGACAATATTTCTTAACTGCAAAATGTAAACTATGTAACTGTATCTCCACTGTCCCTTTTAATTTGGTAATTAATGATGCCCATTGCAGACTTGGCTTACCTCTTGGACTTTGCTGAGCTTAAGAACTTTACTCAATTGAGTGAATAGGTGGGTCGATGGCTTCAAACTCTGAAAGACAATTTAATGAACATGAGATGTAAATCATCAATTTTTCTTATTCATAAACACCTGCAATAAGTTTGTACATGCATGTATTTCTGAGTTGATGTCTGAGTTAGTTTCAGCCTGACACGCCAACTGAAAGCCAGTGCAATTTTTTTTTTTCAGATCCAGAAATGAATAAAAACAGATTTCTGATTCAGCTAATTCTAACCTATGAATGTTTAAATGCTTGCCTTTAGTAGTACGTCTTCACTAAACTGAAAATTCTTACCTTCTGGTAGTGCAGGGGATTGTCAATGGCGTAACAGAGAGTAGAGATAAAGTTTGGCTTTGATATCAGCGACACACACTCCTGGATCAGAAACTGTGTCTTGGGCAAGTTGAAAAGCAAAATGTACCGAGGAGAAGAAGAGAATGAAGAGAACACAGGCAGGTGAAGAGCAAAATAAGACAATAAATCTGTAACAAGAATCGTTATGAAACTTAATTTCAGTATTAACTCACATGTCTACCCAATGAGGAAAATTCTACCATGAGCATAAAGGGGATGAAAATACTATTAAGACTGTAAACCAAAGAATCTGCCTATTTATGTAAAGTAAAAGAAATTCATTATGAAATACAAGTTTCCCAACAAAGCTCTTTTGAGATGTATGCACAAACAGGACAGAAAACACACATAAACCTAGAGCGCTAATGATTAGAGGACGAGGAGTTAGTGAGGGTAAACTGTGCCAAATATAAAAAGGTGATGGGTGCAATAATCAATATCCTATGAGGTAAATGCATTCAGTTCAGGGGGGACAGTTGTAAGCATGCAGTGATTTAAGCACCGTCTCTCTGTTTAGTACAAATTACAAAGTTTTCAAATGTTGCTGAATAGACAGACAGCATCCTATAGAAGGAACCTGTGCAAGTTATGCTTTTATTTTTAAACTAATACATTAATAATGCTATTTTTTTCACCAACTCTAAAATCGAAGGAGAGCACTCGTTAGTCTAGTTGGGAAGAATAAGGGCCACTTTATGGCCTCTCAGAACTAGTTGTTAAGATGTGCTGTCCGGCCATGTTGGAAACGGGCTTCTGGCTTTTCCAACCAAACAGACTGGAAGGTGGAGTGAAAAGCAAGCCGTCACAGTGAGAGGGGGTAACATCACATTATTCAAAATCAGGGTTAACGATGCACATTTTCAGAAAGTCCCTCTTGGAAAACATTCAGTGTTACACTCAGTTGTTCACATGAAAAGTGCCACAAATAGTTGTGTAACAATGAAAAGGAGAGCTAGAGAGAGAAGTTTAGTGCCTGGCTCATCTCTGACTTCAGCACACCTGGCATTTCATGGGATGAAGTGGGTACAGGTGTCTGATCGCTGGTTTTGAAGAGTTACAGAGTATGGTTGTACAGACATCCTCTATCCGATGACGGAAAGATGAGGGTGAGAGGGGCTTCTGATGCTATCCAATCATCCAAAATGCTGTTCGGGCAGACTAATCTTACTTAAACAATAGCCACCCGACCAAAAAAAAAAAGAAATTGTCTCAGTTCAATTTATCAGATCTTGTCTGAGATCTGTATTTTAATAACACGTTGAATGGTTGTACTTAGAACCGCATGACTATTAAGTTAGTGAGTAAGAGAGAAATATAGACGTTTGTCAGGCTCAGTGCTCTCTAAGATATCAGTATTTGACCAATTGGTAAATTAATGTGAAACTGTAGAGGGTTTCAGTGAACTTTGTGACAGCTACCAATATCTCATAGTCAGTAAATTTGAATTTGAGGAACTGGAAGAAGAATGTGGCAATTTGATTATTTAGGGAAAAACACAACCACACAAACTTTGCCTACATTGCAGGCACTAGTGCAGTTACAGTCACAACGGGCAAGAATTTCAGGTAATGTTAATCACACTTATGTGTTCACGGTCTGGGACAGTTTCGGGATAAGGGCTAGGTTAAATATCAAATAGTTGTGATAAATTCACAAAGTTTGTTGGAGATGCAAAACAAATATTTTGTTATTGTGACAATTTAACTACTCATTCACTGAACATTTTTTTTTTTTTTAAATCAATGTTGCGCCTCCAGAAGACCAGCTAGAGTAGTTTGATCCCATCTCTTAAGTGCAACTGTCAAACTTTTGAAAGGAGATGTGAAACTACCGCAGCAGCTGTGTAAAAGAATAAAATAGTTCTATATAAATTGAAAATGTTAAGACAAATGTTTCTTTGTTATTGTTGTTTTTTTCAGGACAACAATTATGCCAAAATGTTTCAATATTTTATTAGAACATATCTGTCTTTTTACCATTATTTGTATTCATCTAGTTTAAGAACAGATATTTTTATGCATTATAGATCTCTTCATTTATGCAGTAGTAGTATTTATTACATAAACGCTTGAGTTTATGGAACAGTTCATACAATTTTAAAACTGATACTTCCCCCCCCTTTATATATTACTATATTACTAGTCACTTTTAATCACTTCAAATTAATTCATTGGTGATACCTGGGTTAGCCTTTATACTGCCACAGGGCTACATTTCTCATTGGAATTCTGTGTTTCATGATGGTTAGTGCTGTCTTTCAACATATGTTAAAACAAAAAAAGAAAAGAAAAAAAAGTTTGCGGGAATGGGTGTCTTATACATTTCTAAAAGTTAGCTATTGGTTTTCCAGTAAGCAGTTCTTATTTCTAAACGCTCAGCGTTTTATCAATGTGTTTTCAGTCAGCTGGTGGTGTGCACACGGCAAACAGTAAATGGGAAACCTGTAAAATGAATTTAACTAAGAAACTGAAAAACAAATGCTGCCCCTGAAACACCGTTTTGCTTGCTAAATAAAAACACTATTATTTTTTGCAGCAACTTTACTACTATTAATGCTAGGAAAAAATATCAATGTGTTTCTAATCAAAAATTACCTGGTGAAAATCCTTGCCACTGCTTTTACCATCGCCACTGAAATCCACATGGGAGAAGAGACAGCGTAGTAGATGCCTGTCTGCCTCAGGACCGTGACGATTTACAATCTGTGACAGGACAGGGAAAACATCAATACATGTGGACACATGGAGATATTTCCATACACTTCACACTGATACACTATAAGATCTCTGTTGACAGATAATGCACTTGATGTCTTTGATACCACTTACATGCTGTATTTCTTGCTGGCTGGCTCTGTAATTTTTCTTTGTTAAATTGTCCACCAGATAGCTGATTTGAGACAAAGCCAGCGAGAGCGAGTCAAGATTCATTGCTGGTTGGGGCGGAAGCAGGCGGCCGAGCACGGCGCAAAATCACCATTATTCCCCTTTAGTCACTTCAGTGATAGGTTACTTCTGCTCCCCCCCCCCAAAAGGTGTTAAAAATGTTGGGTTCCAAATGATTTTCCCGATCAGTGGCTCCCGGTGCTAGGTAAAGTCCTTCAGTTTAAAATCAAGTTCAGCATCTGTAATGAAAGGACAAAAGTTTATAATTGATTTTTTACATATATTAAACATTTTGCAATACAAACAAATAAAGACACGTGAGACAGAAAGGGTGGCATTCCTGTGTAAACAAAGAAGTACTAAACTTAGAATGCTGATGTTTTACTTTCATGCAGGGTAATATTTACCATCCACTCACAACACAAAATATTGTGACAGGCTTTGAGGCCTACGTGCATGGCAGACCCGAGGTGCACTAAGAACGTTTTTTCACGTCTGCTGCTCAGACATTTCTCTACTAATTCGGACAGTATGAGTTAAACCTTTGCAGGGGAGTATAGCATTTTCACGGAGATATCGTACAGTTATATAAACTCATCGTGCCAGTAGCCTGTACTAGGCCTCGACTGTACGCCAATAGCTGGCTCACGGATTCAAAGCTAGTTAGGTTGCTCACCGTATTAACCAACTTCTCTGCTTACAATAGCATAATTACTACCGCTGTATCATCAATCAATACAGCAGTGCACAGCACTAAGAACAATTAACCAGAAATTTGTAATGCCTAATTGATAGAGTTAAACTCACCCACTGAGACAAAGAGCAAGCTAATTTAAGGTAGCAAATCAAGGCAGTAAAGTACTCGCAAGCTAACTTCATGTTATTGCGCGTAAAGCGGAGTCATAATTTTAGCCAGACATCCTAATGATATGCGGCTATGTTAGTTAATGGATTTAAAACAAACGTCAGTGACCATACTCTTGTGGCAAGTGGGGCCATCTAGCTAACTACTTAAGCTAACATCACCATGACGCTGGTAAACACTTGCTAGGGTTAAGTTGAAGTTAATGTTAGCCTACATGTTTACTGGATAATTAAGCAATCTTTAACATTAACCGTTAAACTTGTATTCGTTTACTATGACATACTTTAGGCCTTTGCTCTATATTAATTTCTCTTCTAATCGGTACAACTTGCCCGTGGTCAATAGCTAACGTTAACCTCTGTGAAATCTTACCAACTCCCTCTAGGCTACGAGCTAATGCTATCAAATTAGCATTTCCGTGAAGCTAACATCAGCAACACGAGCTTGTTTCAAGACGGGGTGTATGAATCTAAAAAGTCAATTAACTATGTGCTTCAATACACATTTTCATACCAGCGTGACTTGCTAACAAATCACTAAGACCTCGAAACCGTTACACATGCCTTGGCCGTGAGCCTGTAGGCCGCGAGTATTGCGGATGGGTTTTGCGCGATCTTGCCAGCTAACATTAGCATTAACCTTGTTAACGTTAGCTTATTTCTATGGGCTCCGACTAGTCTATGGATTCGCTAACATTATAGTTGCAAGTGCTATCTTTTAACGACGCACAAACGTTTCACCGAGCTAGTGTCTATATTGTCTCCTGAAACAATATGACTAATATAATTACTGTAAACTACACTGCACGAGAAATGCGGCTAAATGAAAGAATTATTACTTTCTTAATGTGACCAATATGACAGCTGCTTTTCAGGAAATACACCTACCCCGCGCTGGTGGCTAACGGCCATCCTCCGTACAAATATCGTTACTTATGTGTTATATATAAATCTGTCGACGGTTGTTTACAAAATACATTATAAATCTCACCGTGCTTCCAAGAAAGTAATTCAGATGTTCATCCCTTCTTGTTTCTCACAGCAAACTTGACGAAATAGTAGGGTCGCTGTGCCTCCAGTACTGTTTGATTTTCAAAATAAAATGGCGACTGTCACCGCCGCGGCGCGCTCACGGTTGGAGACGAGTGCGTGAGCTTATCCGCGCGACACAAACGTAAGGTGCTCGCCAGTAGACACCTGGGGCCTCATTTATAACCGTTGCGTACGCACAAAACGGTGTACTTCTATAAAAACAAACTTGACGGGAGAATGTATGTACCTGTACGGAAAATCTGACATATGCGTATGAACATATTGGAGACGGGAAGTTGGCGACGCAGACAGTGAGGCGGTGAAGCCAGATTGTTGAAATTAAATATGAGAGCCATCATACGTAGAATGACACACTTCATAGCTCACGTTACTTATAGATCCACCTTATGATAAACATTCAAACCAATGCAAAGCTATTTGTGCTGGTGCTTGTGGTGGTCATAAGCACCTTTCAATTGTAAAAGCCCACGTCAACTCGTCAAATCTCCGTGCCATCTATTCATTCAGTTATTCCATTAATTCTAGATGATGGAAAACGAAGAAAAATAATCACAGTTTTCTTGATTAAAATTTAACGTGTTTTTTGTTTCGTAACCCTGCAAATACCTCGGTGTATGATAGGCCTATAAAATTTGAAAGGCCTATCCAAGGTCTCTTGTTCTCCCTGTCTCCCTCAAGTCCCCTAACTTTATGGTAGTGTAATACATACAATTTGAATAATACATGTATAACTGCTTTGATTTACAATTCAAACATGGTAAAGCATTTTTTTTTAATTTCACATGTGGACTTTGTACTTTATATACAGACCACACATGGATCCTAAATACATAGATGGATAGATTCTTCTAGTACAAAGCACAAAAAACATTATGGTGTATGTATTTATCACCTGGTAGAAGCATCCACTGCTGGCTTGAGAGCATCAGAACGGGCAGTCTGGATGCTGTACATACCCTTTTCTCCAGAAGAAATTGTGATTTGGGGGGGGGGGGGGGGGGAGACGACGACAATCAAAAATCAAACAAATGAAAAAACAGTTCAATGATTTTTCTTTCTTTCTTTAAGGATCACTTTTTGGCAAATTTACCTTCATTGGACAGCGACAGTGTAAGAGTGAATCAAACAGGACTTTGCCTTCATATGGTGTGTCCCTGAATTACAAGTCTTCAGAGTGCCCAACAATGGAATGACATACAAACAATAATCCATAACTTAACCCTAACCTAAAGTGGAAAAAAAAATGTATAGCTTTTTTTTTTATCCTGGTGGACTGACCCTTTAAGTGTAATTACAGTGGGAAGTCATATCATGTATGAAGTGATGGGGATTGGGAAACTAGGAGCATCACGGAAGGATCAAATCATGATACATTGCTAGGAAGGTACAAAGGCATCAGTTTTGTTCCAATTTTATTTCAGTCTTAACATCCTAGTCCGGTAGGGGGCGGTAGTAAACACGGAAGCTGGCTAGTCAGGTCAGATCAGGACAGCTAGAAGAAGAAGTCCTCCACCGCCCCCTCCTTCTCAGTCTCCGCCTCCCCCTCCTCTCCAGTACAGAGAGGGTTTAGTGGAGGCACTGGTGGAATAACGCTAGGAGAAAAATATCTTTCCTCCCTGCGATTACAAACTTTGGTTTATTTAGGCGGAGTTGGAGTGCAAGACAACATGTCGTCTTGGGCGAAATCATCTGCAGCTGCCCGGCGGCCACCAGCTAACCCAAACGGAAGGTAAGCCCTGTGGTCCCCTGTAGCAAGAGCAGCATTAGCAGCTAGCATGCTAGGTAGCACCCGCAACACAAAACAAAACGGCATGGCACGGCAATTTAACGATAATAAATGTTAGCTATATTTGATACGGTCCTGAAAAAACTAATTGTGTTGTGCAGTGCTCAACAATTGCGTCTGTATCGGAGAGCAGCGCCTTACCCCACCAGAGAGGAGAGGAGTGAAGAGCTCAAGGATGCCCTGGAAAGGTACAAGCCTGTACATTGGATTAATTCAAAGCCACCGTTTCATAAGGTTAATGTGCTGTGTTTACCTAGTAGTTAATGTATAACAAATTATAATCCAGTTACAGTGTTTGAGTAGACACCTTCGCTGTTGAGGCGCTTCCTCTTCTTAAAGATGTTTTCAGCAATGAAAGCGGACAAGAATATGACATATTTAAACAAGTGACAGCACAAAACTTTGGTATATTGTGTTTTCACACAGCGCAACGAAAGAACAAAAAAAATATTGTAGTTAGTTCTATGTTTTCATTTTAGGTTAATTTGAAGGCAAACTTTGTGTATGTGTCTCAGAGAAAGAAAATACAAATTTAAACTCTAGGTTCTGGGCTTGGTCATATAATCAATTCAGTAATACCATATTGATAAACTGTTTCTGATATTTTATATGTTACATTATAGAGTTGAATGCAAAAGTTTGCACAAATTACATATTTTGATGACGTCAATGCACTGTTAATTTTAATTTCATGACCTTTAAGGAATAGAAAAAAACTAAACAGTAGCTTGCAAACAATAGTCTTTCTATTCTGTGCTTGTTGTTACAGTTAGTATTTCAGAAATACACATCTGATTGCTTTAGCACTGCAGATGTTCTATAATATTAGAAGAAGAAAAAAAATTAGAAAAGCTTACAAATGAAATGTTTGCTACAGTGAGCTGAGCCATTATTTGTGTGTGCTGATCAAATAATATACCATGAGAATGCAATACCATTAACTGGTTCATTAATTTCTGAATCCCAGGCTCCGTGATGCATGCTTTGCTGTTGATGTTGGATTTAAACATTTTAAATAAGAGGAACTCTGTTTCTAAGTGTTTGCAACATATTCAGTCGTATCAAGTCATCATGTAGAATGACCATGTGAATAGTTTGCATAGAAATGTCTCCTTCATTACAATGTAGCATTAAAGATGCACCTGTTTCACCACTTTTCTTTCAGTTATGAGGAACTAGAGCAAATGCAAAACTTCAGTGGAAGTGTAAAGTATGAGGCCTACAAGCATCAGCCGAATGGTGAGATGTTGTCTTCATATTGTTCACTAAAAAAACATTAAGTTTGCACCACATAATTATTTTTTCTGTGCTTTTTTGATATGAGGCACACAGAACTCTTGCACACCAGGACATATAAAAAAAAAAAAAAAAATTAATTAATTTTTGCAAAACTTCTCATTATGAAAGAGCAAGCTGCATTTGTTCAATAACTGATATCTCATTGGTTTACAAGTTTACACATAAAATGCATTAACTGATAGAGTACCATTTCATCATGAGTAGTGCTTCAGTGCACATAGATGCACTTTTGATTGCAAATTAACCAAAAATATAATTTATCCACCTGCATATGTCCCTCTCTCTTTCATCCTCTACTCCTTCTACCCCCCCTTCATTGTGTCCCAACCCCGTCACCTTCCTCTAACCCCCAGCCAAGCCAGAGGGCTCCACTCCAGCAGACAGACGTAAAGCCCTGTATCAGAGGTTCTACAGACAGGTGCAGGAGGAGAGGAAACCGCCCGACTGCGTGGTGCTCTCTGTCACCAACCAGTGCCTGTGAGTACTTGCAGAGAAACAATAAAACTTACAAGCAGCTGAGGTGGAAATGTTTCACATGCAGGGTTTGATAGTTTACACCTGACTGCCAGTCAGTGAGACAAGATTGATGGATGTCATTTAACTGTACATTTCTTTTAAAGGGTTAGCCAAATGTTCTTACATTTGTCTCTTGTATTTGGGCTCAAGCATTTATGTATGCCATGCATGCTCATTCTGGTGAGACTTGGCTTTAGTGATTCAAGTCCTCACTGACCCTGATCCTCTGGTTTTACTGGCATTTGTGATGGATACAATCTTCAAGACTTGCTAAATGCAAGTGTTATCTCGAATAGAGGAATCCAAGTTTGGCAAGGCTTAGATACCATCAACATTTGATGAGTTTGTGTTTGTGTAATGAGGACCTCTCTTGACTAACTACCCACAACAAAAATAAACATTGTAGGTGCTTGTGGAAACATACCACTTGTGATTATATCATTTCTGGCAATGAGTTTATTTATAAGTCTTTTAGAAATCAACATATCTGGCTTCTACTAAAATTTACTTCTTATTATAGTTCCAACCCGAATCCATTTAGAAGTCAGAAGTCATGTTTCACTTAATGTTAAAGCATTTGATACTTAGTTAACTTTGCTCCCACACATCCCAGTTTACTCTTCTGGCTGCCAGTCTGCTGCTGTTGATTTCACTGTATTAGTTTAAGAGCTTTGTTTGTGTTTTACATGTTGCAACCTATTAACATATTGTTGATTTTGGTCTTTTCATGGGGTTCGTTGGTAATAACAAAAACATAGAATATTGTAGTTATTATTTCATCATGATTTTTTAAGTTCAGTAGTATACAGCCAGTAAAGCTTGGTGACTCGCTATTTATACAGTTTAAAAATGAATATTTTCAATATTTTCTATGCTAAGTCAGTGTAGTTGTTGTGGGAGTAGTGCACTAAGGAAAAGCAGTAGTTGCCCAGCAGTTTTGGACTTGTTAGATTCAGCTGTTAAAGATAATCACTTTTTTTTGTACATTTGGCAGCAGCACTCTCAGTGATCCTTAGGTATGCAAACTCTACAGTGAGGTGTTAAATCATCATCAGTCATGATGACAAAGAAAAGGAGGGACAGGTTATCCTGTTAAATGGCTTAAAGGCACAGTTTGCTTTCTATGTTGTGTTGAATGATTATGTCTGTCCCATTCATTTTGATTTATGATCACTAACATGGTCCCTGTTTCTCCTCCTTACAACAATAATATAACAAAAAGACTCATGCCATTTTCCTTAAAAAAAAATTTCAAACTAGTTTGAGACAATGTGAATTTTGTTTATACTCCGGCCGTCCTTCTATTGCCCTGGTATCGTCCGGAGCATACTTTGTTGTATATTTTGAAGTTTCACAAACACCAGCTCCAAATTTCACCCACTCCATTTAATATGATTTGCTTGCGCAAAAAGAAATTGTGAACATTAAGAGCTGTGTTTTAGTGTGCTGTCAGCAGAGTGACTTTTCTAACCTCTAAGGTGTAACACATCAAATCACTATCCATGTTCATTCATATAACCAAGGTTATATCAATATCTGCATATTGAAATTATGTAATCCAGGCTACCATTTCAACACAGTAAGTACAAACTGATTTCTCTCATTTCTCATGCGCGCACACACACACACACACACACACACACACACACACACACACACACACACACACACACACACACACACCCACACACCTGCCCACCAAAGCTTCAAAGTTGTAGAATATAGTCTCCTATTGAAACGTCATTACACAACATTCATATTCACTGTACATATCAAATACAACTTGAATAACATTCTCACAAAAACAACCTTATTTCATCAAAAGCTGCTATTGTTGCATGTCACACTACACGCACAAGTCAAATGTTCTTTATTTTAAGAAAACATATAAATTAATCAGCCCTCAACCCATTACACAAAGCTTATTCTGTAACGCTAACATTGCTGCATCTAAGGTGCAAAGTAGTTGTGGTCAAAGTACATAAAACATTTACACTCACTACACAAAGCAATATCAAAGAGGTAATTCATGCACAAGATACTCATACGCAGATGGCACCTGTGAAGTTGTGCCACATATGGCAGCTGGGTCTGCATGTCTGCATGTTACTGTGACACAGTTAGAGCAGCTTACTTACTAGTGGCCTAACTTTGGGTGTAGTAATAGCACAACAACAAAATAGATTGAATTTATGAGAGTCATTGCATGCTTAACAAATGCTCGTTATACTTTTTAAGTGAGAATATACATGTAAATGAGCTGTATTCACTGCGATTGTAAATCCATATGTTTTGTGGTAAATTCAAGAATATAAGTATTAGTGTAATTTCTTCCTTGTTCTTTTATTTTTTTAAAAGCATTTTATGCTTTGACTGCAATTAATGTCACAGATATGTTTTTATAGTTTCACATAGTATATCGTCATTTAAATTTTTTTTCTGGTGCCAGCTCTAATCTTACAAGGCTAATTTTCCCAGAGTTGCAAATTAGCCTTTTAAATAAATGCACTAACGACTAATACAGGTGCAGGTGCTGTGAGAGAGTGGTATCTACAACTGTAGCTGCAGCTGCAATATTAAATGTATATTGCAGATTGTAAAGCAATACCACTTCGTAAACCTCTTTTGAATGGTAAACACTCTTTACCTCTGTAAGTTTGAATTCCAGACGTGATCCAGTTTCACTCTGAAGAAAAAAATGTACCATGATATTCATAGAAACTTTTCAAGCCACTCCACTGCAACATAAATTAATTTTATTCTGTCATTCTTGTCGCTGGTACATTCCAAACAAAAAAATATGGCCATCATTTCAAATTACACTTTCTTTGATTGGCTGCTGATGACAAAATGCTAGCACCAAGCAGATGCTGTGTTTTTTTTTGTTGTTTTTTTTTTGGTTCACCCAAATTTTCTCAAGCTGCTTCGCCTCCTTCTGTGTCAGTTGATGACTTCCCATAGCTCTTTCTGTATCTGCTTCTAACCAATTTGCACATGTATGGTTGTTGAATGTTGGAGCAAAGTGTGAATCTGGGAAGAAGCCCTTTCTCCATGACCCATGGGGACTTAAAATCATGTAATTTACCACTGATACTTAAGAAAGTTGTGATGTAAAATGCCACCAAACTTACCCATGTCCAGACATTCATCCACGACCATATCAAATACCACCATTTAGCAGAGTGGTCTCAAAATTGCAAACTGCCAATAGCTGCTACAAATGTTTGAAGGATTTTGGTGTAGCTTTTTCCTTTGACAAAAGGACCACGGTAATTTGCATATTCAAAATGAATTCACTTAAGTCTTCCTTATGAATAAAATACACTGTTACCTGATATATTACATAAACACATACTGCAACACTAAACACATCTATGAGAGATCCAAAAACCTGTGTACATGCCATTTAAAGCTACACTTGGTCCATACACACAGAATCCACCACCAAAAGGAATGATGACTCATGGTTACGTTTTTATTGGTAAAGCGCATTTTAAATTAAGTCATAACCTTCTGTTCCTCTCAGAGATATAATTTAGGTTTCTCTACATGCCAGTTGAGTCAATTAACATAGAAATGTCAAGTTAACAAAGTGTTTCTCTTCCTCTCAAAGGGATTACCCCAAATCGCTAAGCCAGTGCTTGCAGGAGCGTGGCCTGTCAGTGGAAATGCTCTACCTTCAGGCGGAATCAGGCCTAACCCGGGCCCTGCAGGATGTCCGAGCAGACGGCTCCCCGTTATGTATTCTGGTGGAGCAGACAAACATAGCTCTGTCCTCCTGCACTGTTATCATATTCTCAGAATCCCTCAAAAGTAAGTTCGTACCCCTCGTATTCCTTAAAATTTCCCCAGACAGCCTCAGTTACAACCCTCCATCCCTCTTCCAGGCTCAGTTCGGTCTAATGCGGTTCACGTTTTATGTTTATTCTACATCACCTTTGTAAATCCAAATAAAAACAAGAAATACTACCATTAAAACACAAACACGTAGAGTTCTGAAGCTACAATTCTGCACTCAACTCTTTGAGTGTAAAACGTTTGTTATTTAAAAGTCCCAAATAAATCATATCTCCTCAATATTCATTCACACATATATACACATAATATGATCAGCAGTGTGTTAATCTTTGCAGACTATCCACTGGCTAACATTACGTAACACTACAAACCTAACATATTGAATAAAGTCCAAAAATAGCAATGTATGTATGTCCAAGGAAAACTTTGCTTTCTTACAATTTGTTCCATTTTTGTGGTGCGGGTCAACAGTTCTAACGGGTAACATTTTAAATCACAAAATGAATTGCAGTCATCTATGAAAGCAGTGACATTGCTATAAAATGGGTCCCACAATGCAAAAAATGCAAGTGGTCAGAGCAGTTATAAAGAAACCAAACTACTAGTCAAACTACTTGCAAGAGAAAATGAAATCAAAAGGTGTAATTATGACACAAACTGTCTGTTGTAGACATTGTACTATTGTTTACAGACAGACTTCCTGTTTCAACTGACCTCACTTGCCATTGTGGTGCTCACTCAGTTTTTCTGTGTACTGTCGGTATGATCATCAGACCGCTCATGCTTGTTGCTGTGTTGTAACTA
This sequence comes from Seriola lalandi dorsalis, assembly GCF_002814215.2. Taxonomy (NCBI): domain Eukaryota; kingdom Metazoa; phylum Chordata; class Actinopteri; order Carangiformes; family Carangidae; genus Seriola; species Seriola lalandi. The sequence continues at coordinate 1,792,582 of NW_019525224.1, forward strand.
TTTTTTTTTTTAGCAATTATCATTGTCATGTTCTCACAGTACATTGTTATCATAACCTATAGAACAGATGACCCAAGCTACAAAAATAAAACTCAGGTTGTAATAAAGTGTAGTTTCCCTTGAGCGGACTCAGTGTGAAACTTCTATGCCGTTCACATTGTGAAACAGTTGCTGTGTGTCAAATCGGAAACTTCAGTCGGTACACTTCCATGTGCTACACTGTGTACACACTATACTCAGTGGCGTAATGTGCGAATTTGGACAGGGTGGTGTCATCCCAAATCAAACACTGTCGTTGCGCCCTCACCGGAAATGACTAATGCAACATGTGACCACCGTTGTTACCCGCCTGCCGACTGCGTTGCTAACTTGACTTCAGTTGAATGTTTTACTTCCCTGCGTGTGCTCCCTATGTTATGTGACATAGAAATTAGGCTGCCATCAGCGCTGACAATGTTTCTCCTTCCTCGGTCGTCGTTTTCACAAGTTTGAAAATACCCTGGTGGTCCCTCCTTTTCCGCTACGTGGTCATGATGGCGACCGTAGAAGGGTGAGAAGTGTCCATCGTTTTACACTAAATTTTTTGACCAATTTGAGTGTACCATCGGGGTACTTATAGTGAACTGCATGTTGCTATACTGCCGCACTCAAAATAGCAAGTGTGAGTATGAAAGTTTGCGAATTGAGACACAGCAAGTGATATGGTCAATATCTATATCGGTTCTGCACTAAACTGTTCAAAAAACAAAATCAACAAATTGCATGCAGAGCTGTGCTTCCCTACCACAGCTATTTCACAAAAACTGATCGCACATCATGCACATGCACAAACAAATCTGCATAATACAAATAAGAAATTGGGATTATATAAAACAAGAACATCACAACTGTGCAAAGTGATGTAATTGTACTATGATGATGCTTTTCTGTGTAGCTCACAACAAAACAAATGAAAACCAAAAGATGACCTAAATACATTTTTCGTGTTGTCCACACACGCAAAATAAAATCAATGAATGCATGCGCTAAAGCAAATATAATTAGAGGAATTATTTATTGTAGATCATTTAAATACACAGATAATCTAAAGTTTCATTGTTGTCTGACATCACATCTGAATCCATGTTACAGAAATTGTATTTTCAGAAATGTAATTTAAATTCAAAGTAACTGATAAATGTACATCTTTACACAAATTGCATGCCCCACCCCCCACCCCCCAACAAACCACAACTCACATTCAAAATTACCTAACAAAGTACCATTCGCTGATCCCAACATCACATAAAACAAGAAGCATCTCAGTATGACCTGTAAGGACCCCACCGATTTCACTGGTATTTCTATGGATATTGTCTTGTCTTATTTCATCTCTTTGTCCCACTTCAGTCCCCTGACACTTCACCATTAACCCTCCCATTTTCCTCCCAGTCCATCGCAATATGCCCAAAGACCAGGCCATGGACTTTGTTGCAGCTGAGTACAGTCGTGGTCTTGTCAAAGAGCGTCCGCCGAGGGACCCCGCAGACATAGCAGCACAGGCATCACAGCTGCTGGATGACTTTCTTGATCGAGAAAAGATCGAGCGCCACAGTGTTCCGTCTGAGACACGGCAGCTCCTCGTACTGTTAGCTGAGGGGGTGCATCTCTACCCAGAGGAGCTGGAAACCGTCTCGGACTATGTCCGTTCCCGGCAGGAGCACATACAAGGTGAGACCCTGATTACACTGTAGAGCTGGGACTGGTGTTGTCAGTATTTCTGATTACAACTTTAACCTGTTATCCTCTGCTTTTCTGGTTGTTTTGGTCGCAACATCCCTCCTTATTCTGATTCTGTCATCTTTCTGTATTTCTCTCTCTCCAGTCTCCAACATTGAAGGGGAGAGAGGGAACATGTTACCTCCGGGACTGGGAAAACCGCCTCCTCTGCTCCCTACTCCACCTGGGCCCCCTCAACCTCAGTCTGCAGGCGGAGGGGGGCCCATGGTGGACCACTCCCCTCCTCCACCTGCACCTCTCTTGCCTTCACCAGGTTGGGCTGCAGACTTGACCACTTTCTGAAGAAAATTCTGATAAAAGTGTTGGAACAATATCCCGACAACCACATTTATTTATTTTTATATATATATATATATATATAAATAAAAAATCTAACTTTGTTCACCCTATAATACATTGTATTATATGCATCAATGGCAGAGGCCTCTAAATTAATTCCAGTTGTGCTGTCTGCCAGATATCTACTCTCCCTGTCCTTGGTAACTAACTTGTGCATTTATGAATGTGTGAATGTGGTCAAGCTAAAACAGGGTGTCATAATGTATAATTTGCATTATTAAATTTCTGCAATGCCATGTTTATATTTACAGTATGTGCTATTATCAGTTTTAGTGATATTTTTGGGAAATCCGTGGTTCTGATCTGGAATAATTTCAAAAAGACTTGATGGACAAAAAGTTTTTTCACAAGTTTGATTTAATGTCAGTATCAGTGTGTAAAACTATTTGCAAATACTTTAGAAATTACTGTAGCAAGGGAATCCAAAACAAAGAATAGCCTTGCAGTGAATGTGTTTCTTTTCTCCCTTTTTTTTTTTTTTTTTTTTTTTAAGGTTCTTATCCCAAAACCAAACCTCCTCCACTGCTGTCCTTACATCGGCCTCCTGGTCCATCACTAGGAGCTCCAGCTTCACGAGGCCTCCCATCCTCACACAGCCCCTACGGTTCCCCTGCTGTGTGTCGTGGGCCCCTACTCCACCATCCTCTTCCATACCACACAGGCCCCAGGGGCCCTCACAGTATTCGAGGAGCCCCCCCCTCCCTAAAGAGTTCACGCCCTCCGCTTCTCTCTGCTCCAGGTGGGTCGCTTATGATTTTTTCCTTCGCTTTTGTCTGGAAATAAATTTTTCTTCTCCTTTTTAATTAGATGTGTACTGGTTAAGTATGTTCTGTAAGATTGTTATCCAGCATTTATATATAGGTACCATGAATTAAGAGACTACACTGGGTATAAACAAAGAAAGTTTCATTTTAACTTGATGTGTCTTTTTTTTGTTTTGTCTTGTCTTTTTTCCCCTTCGTCTCTACTCCTCTCTCCCTCTGATCAGGACCCCCTCTTCCTCGACCGAGTGGCCCGCGACATTAACAAATGACAGAGACGTGCACACACACACTGTTACACATGCAGACTGCCAGCAGTGTGCCATTTCGCCTAACTTTAGAAGAGAAGACTCGTGGCCCCTGAGTAGGTTCCTGTTGTGACCTTTTTAAAAAAAAAAAAACAAAACAAAACAATGGTAAACCACTTTCAGTTAGATACAAAAGATGGTAGTTAATGTTATATATTATCATGTTATTATTGTGGATGGACTGAGGCAGGATGGCATGGAGTATTCTTATGGATGATAATTTTCCAATATCCCTCTCATTCATTTTTTTTCTCTTTATAATGTACTGCGTTTCTCACACAGTCAACCCAGTTTGTCTCTTTAAGCTCCATAAGGTAGGTGTAGGTCACAGGGACAAGCTGCACATGAGAAACACTGAATATTATGTAGCTGAATGCAAAAAAAAACCCAGAAAACAACAGGACAGCTGTTCGATATTTAAAGCAACAAAAAAGCAAAAGGTATTGGTGGTCACATGGTGGTATTAGGAATTTAAACTTTTATGTATATCATGAATATAACAAGTAGCCTACCTGCTGTACACAGTGTCTCAAGATGGTGCTTAAAACTTCATGAGGATTTCCTCAAGGATTCTCCTGAGGAGAGAATTCAACAACCAATTAAAGTTTGTGTTTATAAGCTATATTCTTGGCTGAAATTGTATTTTATTTATATCTAAATTTATTTTTGACATAATAAAAAGTAAATAGTCTTAATGATTTTTGTATAAAGGTTTTCATCCTTGCATTTACAACGTTTGGCACCTTTTTATGACAAATAAACAAATCCTATAATTTGTCATATTCAATTTTTTTTATTTTTATTTTTTATAAACATAGTAGTGACAGGACTGAAGGGAAAAAAAACTACCACATACCTTGGCAGTGAAAGCATGCTCCCTCTCACATCTTGGGTTTTTGTAACCATTTTTTGCCACCCAGATTAAAACATTTACTTTGATTTTGTGTTGCATATAATCACAAGAGCCAGCCTGAAATGATTGCCAGGATAACCTAAAGGAATATGAATCTCTTGATATATTCTTTGTCAGTAATTTATGTGCAAAGCAAGTCAACAAATATTACAATTTTCATTTTGCATGATGTTGAGTTCAGATGTCCATCTTAATACATAATGTGTAGGATAGCTCCATTGCAAAACATCAGGCCATGTTCATGTCGTGTTCTGTCATTAAAATCAATTTTAATCAGCTCTTCTGTTAAATTTCAATCAGTTTGGTGGCAAAATCTGATTGTTTGACATGTGGCAATCACATTTGCTTATTGTAATTCAGGGAAAAAACTCACAGGTTTACTCCATAACAAACAATTAAACACTGAAACTTTTCTGGCTCTGTGCTGTTGATTGTTTTTTATTATTTTTGACTTATTTCTAGAATTTGTTCAGATAAGGCACCAATGCAATTATGAAGAGAATCACAGCTTGTACTTTATGTCCTGTACTGTGTAGTGAATTGCAAGATTTTTTCTAGTGCTATGAAACCGTTTGGGAAGTCTTCCACGTTTTATTTTAACCATCAAAGTGTGACAGATCACTGGTTTCACGGATCACTGAAAGCAGTCGTGAGATTAAAAAAAACCTTGAACATTTCTGTTTTGTAGATAATGCTCAAATCCTGTACACTCTCTTTTTTAAAAATTTATATAAATTGTAAATGTTCAGCACTTTGTGCTGTGGATTAGTCATATTTTCTTTGATGTGCAGCAATGTTAATGTTCAACAGGTATGGAGGGGGAAAGAGAAGAAAGCTTGAATATTTCTGATTTGATTAGATTTTCATAGTTTTTTCTTTTATTCAAAACAGATTGAATCATAATGAATAAAGTTGACATCAATTTAAGTACACGCCCCTTGTGAATACTGACTGACGTGTGGCAGCACTCAATCACTGTGGATATTTGGCAGGATTTGTAGCACTAGGCATAGATTTAAATGTGAAAGTGAAACGTAATCTAATTTAGTTAGAAAGATAAAAATCAAAGTAATTGCATGTTCCACGTTCAGTGGTGTGGAAATCGTCGTGTACCTTCGTTGGTGCTTGTCAGTAACCTAGCAGCAGATTTGTGTGAAATGTTCTTTTGACCTCATGATGTACTTTTTGACTAATCAGCAGTTGTGCCTGATTACACACAAATGATCTGTATTTCAATCAGTTGCTATGTAGTTTCTAAAAGTGATGATTTTAGGTTTGTCATAGTGGTTAAATACATAGGCTAACTTGTGTTTGGGCAGCAGGCGAGGAGCCATGCTGGAAGGTGCAGTTAAAACAGCGTCATAGTTTATCACGTCTGTCTTTAAACAATAGACAGGTGCTCACATGTACAACAAAACTGGTTCTGCTCACTGTCACTCTTCCTCCTGTTTACATTTCAAATGGAAGGGGTGGGTGACAAAATCCAGTGTGCAAAAAAACTACAGTCCACAGTTTATGTGAGGACATACAGCAGTCTGAGTTAGACAAGTCAAGTGAGTGTCTTTCAAAAGTAGTATTTTTAATTGAAATTCCCTCTTTGGCAGGCACAGGTACAGAAATTGTGTTGCTGTTAAGGGAAGGTGGGGGTGGGGAAAGTCTGAAGCCATCTCCCCGAGGAGAGGTGAATGACAGATCGATGAAGTTCAAGAAATACAGGTGGCTTGGGGGAAGTGTGAAGTTGCTGATGTTTGTTTTATATTTATACTTGACATCCCTTTACACCCTCACAGGTATTTTCAATCTCTTTCTTTTCAGGTTTATAATTATGTGAGGCAAGCTATTTCAAGTAGCCTGCCCTAAGAGTGACAACAGTACGTCATCCTAGTCTATTAGGTTAATTAAGTGAAAACACCTATTTGATGCACCACGGGTGTTTGGGACTTTCAGTTCATGTGAGATGTCAGAGATTGTGTAGCGCTATCCTGAAATTATTTCAACTCATCAAACTCAATGAACCAGTAGGAATAATAAAGTTGTATGTTTTCGTCAACCAAACTAAGAAGGATCAGAGACGTGTTAGGTCAGTGCAGCCACACTGTCCTGCTCTAATCAAGCATAATAAGTGAAAACAACTGTGAGGGTGCAGCACCTGTGCACACCTGATTATTCAGGACTCCACATTTGCCGGATCTTTTATCTTTTAGATTTTTATCTAGACATTGATCATGAAAGTATTTTATAACCATGTGAAGCCAGGTACTCCTCCAACCTCATGAGCTGCGGATGTACATTAGAAAGTACTAAAAACAAATTCTACACACACACACAATACCAGTGGAAAAAACAAAAAACAAAAGAGTAAGGAAAGTGAAATAAGTGACCCATGTAAGTTTGCAGGTTTCGGTACATAAAAACACCAAAAACCAAAAAAAAGCTCCTAGGATGAAGTTATGCTTTATAAACTCTAGATGGCGACACTCACCTGCTTTTTTGTTCATACCCCAGTAGGTCAGACCCGCAGGACTTTACAATAACGGTCCTCAACCTATGAGGTTGCCACTCATGCTACAGAAATACCCCACTACTACACTGCTGTTAATAAACTGGTTACAGATACACAAAAAATGCCAAAATGTGTAGTGTTGTAGAAATACCTGCAGTACTTGCTCAACAATGCACAGGGAGGTTATTCTTTCTTAATTTTATTGTTTTTTATATTAAAAAAAAATCTCTTTTTTAAAAAAAATATGAGATGTATGTAATGTTTGCCTTATTGTAAATCTGACTGATTTTTTAGAGAGAGTGAGTTGCACAGTTTTCTTTAAATTTACAGGAACCTGTATGATATCAACATTGAGTTTCCTGGTAACCGCTGAACATCTTTACAAGACAACAATCTAGGTTAAAGTCAAGCTAATAAGAACTATTACAGTTCACTAAAATCTATCTGCAGTAGTTAGTCTTTTTTTAAAACCCGCAGAGTTAGATTAACGATGGAGAAAAATGATCTCATTCTGTATGAAACTCCTTTAAAAACTTTAAAAAGCATTCTTCTTGTACATCTCTATCCAGGTAAGTTTTTTTTTCTCTTGTCATAAAGTTTAAACTGATTCTACTTTAATGTTTTTTTTTTTTGTATAAATGCAATTAATAACTTCTCATTTGAAAACTGCTGTACAGTCTGAGGCACGAACAAACACACAGAGGGTGAATATGCCTGAATGTGTCTGGTATTCTCCTCCGTGTTGGTGCCTCCTCCTCCTCCTCTCTTCCAGCTGTGGCTGCACTGCTGCGAGGAGCCATCAGCTCAGGAAGTAATGGACAACTGTCTCCACCTCATTACACCAGCCCACACACACACACACACACACACACACACACACACACAAACACTTTGACTGGACACTGTGTGGTATGTGTGAAAGTTGTTTGTGTGCAGAAAAAAAGCAGCATACTGTTGGTGTTCAAGTATCTTAAATTCATATCAAGTGCCTTACTGAAGTATTTTTCTTGCTTTTACAGGAATGTCTGCAAGAGATCATGTCTAAAATTATTACATCTGCCAAGTAGTCCTATGTGTGTGTGCATGTGTTTTTCTTTTTTTAAGGGAAAATACAAGTGTTTTACCTGTTTTATTTGTCACATAGCTGCACAGTGCCTTCAGAAAGTATTCATAAACCTTCACTTTTTGCACCTTTTATTGTGTTGTAGATTTAAATTTTACCTACTAGTTGTACTTAAGATTGAAGCACTTGGATATCTTGACATCAAGAGCTATACTGAATTAACATTTTATTGTTTACACATATCATACAATGAAAACTTAGTGTTAATTAAAAACAGGATACTGCTAAAGCCTACTGTCACTCAGAATAAATGTTGATAGCGAAAGGAAAATGTTATTGATATAGATTATTATCACCTAACTGGTCCACCAGTACCTGCATGTTTAGTTTTCATTTCCCATCCCATTATAAGTTCTGTAAACTAGATTTAAAACATTAATATAGCAGCAAACAACTATTTTCTATGTAAAGATATGAGAGTAGAGAACAAAGTCACACCCCCTGTGAATGTGTTGTAATTTGAATTTCTCTGTTCTTTGTTTTGGTATCAAGTCTGGCAACATGTGCATGTTATTGTATGTGAGTCACTTTTGTTAAACTGTTGGCCCTCTTCCTGCTATAGGAAACACAGTTGTAATGGCAGGGAAACACTATCTGATGGGGGAACAGACTAATACCCAACACTGGCTCCATCGGTGTCATCCATGCTGCTGGTCCTGGACCATGAAGCCGGGACTGGTCCGGCTTTTATGAGACGGAGAACCCTACCAGCTGCTAAAGGGCACCAGCTTTACTCAGAACTGGCTTTTCTTCCCCCTGATGCGTAAGTAATATGATGGGTACATAATATTAAATATCTGTTTTCATTAGTGACCGGCTACAGTAGACATGATAACATTAGGTAACTTGCTGTTACCGTTATGTATGAATGTGTTTGGCAAATGTTGCTATCACTTGCTGGCTTACTGCTAGCATTGCTCTGAAGCATATCATGGCAATGCTAGCTTTGGCTAATGGTTGTCGCTGTTTTGTTTTTTGTTGGCTCCCGAATACACACGGTAACTTTATTCAGTTGTGCTTCTTGTTGTGTGTTTAGCGGTGGCTTCCACTGGGTTTCATAGCACCTTGCTGACTGAGAACGTGAGGGGAGAGGGGGGTGTGGCCGACCAAGCATTTGTTTTGGTCTGATATGCCCCGCCCCAATTAGTTTCACCTTTTCCAAATTACACTTACCTTCCTTTAGTCCCCACCCAATCACAATGTGCCCCCTAAGGTCTAAGTCCTGAGCCCTCACAGACCTACTTGACTAGTAGCCTAAGTGATTGAGTGTGAGAGACTGCAAGGGCTCAAAATGGTATGTACATATGTATATACATATAAAGAAGAGCAATTGGACAGCACTTTGTTGTGACCGATACGTTACACACAGACGTTATTTTGATGTGGAATTGTGGGTTAAGGACTTTTGTTTTTGTGTTTTTTTATTTTCTCCTTCTGCTCCCTGTTTGTAAACAAAAAATAATGTTGGATGAGAGTTTAAAGCATATTTGGACTTTATCATCAAACCATCATTGGACAAATAACTACACACACTGCTTGCTATGAATCACCAGTGAGCTCTGTGTTTATACTTTTGGGTTTGAGTTTGGGTTCATTCCTTTCATGTTTGTTAGCCATTCTTCTTCTACCTTCTTTTTTCTGTTTTATGGTGGTTGTTAACCATTTTTTAATGCATCTGGGCGTCCCCTGGTAACCATGGTAACCCTTTGTTTAACATTGCAATGCTATGAACTGTGGGTAATTCCCTCAGGCAAAGTTTGCATAAATGCGGACTTACGGAAAGTGTGCATAAAGGGCTCAAAACATCTGCGAGAGAGCCCTCATGCACTCATGGACTTAGCGGGAACACGCTTCAAAGTCTGTGCGTCCGTGAGGGTGGACATTGGAATTGAGCCTCTGTGTTTCCCTCACTGTTCTCCGCTGTTCCCTGGTGTTCCCTTGTGCATCTGCTACCTGGTTTTGTTTCATAGTGTTTTTCCTCTGTGCCAGTCACTGGAGTTTTTTTTCCTGTTATCTGTTCCTGCTTATTTTCCTGCCAGCTCAGCCACTCACCTGCATCCACCCGTCTGCCTATAAGCTTATTTTCATTTTTTAAAGACTCCTCTACTGAATCTGCCTGCCTGTTTGTCTGCTCTGCCTGTGTTCAGCCATTTGTGACATGCAATGTAAAAACAGTGAGAACAAGAGAACAGGACTGGTTTCTTCTCAATAAAAATGACTTTGAAAAATAAATATATTGTAAAATTATTACAAGCCCTCAACAGTGACAGACAATATAGAAATGCAGGAATTATATTGGGTGTAAAAATATGCACTAAAAAGAACATATCTTAAAGCACAAGCAAGGATGTTATAATGCTAGAAATGAATACATTTTGAATACACACAATCTCTCCCCGACACACACACTTTGCTCTCCTCTTCCATCCTCTCTTCTACCTCCGCATCCTCCCAGCAATGTTCCCCCTGTTTTCCCACCTTTGCCTGAACCCCCATCCCTCTGTCATACCCCCTCCACCTCCTCACCTCTAGAGTCAAGTCATTTATTTGGCATTTGCATTCTCTTTGTCACAAGGCGGGAGTTATTTAGGCAGAAACAGGATAAATAGAAAACAGTGCAAATATGTAATTAGAAATACACAATGCACAACATCTCTTCTACACCCCCAACTTGTTCTCCCTCCTTTTACCTATCATCTCCCTCTCTCCTTGCCCCCCGCCCACCAGCCCAATCTCCTCAACCGCTCTCCACTGGATATCAATCAGAACCTATCACTGCACCTATTCCTGCTGCTGTTGTGTCAGAATTCACAGGAACTTCATCAAATGGGAAACTGTTTCATTGTTACATCGAACCCTTACTGTGTGTGTGTGTGTGTGTGTGTGTGTGTGTGTGTGTGTGTGTGTGTGTGTACATACACAACAGCCCGCACCTTCCCTCCTATTGCTGCCATCACACACACACACACACAAACACGTGCATACACACATTAGGGTGTTAATTGTTGTGATAACACCTTCCAATAACAAGGCACTAATTATCAACATGTTTGGCTGTTGGAGTGTGTATCTGGCACTTGTGTATGGATCATGGGGTGAGCGTGTTTGTGTGTGTGCCAGTATGAGGTGTGGCACCAGGGGAAGAAGGTTTGATGATTTTGAAATATGCTGCTGTGTGTGTGTGTGTGTGTGTGTGTGTACTCTCATGTATGGGTATTGGATTGCATCTATAGCATTACAGACGGACACACAATTACCAGACCGTTCTCACATGTTTAGCAAATAGCACATGAAATTTATTGTAGCCGTCTGAGCCTCCGTTCTGCCCTGGCATGCTGGATTTAAAGAAACATGTTAATATCGAAGGCTACCAGAGAGCCAGAAAGATGAATGAAGAGCTCTCCAAAGAGCTTGTATCTCTGAGACCTTTATGAAATATGTTTTATTAACGTAGGAATGTTTGAAATGGGGACTTAATATTTAATCTATGGTCAGTTAAAGGATGGGTTAAGACTTTTTCAAGTCTATCTTAATGCAATACTCACAGTATTGACACTGCTGGGTTGTGAATGCTGCGGGCTAAAAAAGCCGCTGAACACATGGTACAACTTTTGCCAGATCGCAATGGAATGTCATCCAGCAAGTCCGTTCTGGACTGATCTGTCAAATATGTGCAAACTCACATTTGTGGTAGATTACTTTGTAACTTGACCAGGTTACTGTATTTCTACTGTTAAGTTGCTATCGAGAACCGGAGAACCGCTGCACCTGGAATAACTTTCCAGACTCGTTTATTGCTCTAACTGCCTTCCCTAGATTATTTTCCGACAATATTCTCCCAAAAACATACAGTACCAGTCAAACGTTTGGACACTGTTTCTGGTACTGTATATAAATGCAAGTCTGTTTCAGTCTGAATGCCAGAAAATAAGGGACAAAATTCACAGTCATTGTTCTGTGCAAAAATGTATTCATAAGTTCAATCAAAGATAATTTGAGGATTTAGCAGTCTGAACTGGTCAAATAATATTGGTATTATCCAAAGTTACAATTTTAGGACTTTTCCTCTTCATGTTTCCCTGGGCATTTGCTTGCTGAACCCTGGTTAAGCGATAGGACCAGGTAGTCACATGTAGATTTGTTTGCCAGGTCAAAACACTGGCAATAGACCTACATGCCACTACCAGGATGAAGATACCATTTGCCTTTACTGCTGAAGCCTCATATTAGCTTTGACTGATTTCTTTGTGGAGTGAGCTGCTCTATGGAAGCCACTCTACAAATCAGGTTGACACAATCAGTGGGGGGGGATGAGATCAGTTACCACTCACTCAACATACATGTGCCATGTCAGTATTGAATAGACACAAACTTGAAAATGTCTGTTTTTCTGTATTAATGACTTTGGCTTACTTAGAAGCATATTATGAATAAATGAATATTTTATTGACTTAACCTCTTACAAGCAAACAAGACAAAAAGTAATGTAATATTCACAACAAAGATTTACATATAAATAAACACACAAACACAAAAAGTAATGACATAACAATTTTTATCATTGTTATTATATCACAATGTCCATTAATGCAATTGCAAGCTCATACTTCCTTATTAACCCTTCCTGTTCCAGTGGAGCTTTGGCACTGACAACTGTGTACATACTGCGTCTGCAATACAGCTGAGATCAGAGGCTGTCGACAAGAATGCTACAAGAACAGTTCTTTAAACAGAAGTCAAAATCACTTCATAGGATAAAGAGGCTGGCCGTCTGATGGGTCTGGCTACCTGACAGAATGCCTGGCGAACTGTTTGGCAGGCTGGTTTGCTGGCTGGTTGGCTGTCTGACTGCCAGGCTGCTGGGTGTACTGAGTAGGTAGCTGGTTGGTTTCCTGGCTGGCTGACTGTTTTGCTGGCTGACTTAGTGGCCTGCTGGCTACTTGCCTGTCTGCCTGGCTGGTTGTCTGGCTGACTGTCTGGCTGTGTGCCTGGTTGGCAAGCTGGCAGGCCCAGCTGTGTCCTGAGCCAAGCCCCTATGCCCCACCAGATCTTAATTGGGTTAAGTTTGTCCGCCACAGATAACACTTCCTCTTTCTTCCGAGAGTACGAAAACAAAAAAATGGCCTGGCACTAATGATGCTCTTTAACGGGGCTCTTTTCTGTTTAGGTGGAAATTAGGAGGAAGGGGGTGGGTTCCCTACAGAGACAGATCGTCGGGGGAAACGTGGCATTGTTAGGAGCCGAGCACTCAATGAGAAAGGAGAGTATGAAGAAAAAAGAGAACGAAAGAAAAGTCGATTTGGTTTGCGCTCAAGTGCTGTCACATTGCCACTGTTTCTTTTTAGCAACCCCTTACGACTGAGGCAGGCAGAACCCTGAGAGATGGAGACACACACACAGGAATATAGACGTGTCATTGTATGTATGTGTGTGTGTGTGTGTGTGTGTGTGCGTACAGTACACACACACACACACACACACACACACACACACACACACACAATTATTCACTTTTTTGTTCAAAACAAACATAAAGAAATGGTCCTATAATTCCTTTGGCTGAACAGAGAAATTCAGCAGACTTATTTGATGAACAATAAGAACACTGACGAGGTGGGTGAGATGATGGCCAAGGGTGTAGGTTTGCTTTCAGAAGGGGGGTGGGCAAATATACAAATAAAACATTATGACAATATGATGAACTTGCTTATCATGCTTCCCATGTTGGGGTTTAAAAAAATAATGAAAAATGTTATGTAAATTTATGTATCATTAGTGAACTAACCACACTTAAAATCAAAATTAATTTAATTGCACTTAATGATAGATAATTTTGATTTTAGGATTTTACTAAAAACAGCCAACAAATTGCATCAGTCAAAGGGTTAAGGCATCCTGTATGTAGCCTGAGAGAGATTTCTTTCGTCAGGACGGAGGCAGGCTGGCTGTTTCCTGCTTCTAGTCCTTGTTATTAGCTAAACTAAGCAGCTGCTGGAAAGAAAGAAAATAAACATCAAAATGTTAAACCATCGCTTTAAAACACAAGTTTGCAGTTTCTGAGTGTCTCAAACACAGGAACACATTTCAGATTTTTTTTTTTAAACTCTAAATAGAGCATCACCTATATGGCAACAAAATCTGAGAAGTGAATCTAAAAGTAATTCAGGCATGACAGCTCACTTGTCATCTGCTTGTCGCTGAATATAAATATGATAAAACAATCACAGTGAGCCACTTAAAAGTAATCTCACTTTCATTCATTTAGTTGAAACCTTGAGCCTGTATTTTCTCAGATTGTCAGAGAGGCCGTCTGCCACCATCATATTAAACCACAACTCAATTATTTCTTACTGGCAACATTCTTCATCTATATGACATTCATCATAATGATACCAACAATACCCACAAAGATTAAAACAGTGATCATCCTCAAAGTCAAATCAATGTCTTCATCAAAAAAATCTTAATCACCACAAGCATCATCATCATCATCATCATCACCATCATCATCATCATTTCTTTAGAGACTTCAGACAGCTGGAATCCTGTAGCAGTCAGCCTCCTCTCTCTCTCTCTCTCTCTCTCTCTCTCACACACTCTCTCTCTCACACACTCACACACACACACACACACACACACACACACACACACACACACACACACACACTAATACCTCCACAAAGACCTTGCGGTTGGCAGGTGAGACTGGCTACAGAATAACAGGCTTAACAATTGCTCAAAACTAATATCAAAAATAATGTTGATCTTTTCCCTGTGTCTCCATACTGAATATTTATTAATAACTAACCGCAGGCTAAATGTTCTCCCTTGTTCTCACTTTCGGATGCAGCCTACACACACACACACACACACACACACACACACACACACACACACACACACACACACACACACACACGCAGAGCATCAACATACCTCCACACCGTAGTGCCTATATCACTACTGAACTCCTCCAGCATAAAAGCAGTTACTTCAAAACACACACAACTATATACATTCAAACACGCGTACACACACGTGCAATTTACATCTTTGCGCACCAAGCCCACAATAATTGGAGACAAAATAATGTGGCTTTGCAGTATTTAATTCAGTTATGTCTAATTATCCCATGTAAAAATAGCTGATATCTAGGGCAAAAGCAACGAGATGGAACATTGTTGTCTGCAGAGGGAAGACCTAGTGGAGCTGGCGAGAGTTCAACACAGCAGAGGACATGGAGAGAGAGATGGGGAGGGAGGAAGGGAGAGAATGATAAAGGAAGATGCGGAGAGAGTGTGCTTTAGGCTACATAAATATAACATGAACTCTATCCACTAGTGGCAGGCAGGAAGGCAGCACAATGGACCGATGTTCAGAAGTGCTTTGTGAGGGCGTGGAGAATAGACTGTGCTACCTTCTCACCTCAGGAATATCAGGCTTTGATACCAGCGAGATGGAGAGAGAGAGAGAGAGCGAGAGAGTTTGTGTGTGTGTGTGCGTGTGAACGAAAGACAAAAGTAGAGTGAACCTGCAGTCAGTTCTCAACCGTGCGTGACCCTGACGCTGCACTCAGCAGACTCCGCTTCCAATGGGTCTAATGTTTGTAAAGCTCACGCTCACAGTGTTATGTGACCAACAATGTGACCAATGTGTTGTCACTGGTCACATGACACTGTTGTCATTGTTCACATTTCGCTGTCCTGTCATTAGAATTGGTTTAATGGTTGTACATCTGTTTATTTTAAAACCCTGATGTGAGATGTCTTGTTGCAATAGGCCTTATGTCACAAAGACTGCCTATAAGCCCCATTCATTCTGCTTCAATCTTCCCCTTTTTTCCCTGTCAGTCACTTCTCACTTCCCCTCCATTCACCAGATGCCTGTGGGCTTTCCTACCTGTCCCAGTCTCCTGACCTTCCCCGCCCACTCACACACCTGTTCCCGTTTCCCATTAGCCCTGTCAGCAATTTTGGCTCATTTCCACTTGTCCTCTGCCAGATCGTCTGTGTTGCTTGTCATAATGCTCTCGCCGGCCTGCCTGTAACCTGTTCCTGATCTTGTTCGTGTTTCCTGTTCTAGCCGCCTATACCTGTGTTTTTGACAGACTGCCCATTTTTGACCCACCTGCTTGCCTTGCCTCTTTAGACTCATTTGCCTGAAATATGTTTAAGCCATAACCCTCTTCTTCCATCAAAGGGCACCTAACTGAACATGCCCTTTTGAGTGTCTGCATTTGTCAGCAGAGTCAGTCAGACAGACAGTCATCAGCTCTCTAATGACATTGCCTTAGAAGCCAGAACCAGGTTTCCTAATGCTCATCTCTGCCATTTGGAACTGGTACCTTGAGTTTGCCCAAGAAATATAGTTCTTCAGGTGGACGTTTTATCCTAGTCCTGCTTCAGCTTCTGTCCCTCCTGAGCCCTTCCAGCCAGCTCTGCCTCTTCCAGTTTTTGTCTGCATATCTCCAATGTTTCCATTGACCTTCCTAGCACCTCTTTTGAGCAACCTAGCAGTTCACAAACTAGCTCTCTTCTTGATTCTGGGCCTGCTACCCTCCAGCCTGTTTCCCACTCAACAATCCTCCAGGATGTATCCAAGTTGGCTAGTCTCCAGCCTGCTCCCCTGTTGGCTAGCCTTGGACCTACTTGCCTCCAACCAGTTTCTCCTGCAGCCACTGTTGGGCCTGCTACCCTCCAGCCAGCATCTGAACCAACTAGCCTGCTGCCAGTCTCCCTATCAGTCCTCCTATCTACTCTGAAGGTGCTTCTGGGCTCCCGCTTTTCCCATGTTTCTCCCCAAAGTAAAAATGTCTGATTCTAGTTACGTTGCTTTCTTTATCACTACTAAGTAGAGTTTTGATAATGTACGCTATCAGATGTTGCCACCTGTCAGTGGCAACAAGTTTGAACATGTAATGCGACCATGTGAGAAGACAAAAAACTGTGCCAAACGAAAAAGTTTAGATCCTGCCTTCAGCATACATGATCAATCACTGAAAAGTAAAGGAGGCAAAATCACTGAAAGTTACTGTAATGGTCTACCCTCTCAGTAACTGCATATGAACTCTGTGCTTTCTGTTTTATTTTTTAATCTCTTCCCTGTTGTGTATTTGGTAGTTTTCCTTCCTATCTTGGTGCAGGTTTTCCACTTTTGTGATTTCCCTTGTGACTCCCAGATTTGATTGTTTCTCCATTGAAGTAAGACTTTTGTGTTTTCATTGTTGACTAAACTGTACCAGCTCCGCCTCTGAGTCTGCATGTTTCCCTGCCAGCGAACTTTGGTTCAGATAGCTTCCAGCCTGCATCCAAGCCAGCTCTGCGGTCTGCCTCGCTATCGGGTAGCCTCCAGTCTGTATCCAAGTCGGATACCTCACTTACCCTTACCCTACTAAATGTTCTCTCCTGTTCCCAATTTGGACCCTTGGATTAGGTTGAGTTGAAGATGTTGTCCTTGAAGACAGAACTTATTGCATGATTTAGTCTGGGCTAAGCACATCGGTGAAATCTATGCACTCTCCATGCAGCAGGCATGTATACAGTTTCCCTTGGGGAATGCCAAGGTCAGTATGCAACCTAACCCAGCCTTTATCCTGAAGGTTACAAACTCATAATCCCCAATGGAACTGGCCGCTTTCTATTCCCCACCTTTCTCCTCTGAGGAGCACCAGCATCCAGTTCATGCACTGCAGATTTATTTGGACAGAAGACAGGGTTTTAGACAGGATGAATAGTTATTTGTGTCTTGGGGAACCACACATGGGAAAGCCAGTGTCCAAGCAGTTTCGTTAAGGGGCTGTCACCCTGGCTTATACTAGCAGGGGTGTTCAGCCTCCTGCCTGACTCTGTGCACATTCCACAAGTTGTCAAGTGGTGTGTGTGGCTGCATGTTGGGCCTTGCCCCACTTGTTTGCTAGATTGTCATGGCACCAATTCTGGCACAATTGTTCCTCGGTGCAGGCTCTTCTCAGAACATGGCCCACTTGTCAAGTGCCACAGGAGACAGTTGTCTTCTTTACAGGCCTATCTGGCAATTTGGGAGTCAGTATCGCTCCCATAGTGAGACATGAAACAAATGCTATGAATGAGAACTTAAGGTTATGGATACCACCCTGGTTATCTAATCAGCATGAATGAGTGTCTCACCAGGCCACATTGCATATGAAACAGAGGAAGAGGTGAGCTTGTCTTGAATGACAACTGACACTATGCCCAATATATAGGAGTGGGGTCCCATCCCCTCCTGATACAGGTGTCACTAGTGCCAGTCAATGACTGCTGGCATAACATTATTTGTGTTTCTGAGGTCCTGTGGTTCCTATAGTGAGACACTCACTCATTTTAATCAGAGACACTCTTAACTTTGGTTTTCATACATTTCAGGAAGATATTGATCCTTTTGGTTTGCATCAATAAAGAGAGCTGGATTTCTTTATTACAATGTGTATCTTATTAGAATCTTTTATGGAAGATAACCCAACAGATAACAAATGAAACAACTTTGTTAACACTAAAGAAACATCTTAGAAATGTTTTAGTTGGGTAGGAAAACATAAATGTGACTGGGACTTTCTGAAAATTAAAGTGCTTAAACTCAGTGTCATGTTTTACTAATGAAACCTAAATATTTCTGATCATCAGAAAACATGCAACTCAGTTTACTTATGCCCCAGGTCTAACGAAGAGAACTCTTAAATATAATTGCCAGTGAATAGTAGTTTTGATGTATATTACTACTAATAGTTTCCCTGAGTGGGTGGTAGCAGAGTTTAGAAAAGGCTTGTGAAATTCATGAGACACAGTGACATATACCCTATGCATGGGTGGATCAAAGGTGTTACTTTTAGTGAAACTGTCACACCACAGCAGATATTGCAGAATGTATTTCTGAAAACACACTCTTCTAATTTCTGTCATAATCTCAGTACCTTCACATTCCAGATCACAGTAAAAGCAATTGCTGTTAAGGTATGAAATCTTTAAGCCAAATCCCCTTTTTTGGGGCTGTAATTCTACATCTGCCCCTGGTTTATTCCATTGCTGTCCTGTCTGTATCTGTTACCACTGCATGTCTGTTGGCTGACTTATTCAGTGGCTGCTACTTGATGTTCTCTTGTTGTGTGTATAAAAAAGCCAAATCCGCGCAGAGATGACAGAGGGTGTAATCGCTAGCTATGTGATTCAACAATACGACTCTTAGAAGCTATTCAGAGTGGGGCCTGTCCTTGACCCTTAAGGAGCTTGTAATGTGGGCTTTTTTCCCACTCTTTGTATTTACCGGCAGAAATGAGGAGGGGTGACAGGGGTGGAGGGGGGACCAACCACTGAGAGAGGGGTTTTTCCCCCTCCATGCCAGCAGCAGTCACACTGGGGGAGCTATGCAAGCAAGCACGCATGCACGCGCACACACACGCATTCACACACGGGTTTCCTGGCGTGCACTCATTTCATAGGGAGGGAGAGGTGAAGGTTGGAGGGTGAGGCAGAGGGAGACAGGAGGGATGG